>NC_050488.2:6092566-6395596 GCF_012460135.2 Molothrus ater | reverse complement strand
GCTGGCTGGGAGAGCTTTTATCTGAACAGGCCAGAGCAGATTTTGTTCTGCAAATCTGAAATGGGGCCTCTGGAGAGGAAGATAAAACTCTGTATGCTTAGGCAGGGAGCTGCCAGAGGATTTTCTGGCTGGGGGCTCTCGTCTTTCAACACATCCTCACCCAGGAGAGGTAACCAGGAGACCAAGGACCACACAAGCTGACATTATTTCCCTACTGATCCGTTTCAGTTCTGGATAAGGCTGGCCAGCTTGCTCTGTTTTGACCGCTTTTATTGGTTTTCTGTAAGGTCCCTGGATTTTGTACCTTGCCTCTAGTGCCAAGCTCATTCAAAAACCCACACAAACCAAAACAATCCTTTCATCTCTTCCTTGGAGTTTCCCCTCTTGCATACCCCCAAGTGGTGCTGGTGGTGAAACCTTTCCTCCAGCATGAATCCCTCGCTCCAGGCAAAGACTCTGTGACTCAGTGTGAGTTTCCCAGGCTGAGAACTGAGTCAGGACAGGATGATGCAGTGACAATAGAAGCCATAACCTGTTTATTTTAGCCACTTTTTAGATTGTGACTGGATGGGAGCTGCCTCAAGCCAAGGCTCCCATTTCTCACAGAGCCCTGGTGCTGGCATTGCTCCAGGGTGTGGCTGGTGCTGGTGGAAGGCTCCAGAGCTGATGTTGAAGGAGAAGGACATGAAGAGCATCACGTAACCCCTCGCTGTGTGTGCAGACACAAGCAGGGATGTTGTACATTAACCAGGGTGACGTATCCTCGTAGGAAGCAATGGGCCTGGCACTCTTTCCTCTGGACAGATAAAGCAGCAGATAAAGACATTGTGCCAGACCTCTGTTAGAGGAAGGCTGGCAAAGTCATTGAAATATATCAGATTGAAACACTTGTCCTCTTTCCTATTCCACAGCAATTCAGGACAGCCTTACTTTGTTTGAGTCCCATTACTGGAATTACTGGGGAGAGTTCATGCACGTGTTGCTCACACCATTTTCCTGTTTGTGCCTAGTGAGAGAGGATTGAAAGTTAAGAACCTTCTGCAGTCCCACTACTGTGCCTGAGAGTTTCTTAGTGTAAGGCAATATTTGTTTCAATGCACTGATAAGTAAAGAGGCTAATTTCCCTAATTCTCTTTTTTTTTTCCTAAATTCAACCTCTTTTTTTTCTTGTTGTTAATTCAGTTTCATTAGTTTTACTTAAAAAAAAAAGAAATAAATTTGAGCTCAGAAGGAAAGCACAGATTTCACACATGCCCCCCTATTTTTTAATTCTAATTTTTGACATTTCGACTCTTGTCCAGCACCTCTAAACATGGACCAGCTCTCCAGGGTGTTGCCCTGCCTACAGAGGCTGATGGCTGTGCCCTTGTTCATCATTAACAGCAATTGTAACATTGCATACCACTCAGCTCTCCTTAATTTGAGACCAGACTCACCACATGCCCCAGCAGAAGCAGCAAGAAGAAAGCTGTAGCAAGGGGACAAAAGAAAGGTGCATTCAGCAGCAGTAAAGAATGTGCAGGAAGATGACAATCATGCAAACCTTGCAGTGTAAATGCTGCCTGCTCTGGGGTACTGCAGTGGGAAAGGCAGCTCTGGAATACAGAGGGTGTTGCTCCAGAGGCAAAGCCAATGAAGGGCAGCACTGAAGCCCCTGTGGTGTTGCCCCTCTCCTTCAGGTGGGGGCTCTATGTGAGCAGTCACTTTAGGACACCCCCTCTCTGACCTTCCTCACAGTCCTGTTTATCTCCTCTCTAAACATTCCCTCTGTCACCAAGTGTATCTTTGATGATGGTCCAAAGTTCACATCCGCTCTCGTGTTTAACCTTCATGAGCTTGCTGAGCTCATTTTGTGTGCACCAGGCTCCAGGCACGTAGGCCAGCTCCTCTCCTCATTACTGGGTGACTGATTAGCAGCAGCAGGATGGCCCAGCAAGGAAGGGGCAGCTCTCCACGCCAAGGGGACTGCAGGGTTTGTGTTGGCACCTTGCACCATGCACTGGAGGCTTGGTGGGGCAGAGCGAGTGCTGAGCCTGCCTGCTGCACTTTCCATAGGCTGATGGAGAGAATAACATGCTCTGCAGCTGATAGAAAACGTTTTCAAGGTGTGGTTATGAGGCATGGTCCTGTATTTTATCTTGTGATCTGGCCCAGCTTGCCACTTTCATGGAAGTGAAAGGTTGGTGGAGTCCCTTGTATTCCTTGGTTGGACTTCTATGGACACCAAGACCAAAAGGATTTCCCCCAGAGTCTGTAGATCTGTGTGGTTTTAGTGCCCACTGAAACCTCAGGAAACGGAACTTTGCACACAGATTTCCAGCTCTCTTTCTCTCTCCATGTTTTACAAGGATATTTTAGTTTGTGTTAATAGTTCTCAGACACCATATTTTGTACTAATGAGCTCCAACCCTTATTATAAGGAGCAGAACGGAACTGCATAAAGTGCCAAAGGAATAATTATTCTCACACTCGAGCAGCAGACTGACAGGGACAAGTCCTGCTCAACCTAAGAAGCTCCTGGAGCAGGAAGTGTTCTAGTGTGTTACTGAGAGAGGCTCAGCTCCAAGAGGTAGAGGGTATTTCTGAGCTTCCCAGAGACTGACACCTACTTGAAATGAAAACCGGAGGGAAACAGGAAAACATTAGCAAATCAAAGTGTGTTCTTCACTTTGGATAGCTTCTGCCTTCAGGGACAGATGGATTTTGGGCACCAGTTTTGTGCAGTATAATTTTTGTTTTCTCCACAATTGGTAAAGAAAATAAAGTTAAGGCTGCAGCTAAGCAGAGGAAACCTCACCTGGCCCAAACAGAAAAATACCATTTTTGGTGTTAGCACCTCACACTGTGAATATTTGATTTGGCTAATAAACACAGAGAAGTTGTTAAATTATTTACCTGCTCTGTGTACTGAGCATTTGTTGCTAAGCTGCTCAGTATTTAAACACCCAAGTCTCCAGCACACAGCTCTGCTGAGCCAGGGTGTGGAGGCTCTATATGGAGTGTGTCCCACTGACCTTTTTGGGGAAAGGTGGCACTGGGTGTGTCAAACACCCCAGCAGTGAGGATGGCTCATGGATGGCCAGCTGTGCTCTGTAGGTGGCCACTGTGAGCCCTCAGTGCACGTGGGCCATTGCTGGGTTTGGCTGAACAGCACTGCCCAGGGACTGCCAGTGCCACTGGGACTGTGCTGGCTGCAGGATGCACAGTGTGCCTTTGGAGGGGCAATTTATTATGTTTGTAATCGAATTTCGGCTTTTTTATTATGTTTTTGCAAATAGTGTTAGACTACCAATAAATTGCCATGGATCTTAATAGCAGCATGCGGGCAAGAGAAAACTGTTTTTAAATATATTTGTCCTAAGAAGAACCAAGCAAATGAACAAAAATCCAGCCAGTCATCATATGTGGTTTTAAGAGAACTCAAGGTGTGAGTTTCTTCTGCAAAGCTCCTGGGTTTTGGTGAACCTGGGGTTTTTGCATTGACTTGACTCCAGTTTCTGGCACTGTGTCCTGACAGGGTGGCCCAAGAGCTGGGTATGGGATCCTGGCTGCTCTGAACCACTGTCTCCAGTACAGGTTATTGTATTGCTAGGGACTGTTGCAGTGTTTTCGCCCTCTGAGAGTTCCCACATAACCAGAGGTGGGATCTTCCAAAAGAATCACTCAGTAGATCCATAGATAGCCAAGAACAAACTGTCCCCTGCCCCAGGGTGTGCTGGGGCAAGACTTTGCTATGCAGCTTCTGGGGCACAGTGGCAGGGCCATCATTGCAGGTGCAGAGTTTGGGGTAATTGGGAGTGGGGTGGCCCAGCCTCATCCCCAGTGGGCACAGCTGTGAGCAGCAGGTGAGCAGCACTGACAGCAATGAGCCATGGAGTGCCCAGGGGCACTGCCCAACCACCAAAGGGAACAGAGGGCACACAGGTGCAGGGCATCAACAGGAGGGGATAAAAGGCTGGGCTGATAAAGAGCAGACCCCTGCAGCCTCCTGAGGTGGTGAGATGTTACTCAGTATGGGCAGATACCTGAAGCCTTCAGAAGAGGTAAGGTGTTACTCTGTTACTGTATGGGTTGGAGCTTTCTGAAATGATAAAATGATGTGATGATACTCTGTGTGTTCTGGCTATCTCAAATGCAGTTTATGCTGTGACTGAGTTTGTGCAGGAAGAGAGGAAGGTTCTCCCAGCTGAAGTGGGAATTTGTGTCAGCAGCAGGAATCTGTCCATGGAAATATGTAATCTGCAATTAAGCTTGTTGTGGCTGGAGAAGCAGGATCCCTAGATGGCTGGTTTGGTGGATGGTGCTTAAAGCATTATTTTATATTTTTCACTCCTTTTTAGTCATAGACCTGGGCATGTGCGGTGACCAACTGTGCATGCAGGAATCCATGGTGTGCCTCAAAGGCTGGATTTATTGAATAAAAGGAGAAGATTTAAATAATTTTTACTCCTCATATTTAAGAGTAGGAAGGGTTTGATGTTTGAAAATACATCCCTTCAGGAAATTTTTTCCCCCCCAGCAAGGACTTGCTAGTGAGTTGAATTATGTGCTCAGATTCCAAATCAAGCTATTTGTTGATGTCATGAAAATTATTCTTTAAGCTGTGTGAAACCCTCAAAAATGTAACTAATTTCCTCAGTTCACTCAACACCCATCACTCAGTAAACTGGGACTGGAAATGAAGTGGCAAATCAGCTTGGGACTATTTCTGCTTTTTGTATGAATGTTCTGTTTGAATAGTTTTTGGGTTGGGTTCTTGGGGATTTTGTATTTTTTAAAATCTTTTCTGTAGGGTTTTTTAATCTTTCTGTGATCATTCCAGCAGCAATGTTTCTGCTGCATGATTTTCTCACAGTGAATGAAACGTGTTTGTGCAAATTTTCTCTGAACATCAGCTCCATATCTTGTGTTCCCTATGATGCCTTGCAAGCTGCGAGTGCAGAGCCACCAAAACAGGGAACATGAGCAGTATTGGGGCTTTTAAAATTGTTCAATATGGAACAAATTTCTAAATTTGACCATGAGCTATCTGAAATTCACTATTTGCAAGGAATTCCTTGAAATAGGCTTGTACAAGGCAGCGACATTTCAAGGAATGAGTTCATATAAAGATTTGCTGAGATACATTTGAGTGCTCAGAGAGAGGAACACGACTCATCTGGTTGCTTCCTTGTAGAAAATCATTCTTGTTTTAGTTATTGTGGTGTCTCACTCCTTTGTACAGGAATATTTCAATTTTAGTCCCCTGGCAGTGTATATAGAACGTAATTTTAGAGCACTTTGAGATAAATTGGTCTGTGTGCCTTTTTAACAAGGATCTCTAGCAACCTTACAAACACTGATTATGGATTGTTTTCCATTCCACCTGGGAGGTGCACATGAGTGGCTGGGTTCAGATTTACAGTGAAAGGTTTGTGATCATAGAAGGCATCTGATCTGCCTTGCATCATCAGTAGTGTCTCAAGGTCAAGGTATCCTCAGGTATCCTCACCTGGTGCTTTCTCTCCCAACTTTATCCATGACCTCAAGGTTTCTTCACATGCACCCTCAGAAGGAAATGTTTGTGTATCCCATGTTTGCCAAAGACAACAGCTGTCATCAGCACCATGTTAATATTTCATAAGCAAACAGAATTGGCAGAGATGGTTCTGCAAGTCCTGATGGTTCCTTGGTGGACAATTTTTCATTTTTTTTTCTTATCTTATGCTTTGCCTAATGTAGTAATTCTCAAAAGAGCTTGAGAGGAATTTTAGTGTGCAAAAGCTGGAAGAGAACTGACTATCTCATGGCAGGATTTGCTTTTCCTCTTTGGCCTTTGGGTCACTCTGAGCTCCCTTTGGGTTTTAAATGTGTTCCCAGAGAAACACACTTTGCCCCCCCTGTGGAAGCATCACACTTCATTGTTTCCTTCTATGCATTATTAAGCTGCAAAAAGAGCTTTGCAGCTTTTGCTTTTGAAATATGTGCTCATTAGCTGTAATTAAATCTTTAAATTCTCCTTCAGGCTTGGATAAGGCACAAGCTCCGCTTATACCCAAAGTTTTTCCTCTGACTCTTTTTCATATATTTTACTAGTTTTATTCTTTTCTAATTACTGAATGCAATAGTGTTTCCAAAGCAGCCAAAAATAAAAGTATTTAGTGTTCAGCAAGGTATGTGTTAATCTGGCAAACTATTATATTGGCTACAAAGTCTCTTATTTAATATGAATCACTCTGTAAAGCGCCTCAACAGCACAGCTTCTTATTCATTATTGCTTAATTTCATGATAGCTGAGATGTGGGATTTCAGTTAACGGGTAATTGAGATCATAAATCAAAATATTTTCAATGAGATTACGTGAAACACAAGATGTTCAGGTTTGGAGTGTGAAATTCCCAGCTGCTTTCAGCAAGGATGAGTGAGGTCTGCAGGCACATCCCTCTTCCTGCCTCAGGTCCAACATAAGATCATTGGAGAGGGGGCAAGTTTTTGGTGTGTTTTGTAGGATTCCCAGGTGATGTCTCTCTGTTGTGCTGGATGGGAGACTTTCCTGTCCCCATTTCACCAGCAGGAACATGAGGCCAATCACAGCATGGGCTCTGGCAGTATCCAGTGGTACAGAGTACAGGAGCTGGCTGTGTCACCAGGTTCTGTGCTACTTTGCCAAAAACATCCTCCAAGGGCCCTCAGGGTTGCCCAGGACATCTGGGCAGGAGCAGAGATGTCAGACAGGTGGTCTCAACCACTGACACATCTTTCTTACTCCTTCCCTTGGAAGATTCATGCTGGATGACTAATTCCTCCTAACAATTCTGATTATTGCTTTTGTTAAGAACTCATAGGCACAACAGCAGTCACTGGCAGAGCAAGGATTTTAGAAGAGACAAGTTATAAGACATCCTGACAGACATCTTCATTCAATCTTCCCCATTTGGCCCTACTGACCTCCACAAGCCTTGGATTGATCATATTAGCAATTTTTTACCAAAAATTACCTGTTTTATTCCTTCTTTTGAGAAAGTGTGCGAGCAAGCTTCCCTTAAAAATCACAAGAACAGTAGTCCTCTTCATGGGGAAGGAGGATGTAAAACAAGAATATCCCCTTCTAAATTTTTCTATTGGAGATGAAAAGCTGCAGGATCATTTATATGTTTTTAAAGGAAAAGTATTTTGGGGGCAGATTCCTTTTGTTTCTTTTCTTGGCTCACTTGTAGCAGTCTTGAAAATAGTGGCTTCAAATGGAAATGCTGAAGCAGCACTTGGCGGCGTAGCAGCAGCAGCCCATATCTCCTCCCATGTGTCTGAGGCTGCCAGCAGGGCCTGGATTGCTGCTGGCCTCATCTTACCAGGCAGAATTACTGCTTTTTATAAGGTCAAATGTGTAGCTTCTTCCTACTGGAAAGGCTGAGGAAGGACAATGAATGATTCATTGCAGGCACTCCAGTGGCACACAGACCCCTCGTGTGCATGGTGTGGGAATACACCAGTACAGATTTCCAACAGGCCAAGTTATGTAGAAAATGCCTTTACTCCATCACCAAAGCACAGAATGGGCTATTTGTGACCAGCTTTCTCTGGGTTTTTTCCTATTGTTTTTCCCTCTGCCCCTTCCAGGGTGTTTTTTGACTTTGCTCCACACCTGAGGGGTTGAGCTGGGAGGTTCAACCAAATCATGGACCATATGGATTTAGAGCAGCTGAAGCATGTAACCCACATTGTGGCTGTTACAGAACCCCCTATGGCTTTATCCAAGAGCCTCCACATTGCTCCATATATCCAGATCCTCAAATTAGGCAAATACTCTCATTGCTGACCCCGTTTACTGACCCCATGCTCTGTTCTCTGTGGTATCTGGACAAAAAGCAGGACAGGAAGGCTACAGGATGGGCAAAGGAAAGCCCTGGTGGATCAGTGCTGTTCAGAGAGAAAAGTGTCTTGGGAAAATGCTTCATCATGACCCCTCAGATCCACAGGTCCTCACACCTCTTCTATGGAATGGGGCCACCACTTTAATTTAGGGAACAGAGTCATTTTTCTGAGGGGTGAAAAAGTTGCTTGAAGCCTTCAAAGCAGTAGTGCTCTGGTGCCAAACTAATTTTGTGGATCCGGATATGAGTGGTTTTCCCCAGGCTGTGACCAACTGGAGGCATAGCTTGCAATTTAGTGCAGGGCTCCTCAGTCAATGGATGCCTGTGGTTCTGCCCCAGCATCCAAACCAGCTTCATTTTCTGCCTGTAGTAAAAATTAGAAAGTGACGTTTTCATTCCCAAAAGCTTCCAGGCTGTCTTGTAGCTGCTTTATTTTTGGTCAGTGTTGGCTAAAGGCCTTGCTAAGAAGTTCCCCCGCAGGTAAGGGTGGGGAAAGGGTTTAGGCAAAGTAGTTTAGGTGCTTCATCACCTGCCTGGATCACAAGACCCAAGGAATTTCACTCCTTGAAATCTCACTTCATCCCTATTCTGCCCTTTTAGGTGAGTTTTTTTCTTTTCTATGGTTAAAATAGTTCTTAATATCATGATTTGCTCAAGGTGTAGAATAGACCAAAAATGCATTCCCCAACTGGACTGAAGAATGTTCAGGTCTCATGTCATTATTTTTTAACCAGGTCTGCATTAAAAGTTTTATGAGCTGCTCCAGTTTCGGAAGGTTTCCCGTAAATGAACTTTCCACCACTCAGTGACAGCAGTGTGTTGCCAACACATGGATAATATGGAAAATGAAAGAGGAAAAAAAAGCCCTTTCCCCCGCCTTTCCTCCATCTGTTACAATACGGGACTGTGGCAGGAAACGAGGTTTTGCAGTTTTATATGAGCAGAAGTGTGTTGTGTGGTTTTTTGGTATTTTTTTTTTTAAAGCTGTGGAGTGTGTCATTTCAGAGCTCTCTCCAGCAATCTGGAAGCAACCAACTTAAGGCATGGAAAAGACATTATGTAATTGCAAAAGACAAAAAAGCCTCCCAATGCTGAGGCCTTGTGGCAGAAGCCAGTCTCTGACCTCACCCTTCTCAGGATCTCTGGAGAACACTGTGTTCCTCTGGCCTCTAGTGAAAAATAGCCTCTGCCAGATTTCAGCAAACAATTCCGGCATTTCCTTCCCCTGCCTCTGGTCTGTGGGTGTTTTGGAGTCTCTCGCATGTGTGGGCAGGGATTCATTAGCTAAAATAAAAACGGTACTACAGGGCTGCAGTGGAGAAAAAGAAAGTTAAGGGGGAAAAATGCAAGCAAGTGTAATAAGCCTGTGGCCTCAGCTTGTCTGGACTCGATTCCAGTTTTGGAATTAATAAAGAGCAAGCCAGAAATCAAGGGGATCTCGTGGGCCCTGTTGTCTCCCCTCCCATGGTCCCTGGTGCCCCATCTGAGCCTTTGCAGCTCCTGCCGGCAAAACTGAGCACAGGCCCTGGGTTTGAAAGATCAAGGTCTTTGTTCTTTTTTAGCTTTTCCCAGTATAATCCCTACAGAGATGTAATCGTTCAGTGTTGTTTTTCCTCTGAATTCTCTTTAATTTCCTGCCTGTGGTTTTGGGGGTTTTGTGAGGTTTTATGGTTGTGGAGAAATTTTGCTGTTCGCAGTGGATGTCCTACATGCTCTAAAAACTTTTATTCTAAGAAAAGTCTTTCTATGTCCTAATTTAAATTGCTGGGTCATCATTATTGCCACTGCAATACTCCCAAGGGAACCCAGATAAATATCCCTCCCCATGGGCATCCTGCCTTGACACTGGCCCTGGGTCTCTGGGGGCAAGAGAACCCCATTCATTTTCAGGCCATGGATTGGAGACCTTAAATCCCACGGCTGGTGTATCCAAAGGGAAGGGAAAGCTACGCTTTTTTTTTCCCCAAGCAGAGACGCCAGCCATGTTGCCCTAAACTTTCTCTACAAATGTTCTGGAGTTTGGCTGGTGTCTGCCAGCTGGAGCTCAGTACCTTCTTTACAAGCTTCTGCTTCCTGCAGACTGGCTGCCAGGGAAGCCAGTGATAGGCTTTCAATTGCTGCCTTGTTTATTTAAGATCTTTGAACTTCAGAAGGCTCCCAGAAGCAAACAGAAGCTTTGGTTGGCCTTGTAGGGACCTTACATGTGCCTGCTTGGGCTCTGCAGCCATTGTTGTACCATTAAGAAACATTTGTGTTGCATGTTCTTCAGCTGAGCAATTTGGCTGTTGTGGTGCAGGGAGTCCTGTCTTGTGCCTGTCAGCAGTGATGCTTTCCTTGCTTGGAAAGCTTAAAGCATTAGGGAATAGCTTGGGGCTGGCATTTACAGGGGTCTGAAACTTGGCTTTGGCCAGCATGCCACATTGTGTGTTCTGGTTCTGGTCAGAACTCCCTGGCACCTGCCTGCTGCTGCAAGGTGATCTGATTGCTGGCCCTGACACTTGTCTCCCTACACAGAGAACCTGCTGCTTGCTGGCAGCTTTTCCTTTTTCCCAGCAGAAGAAACCTTTAAATCATTGATGAGTGCTTCACCTAAATGACTCTGCAGCTCCTCCACCAAGGAACCCAGGCTGCAGCAGCCCAGAGTCATTTGGGGGAGTAATTCCTGCTCCCTTGCCCTTTACCAGCAGCAGCAGTGTGCAGAAGCCCTGTGGTGTGGTGGATTGAACATGAAACCCTGGGAGCCTGTTTCCTAAGCCCTGTGGTGCTGCTGTCTCACTGCCTTGGTTCTGAGAATATGTCTGACATCTTGAAGCTGTGGGTTTGTCCCTCTTTTGCCCCAGAATAAACCTAAATAGATAAAGATTTCATGTATTAATATATTTATAATATTAAATAATATAATATCTTGAATAAATAGAAATAACTGAAGATAAATGATAAATAAGTTGTTTGCCTCCCTTGCAAACAGCCCTGTGACAGATCCCTGTGACCCTGTGGAAAATGAAGTGGGAATGGGCACTGAACTAACACTGACAAAGATGTTGATAGTCACTAGGATCCTTCAGGAGACTTTGAAAAACCTCTGCTAAAATTTGGTAGAAACTGAGTGATGCATGGATAGAGAGGATGAGCTGACCCAGAGGGTCAATGCTGGCTGCCCAGTCCCAGCTGGATTCTTGTGGTGTTTTGTTTTTGTTGGAGGAGCTAAACTTGCTTGGTGGGATGATTGCTTTGAGCTTTTGAGTGTCTTGAGCAATGTCCATGGTGTTTGGCAGGGTGAAGAGCTGGGGAAGGTGTTGAGCATCTCCAAAGCTTATGGGAAGGTCTTTGGGGCAGCATAAGAAACCCAGCTGGGAGAGGGGACAGCAAGTACATGCTCTTTAGGTTCAGGATGGGAGGGATGTGAATAATTCCTACTGACAGAAAGCTGCTGCTTTCCTGGGGACCTGTTTCCAGGACTGCTGAGGCTGACAAGTCTAGAAGGATCACATAGTCACCAGAGAGCATTTATGAACCTTGATCTCAACTAGGCTATGGTTTGCTGGGGAGATGTTGGCTCTGTGCACCTAACTCCTCCTCTGAGGATCCCAATCCCTTCTTAAACACCTGCCTGATTTCTCAGGTAATTTTCCATTTGCATGAAGTAATTTGATTTTTGGAGAGGGAGCACAGAAAGGACTGATGAAAGGCTACTAGCTGTTCCCTCCTGACAAATAACACAGTGTGAAGAGGGCTTTGAAATTCCAAGCGTGAGCCCTTGCTCTCCATGCAGCCAGCAGTGGGGTTTCAGCCATATCCCCAAGGAGACACCAGTGCAAGCAGCACATCTTCCCCTCTTGAGGGGGATTTGCCTTGTTGCTTGATAATCTTCCCCATGATAATTTGCCAGCAATTCCTTCAGAGCTTTTTTTGTTCTGTAAACAGCCTGTCAGCTTCAGGTTCTGGGCTGAAGTGTGTGTCTGTGCAATCCCAAAGGCACCTGGTTTAGGGAAAATGAAACCTGGATCTAGGATGTGTTTTCTGATGGATTGAGTTAACTGTGTGATTCAAGCCTATAATCACCCTTAAATGCTGCAAATTAGCACTAAGTGCCACAGAGGTGGCATCAGCACCTGGTGATCAATGAGGGCTTCGCTCCATCCCTGGAGTTGGATATTTTTGGGGGGCAACCAGTGCCATTCCTTCCCAGTGCAGCTGATTCAGTAGCTCTTCAGCTTGTTCTATCTCCATTTCCCTGCATGCCATCAGTAATTTAGCTTTTACTCTAGAAAGTGAGATTTTGTGTAGCTGGTGGATGTCATGGTGTTACCAGGGAAGGAAGGTAGGGCAGTTGTAAAACGGAGTTTTTCCTGCTGTGCAATACTTTTATTCCCAATGCTTTTCTTGTCTTGCTCTCCCTGCAGGAAATGAGCTGTAGCTCTGACCATGCTCTCCACCATTCTCTTTATCCACCCGGCCATAGCACAAAGTCATTTTGCTTTGTATTTCAGCACTTGTCCTTCCTTTGTGCCTTTTTAAAATTTGGGACTGCAACACTCCATTTCCTAGGGTGGTTTTGAACTAAGGGTGAGACTGTAGCCAGCTCCTGGTCCAGGCTCAGAGAGGGAGAATTAAGAGTCCCTAGATGTTTGAGGTTTTTACCTGTGTTTCACCAGCTTTGTATTATGTTTCATGTCTTCTGTCTGGTTCATTTGCTGAAAACAGATTTTTGTTTTGAAAGAAAAACACAAAAAGCATCTCACATGGAAAACAGGAGTTTAAAATGCTTAGTGGAAGGTAAATTCCTACTGAATTTCTTTCCTTTCTTCTCATCTGTATCCAGCCCTGTCCTTCAATATCCCCCATACCTAGCACAGCCAATCTGAAGTGGTTAAGGGAATTTCCTGCTTCTGGATCACCAGTTAGCAGTGAACAGAAGATGGTCTGGTTTGGGAGGAACAAGCCTAATGCATTTTAGCTCAGATTAAAAAAAATGGACTATTGTTTTAAGTTAGACTATTTGAAAGGGTTGAAACTAGTAAAAATAATTTGCTTTTTCAATAAGCAGCACTTTATGGTGGAAAGATCATAACTTATGTGTTTTATCTTTTTATCACCAGTAGGATTTTGATATATTACCATTTATCTATGGACTGGAAAAGTTCATTGCTATTCCTTTTCTCTCCAAATTAGCATAAATTAATTACTCTTCCCAGAAATGACTGTGGAGAGAATAAAAATGCCTTTTGGTAACTGGTCAGACTTGGACAAAAACCCAAAAGTGAGTGTAGCTTTAAATGCAGAGAGAAGAGACAAAGCAGGACCCAGTATTAGATGCCAAACAATAAAGCCTTTAACATGTCTTTGGGATTTTGAGGGGACTGTACTGCTGACCTCTCATTCCTGCATATTTTCTACTGGCAGCATGGCAGCTTTTTCCCTCTCTCTGCTCTTAGAAACCCATCCCATGAAGTAGCAACAGGAGGACCAAAGTAAAAGCATACACTGAACTGATGGCTTTGCATGGGAGGGTGGTTGAAGCTCTGAGCTGGTGCTCCTGGGGAGGAAAATGGTCTAAGGCCCTTTAAGGCTCGTGATCTGGCTGGGCCAGCTGAAAACATTGCTGCCACTCAGTGGGAGTAATATCTACAGCTCTCATGGAAGAGGGGCTGTCACAATCCCAAGCTGGCTGTTTCTTCCCCTGCATGGGCTGCCAGGGGAGCTCTGGCATGACAATGGTGCTAAACACACAAGGAATTTAGAATGGCTTTGCTTGGCTGGTGTTTGTAAAAGAAACCTTAATGCACAGTCTAAATCCAGCTGCAGGTCACCAGCTTGCTGCTGCATGTAGCTCCTGAAGGTGTTCAGGCTTCTGGAGCAGTTTTGGTGATGTGTTTGCAATGGGACCTCATGATGAGGATGGGTTTGCAGAGCCTCCTTTTCACTGCAGCACGGACAGTGCTCGTCACACCCACACAGAGCTGCCACTCTGCTGTGTCTGTGTCACATTGGAGGCCTCACCCATGGTATCAAGTGCTCAGTGCAGGCAGAGTGAATCTCTGGCAAATGTCCCTGCTCTGGAGCCAGAAGGCTTGGGCAGAGCCTCTGTCTCCTGACAGTCACATTGGTTCTGTCTGAGCTTCACCATGACTTGGATACAGAAGCCTTACTCCTGCAGGAGGAGATGCTCAGAGTTGATGCCTATGGGATGAGCACCCTCCTTGCAGGGTGCTGTGAGTGCAGAGGCTCCACTCCTGCAGGCGTGAGCCATGACCAAGAATAATGGTGGCATGGCTCACTTTGTTATTAACAAAAGGGACACCTGATTAGCAAAATGGTAATTACCTTTGGATCTAATAAGTGTAATTATTGAGTAATCCACTGAAGCATATAATGAGGTAGGAATATTTTTAGCTTGCAAGTTCTCTGCAGTCCCCCAGTGCCGTACTCCCAGTAAAGAGCACTTAGGCAGCACTGATGGCCTGTAGCTTTTAAGAAATTATTGTGATGCATCTTTAAATCTGGCAGCTTTATTAAAAAGGGAGGTGTGGGGAATGCTATTATCTGAACATAGCTGGGTTAGGAGAGAGTGTGCATTTCAGAAGGGCCCCAGTGCACTGTGAGGCTTGTGGGCTTGAGAGCTGGAGGTGCAGCCAAATGCCAGAGATGCTGAGATTTGCCTGGGCCCTTTTGAGCTGCTGTTCTCTGATCTGGGTGGTGGGGCTGGGCACATCCAGTGCTGACATGGGCACTGCCTGGCCATACTGTGTGCAGTAGGAGCAGGACAAGGAGCCTTTGTCCAAGTCCTGGAGGAGGCTACAGAACAGAAACCAGTTGAGCTGGACCAGTGCCTTAGCCCCACTTTTGCTGCTTGGCTGACCAGTGAAAAAAAGGGAGAGGAAACAGTAAAATTTTTGATGGAATAGATTTTAAAAATTACAAACATAAAGGTCCAAGAAATCCCACTCATGTTTGCTGCTTGGCCAGGGTATTTTTCCATTTTCAAGCAGAATTTCAGGCAGCTGCCCCTGTTCTTCCTGGTGTAGTATCCCAGAGCACACCAAGCCCTGGGAAAGCAGAACCTTTGGGCCTGTGTCAGCACAAGTACCGCCTCATCAGCCTTTTTTTTTTAATACCTCTGCATGACAAATACTAATTAATATTATTTATGAGGGTAAAACAGAGATGACACTGGCACCCTGACCTGTGGTTGGATGTTTCATGCTGCAGTTTGTGACTTAGGTGACAAACGTTATCTTTTGCTTCTACTAAAAACTTCCCTTTGCAAGGTTTCCCCCCTCCCCACCCCAACTAAGTTTGCACTTTGAAGAATGCTTATTAAAATTCAGATGAAGATGTTCAAAGCTGGGTGATGAGAGCTCTGCCAGCCAAGCTTGGATTGTCGTTTCACGGTGCTGGAGATGGTTTTTTCATAGAATCAGAATCACAGAATCAAGGAAGTTGGAGAAAAACCTTTGAGATGTGTGGAATCCAGCCTTTCATCAAAGATCACCTTGTCAACCAGGCCATGGCACTGAGTGCCACTTTGAACACCTCCAGGGATGGTGACTCCACCACCTCCTGGGCAGTTCATTCCAGTGTTAACAACCCCTTCTAAGAAGAAATTCCTCCTTATATCCAACCTGTTTCCATTGCAAATGCCTCTTTGTAGAGGTATGTAGAGAAGTGAAAAATGTGCACTCCCCAAGCACTTAGAAAACACCATTAAAGAAAAAAAGAGACGTGTAAAAACCACTTAGCTGGATTCATTTCCATCTTTGCAGAATTTTCTGTGGGAATGCTTTTTGCAGCATTTGGCCAGCTCATGCTATGAATTAGCTGAGCCCTTTGCCTGCTCCCAGGCTGCAGAGTGAGGCTGTGCTGCCTCTTTCTTTCTTTCTGAGCGGACATTTCAAAAGCTGGTGTCTTATTCCAGCCTCTCCAGAGTGGAGTGGGAATGCAGAGCTGGGAACACCTGCTTCCCACACCGGCAGCGCTGAATGGCTGAGGAGCACACGGCTGCTGAGCCTTTGTTTTGGGGCTTTCTTTTAACTACAAGGAGTAATCGGAGTTGGCTGTTAAATAAATGAGTTTGGTTGGAAGATAAGCCCGGACACCTGAGGTCTTGCATTCCTGGCAGAGCTGGCAAGCTCCAAAGGGCTTTTTCAACAAGCATCACTGGAAAGTCGCTATTGTGTGTGAGCTTTACACTCAAACACCTTTGGACAATGAAGGCACCAGAGGACACTGCTGCTCCCGATTGTCAGCAGCAGAATAAATCCCTGCTTCCTGCAGCGTTTCCCTCCGCTGGCCACAAGGCCAATGCAGAGTGCAGAGCTTTGCAGAGGCACAAAAGGTCTCTCAATAGAGCAGGGGTCAAACTGCGGGTTCCTCCTTTCACAACGGCCCCTGATCTCTGATGCAGAGCCCTACGTGACCCCTTTCGGAAACGGAGAAAGGGCGACATTGTGCTGCTGAGGGGAAGGAGGAGGAGGGAATCCCAGCCCTGCTCCTGAAACGAACTTGGGCCGATGTTTTCAGAACTCCCTACAGCAGAATTTTAGGTCTCCAGCTCCCAGTGGGACTAATGGGAGCTCTTACCCGAAATCTCTCTGCCAGTCCTGGCTGTACAGCATCTCTCAGAGTGGAATCCAACTATCTGCAGCTGACTGTGGGTTCTGCTGGCTGGACAATTCATCCCATGTGTGTGTCAGGGGGTTATGCTGGTCCAGGGGCTTTTGGGAGACAGTGAGGTGTCCAAGCCCTGCAAAATGCCTGACTGCATCACCCTGACACAGAGTCTTCAGTGCCCTGGATCCCAGCTACCATCACTACCATCATTTCTCCACGTGGCCAAGGAAGCTTTCACACATCATCCCCCTCCAATTTTTCTACACAGAAAGGATGGGGCAGCCTGGTTCTGAGAAACGCACCCAGGGGAGCCGAACTTGGCCATTGCATTCCCCATCTGTTAAGTACATCCACACAATGATATTTCAGTACGTGTCTTAAAACAATGATTTCCTTCTCTCTTATTGTTTCGGGTCCTTTGGATTCCTCGTGCAGATTAAGGAGTGTCCCTGTAGAGCTGAAACACAGCGGCAGAGCTTCTAGGGTAAATCAGATCCCATCTCCCTGCAGAGCACCAGCAATGGAAGAATAGCACTGGGCTGGCATTGCATGTTTGCTTTGCAGCCAGGAGCCTGGGGAAAGAAAGGATCCAGCTTGTCCACCTTTTAAAGGGTGCAAGGAGGGAAGGGAAGACCCACCAGAGCTCACAGAAAACTGCCACCCATGTCCAGATTTTCTTTCTGAGCGATAAACTCCTCTGATCTCCCTGTGCAGAAAACAGCATGTGGGGGATTCTGGTGCCAGCAGCACTTTTTGCTGGAAACCAGGATGTTTCTGTAATGAGGAAAGAAACATTCTTGAGTATGAAGTTATCAAACAACTTGACAAATTCAGATGCACTAAATCACCCAGTGTAAACATCTGTCTGGCCTGCTTTTGTGTGCCTACAGCGAGGGCGGCTTATCTGCCTCTTGGTGAGATGCAATATCTGTCCTCTGCTGCTATTTTTAGCTTGTATTTATTTGGAAGAGACTGGTACAATAATCTCATCAGGCCTGACTTGCCTCTAATTCCCCTTAAGACTGTTTTAGGAAGATGGGCAGTTAAAGCATTGCTGTGGTTGAAGCCCTTGTGCATGCTGTGATGTGAAAGCCCCATGTGTGGTTCCTTGTGAACACTAGAGCTGTTGTTCCCTGGATCATTGGTGCTTGGCTGTATTAGTGACTTGCTTTCTGATGTTGGGGCAAATGGCTTCATTTCTCCATTTCCTGTTTACTTTTTTTTTTCCCTACTGGCAAAATTGGCTGTTACTGAGTTTTCCTGGCCCTCATCTTGGGGTGCTGCAGGGAGAGGAGTGGCTGGGGTCTGTTCAAAAGCAGATATATTCAAGCATAATCCCACTGACCTCACTCAGACTGCTCACATGTTTTAAATTAAGTACATCCTTAAACATTTTCAGGAATTGGAGCTGGGTTAGTTTAGGCTTGAATACACGTAGAAATGCATATGCATTTGGGACCAGAGGGGAACCTGAATGTTTTAAACCCATTAAATGTAAAAGTACAATATTGTGTGTTGGCTTAGGAGCAGGGAAACCAATTTTGAAGTCTGTATTCCCTGTTGCTGAGAGGAGGGGATGCGTGGTAGCATGGGAGGGGAGCACAGCTCTTTGCAAAAAGGCAGCCACCTCCCTTCATGCAAGCAAACCTGGGCACTAAGAAGGGCTTGGTGCAAACTCTCTGGTGACCATTGATAGGACCTGAGGGAATGGCCTGAAGCTGGGTCAGAGGAGGTTTAGGTTGGAAATCAGAAGAAGGTTCTTCCCCCAGACATGTTTGGGCACTGGAACAGGCTCCTCACAGCACCAAGCCTGACAGAGTTCAAGGAATGTTTGGAGAATGCTCTCAGGGACATGGTGGGATTCTTGCCTTGTCCTGTGCTGGGCCAGGAGTTGGAATCAAGGATCCTTGTAGGTTCTTTCCAGCTCAGGATATTCTATGATATAAATGTGTTTGCTTTGCATTTCCCATCTCTGTGCCACGATGCACGGCTTAGGCAGGGAGCCCCACCTGTGGGAGCTGCACCTTTATGGCTTCCCTGCTCCCCCCATAGGACAGCAGCATGGAGATAGATCCCTAGCTCATACTGAAGGAAGACCTAAAGGCAGCTCCTCAGAAAGTTGCCTGCAACAAGATTTTTACCTACATATTTTCCCATTGAGGACTCTGTTTCATGAAAAGATACTTTATTTGGGGGAAAACCTATAGCTGTTTCTTTTGTTTGGCGTCAAAGCCAGCTTAGAGGAGACTTTTTTTTTCTTTAATAGCAGCCAGCTGTATTAGCAGTCTTGAACCATGTTCTTCCTTCTGCTTTGAATATAAAGCCTATAGCAAGGGAACATTAGTTTTTCGTCTTGGCAATAAACAGTGTCTTCAGCTGCCAGTAGTGGAACTTGCCCATTTTCTTGCAGGAGAAAGTTAAAATAAGCACTAATGAAGAAGAAAAGCAAATCCAGCATTTCAGGTCTGTGTTCCCTAGTTCCTATGAATAGGCATATACTGCTTGCAGCAATTATGGTGATGGACTGGAAATCCACTGGGTGTTGCTTGTGCAGGTATAAATCCTGCTGGCTGTGAGCCACTTTTATCAGTTTATCTGCTGCAGTGAAATGGCTTAAAATTCACTTCTGGATCCTGAGGCAATGCTTGTGTCCTTGCTTTGGATTTTGCATGTAACAGCAGAGCGTGCTTTGGCTTTTTTTTTCCTTAAAAAAAGAAAAGTGAAGAAAAAAAGAGGAAGAGAAGAAAGTATTTCATTTGCTCCAGGAAGGCTCTCCTACAAACCTGGATGGAGTATAATAAATGCCACTTGGGTCTCAAGCCATAAAAGAGAGCTTGTCCCGTTGATGGATTTAATGCCCTGTTCAGGGGCTAATTCTGCACGAGCCCTTCAGTGCCCACAGCCACCATCCCAGAGGCCAGGCAGCCTCTTTCTGAGCCAGCCACCGCTTGGAAATGGGTGGCTCCCTTGAGATTTGCTCTCTTGCATGAGCTCTTCATGGCCTCCAGTCACACATCAGAGCACTTTTGGGTTTTGGCTGGTTCTTAAAGGATGTCCCGGGCAGGCTGAGCAGACACAGAGTCTGTGGTTTTCTCTCTTCCTGAGTTCAAGTCCTGTAAAGTGGGAGTCCGGGAAAGAAATCAGACTTTGTAAACTTTTAGTTCACAACTGTTGCTGGGTCTTGTATCTGTCTGCTCGTCCCAGTGCCTGTCATCACACAGCTGCCACAACCCTGTATTTATCTTGCTCTTTTTCTTTCTTCCTCAGTCCCTGGGCTTTCCCCCCACTCCATAGTCTGCCTTGCTGCTGATTTCTGCTCCTTTTCTTCTCTCCCCTTTGGTCTCTCCTTTACTCTGTGCTTCTTTTTTCTTGCCTGTACATTTGTTCACCACCTGTGCTCGCCCAGGCTTGTGGCAAGAGCAGAGCAGCCTTCCCTTGGCTCCCTTGGAACCTCCCAGGGGCATTCCCGGCCTCTGCAGGAGGGAAGTGAGCCATGAGACAGAAACGAACTCCTGTGATGAGAGCACAGCGAAAAAACTCAAAGACCTGTTCAGAAAACAAAATTCAAGCTCATCTTTGCTTTGAGTTTTAATTTCCCAAGCAGTGCTGGATATCCTGGGATTTCCCACAGAGCTGGCCTGGTTGCATCACCACCCATTTAGGGAGCGGGGATGGATGCTGGGCACATGGACATCAGGGAGCCAAGCTGCTGAGCCCTGGGGTGCTGTGGCTTCAGGGGGAATTTTGGAATCCACTCCTGCCTTCTTGGGATGTGTGGAGTTGGAGCTGATGGTCTGCTGAGCTGCCCTTTTTTTTTCTGAGAGCTACTCTGTTGGGCTGTGATTCACTTGCAGTGCCCTGCCCAGCAAACTCCAGAGGGATTGGGAGCATCCATTTCTGCCCCAGGTCTGTGTCTGCATGGTTAAGACTTGTTCAGAAGAGTTCCATGTGTGTGCATGAAGGAATGAACATAAAACCATCTTCCCTGCCATTTTCCTGGATCCTCACCTCCCTACTTAGTGTTTCCAAAGATATCTTTGCATCTGCTCACAGACCATCTCAGGAGTGATTTTTGGAGATGAACAGGCTTTGCTGCTTCTACATGAACTGAAGTTCCCTGTGGCATCCTGGATTTGTTTAAACCTGAAGTTCCAGAAGGGCAAAACTGTGGCAGAAGGCTGTTGAAACATGTACAAACTGGCAAGGAAAACATACTCCATCTTACTGAGAAGACCAAAGGTTTCCTATGTCTTAGAATTATCCCTCACTTTTGTAAGGGTTTGAGTGCAAAGTCAGAACTCTAACTTCAGAAATTCATGTCTTTTTGTTATTTTATTTATAAAGAGCAGAAGCTCTTCTGTGTCCTGCTAAATAATTTTTGACCTTTGAAAATTAGAAGTTGAGGTGTGAACCAGCTCTGTAGTTACAGTACTGAACTTGGGATTGAATTTGGATTTTTCATAGATATTCAGGTATCAAAGCTTTTGCTCTGTGCATGTGTGGTTTGTAGGAAGATTTGCAAAACATGGCAGTACACAATCTGGTGGGGTATTTGGTCAGAAAGCAACCCTACAATTCTCCTTTAAGTATGGACGAGTCATGGCTTCTGTAAATTTATGAAAAATTAGTTCTGATTGTAAACTGAAATATTTATCTAAGAAATGGGAATTTTTTGGAATCTGGAACCTCGTGTCAAAAGGCAAACATTGTACCAGTTTTGGCCAGTTGCTGCTCAAGGATCAGAAAACATGGAGCAGAGCAGCATGTGAGCCTGCAGAGCTGCTACTGTCTCTGGCAGGCAATGAAGATTTCTCTTTCAGGAGAAAAGTTTTGATAGCCAACAGCTTCTAAGGTTTTCATGGTACCCATGCCAAACCTTAATTGGTTGTTTTAATCAAATGCCTCTTGGTTTTTGGCTTCGTGAAGTTCCTTGTTAAGTATAAGAATTTCCCAGTGATCTGACATGATCTTTGGAGATGAGAGTATATATTTTTATGCATGTGTGTGTGTATATATATATATATATGTATATATAAACACACGAATACATATGCTGCTTAATGTTGTCTTTTTCTGTCTCAGAAGTCTTGCGCTGAGATGCGTGGTGTGCAGAGGCATTAAAAACACCCATGGACATCTCTTGTTGGTTTTGGAGGGTTTTTTTAGCAGCATATCTAATTCACATTACATTGAGCCTCCTCCAAAAGGACTAATGCAAAATGTCAGTGGAAGAAACCGCTAATGCTCTTCAGCTCTTGCAGGGACTTGATGAGGTAAAGGACCTTCTTTTTCACGTATCATCTTTGCCTTAGCTGTGTGTTTCCTGTTAAACACATGTGGTGTATTCTCAACAGATGGGTGTTGAAAAACCAAGAAATTACCCCCCAATGCTGCCTTGTGAACATCATTATGACTTTTCACAAGGGCATGTAGTGACAGGACAAGGGGAATGGCTTTCAGAAACCTGGTCTAGTGGAAAGTTCCCTGCCTGTACTAGAGGTTGGAACAAGATGATCTTGAAGGTCCCCTCCAACTCAAACCATTCTGTGATTATGAATCTCGTGATTTTTTTTTTTTTTCAGTGGTTGGTCTCTGGAGGGGCAGAAGGTGTGGGTCTGACCCTTCTCTTTTGCTCAAACTCCTCTCTCTGAAAGCCAGCCTGTTTCTAACCAGTGAAATGAGCGAGGCCACAACTGGAATAAGACTGTGTGATGGTAACAGGGCAAAAACTGTAACTGTATTTGCATATTAGAAACCATGGTCAAAAATCTCAAAATATTGCCCACAGCATTACCCTGGCGGCTTTGCTGGGCACACAGTGTGTCAGCTGAATTGAAGAGCAGGCAAAGATGTGTTGTGAGGTGATGTGACAGCTGTAATGGTTGTAGATGAGGAAACCCCTGAGAAAGCGGGTACAGTGTATGTGTGTGGTCTCCTCAATGTGCCTTTCTCATGTGGATGGGTGTACAAAAAATCAGTTTGAACTCCAGGGTCAGCTTAAAGGTCTTGTGATGACCCAGTCTGTGTTGAGCTGCAGGAGGAATTGGTTCAGAATATGTCTGGAGGGGAGGCAAAAGTAATCCCAAAGGATTTCTAATGATGGGGGCTTGGAGTTTCATACCTAGTTTGCCTTCTGGAGGAAAAATCTGGGGGTTTCCATAAAACCCCTAATTTCACAGCAAACATTTGATTTTTACTGAAAATTGGGTCATGAACTTTTGAGGCTGGGGAAAACACTAATTTCTGCATCTTTCTGAGTAATCATGAGTGCCTCTCTGACGTTATCTCACAAATAGTGCATTTTTTTGTCCATAATCTGGACATTTCCCTTCATCCTTTCTGGAAATTAGCCTCCTATGATGCACTGCACTTTCTGCTAGAGGGCTTAGGTCCACACAACCCTCCACTTCATTGATAATTGCCATGATTTTCAAGCTAGATGAGTTCTTGATTAAATTAAAAGGGATGCCTGTACTCAACTGGATGTTAGCTATTTGCTTCCAAGGGTAATTAGTCATGGGTTTAAATAGAAGGAAATAATTGATGTACACATAGAGTGGAAGCACTTTTCTGCCATTATGGTCTGAAAACATATTTATTTGTTCATTCTGTCTGAATGTGAAGTAGCTCTTCTGTTAGCATGGTAAAATGAGTAGGCATTTTTACGTAAGATTGTTCTGGGTCTTATTAGAAGTTATTTTCTAATTTCAGGAAGAGTGGTAAGAGCAAATTACTTGAATTGTTCCTACTCAGAAAAGGAAAACAAAGGTAGTTTCCTGGAGGGTTAAAATGTATTGCTGGCATAGTGGTTTTGGCATTGGCATCATGTGGCAAGTGTATCCTGTATTTGCTTTAACAAAAACCTGTAGTTCAGAAAGGTTGTTGTTCAGGATTTCCATCTGGGAGGTGGAAGACATGCTGGTATCATCAGCCAAAAGCACAATAAGGATCTTCTCCCTGTCTTCCTAAGTCCTTTTTTTCCACTGACTTTGTAGTTCAGGTGCCCTGTCTTTCTTCTCTTCTTCCAATTGTTATGTGATGACATCCTCAGTCTCATCCCTTTTATGCTTCCCTGGGATCACCCTCCATCCCCTTGCAGCACTCATGAGGTGCAGCTCTCCTGACTCAGGTTGTTGCCATCTGTCCTTCAAGGAAGGAGGATCTTGATTATCTCTCCAGTTCTGTGTTCACCTTTTCACCTAGCTTTCCTTGGCGAGTTTTTGCAGAAAAGAAAGACCTCACACAAGGATACAGACCACTGGTTGTTGGAGGATATGGTGTCTTAGTTGGGGAAAAAAGTAGCTGAAAAACTGGACTAAAGTCTGAACTAAAGGTCCTTCAAGGAAAGACGGGACCCGATCCAAGGCTCCCACATTCTGTGCAAGAGCCTGAGCCACCAGCCACTAAAGAATAGAAAATCCTTTTGTTTGCTGCTTTGGCTCATCTGATTTTGACTGAAATCCACAGATTTCTGGCTGACTTACACTGTATTTCTGTATTAGTTTTATGAGGAAGCTGTTGGGTGAAAAATATCATCTATGTGTCGATAGAAGTCATAGCATCGCTTCCTACTGTGCTCTAAATCTGACAGGAGTTCCATCTTGCTGCTGTATGTAGGAATTCCCCCTGCTGCCTGGGCAAATGCCAGGCTGCCACTTCTTTCATGTCTCTTCCTGGGCTAGGGGAATGTCTTCTTGGAAACCTGCACTGCCAGCTAAGCTGACAAAGGTTTTATTTAACATGAGGCAGAACTAATACCCTTTAAAGAAAGCTGCCATGCTGTTAATTGTCACTCTGGTTTGTGTCAGATGCTTGCAAGAAGCGTGCTTGGTTCCTCCACAAACACAACAGCATCTTTCACTCTTAGTGAATAATGTGTTCCAGATGTTCCACCCTGTGAGAATTTCTTGCGCCCACTGCAATGCCAAGAGAAAAATAAAGCAGTTCAACTTATTTAACCCAGATCTCAGACTGTCTGTCTGCATCATCTAACTCCATCAAGCTGATGGAGCACATGGAATGGATGGAAAACATGTGGTTTCTGTAGACTCCTGCGTTTCATGTTGGTTAATAAACGTAGCATTCGTTTACCCAAGGCCATAACAGGCCTGAGCCTAAACCCAGAGTATTCCTGGCAGGTTCTTTGTATCTTCCCCAAACCATCAGTCCTCAGGCCTGGAGCCCTGCCAGTCCTCCTGTTTTTACTCATGTTATCAGCTTGAGGACTCTCTCATTTACCTTCTTCATAGGCCAGACAGAAATAGTGCCTAAGCTGCCCTTAAAAATTTAAATGGACTCTAATTCTCCTCTGCCTAAATATTTTGTGAATGGCATTGGGACCTCTTGTGTTCATGGCAGTGGCTCAAATACTCATTGTAGCATTTCCAGGCAAGGAAAAACTTGGGGCTTATAGCAAAGTTTCAGAGAGCTCCACTGAGGATGGGCTCTGAACTGCCCTTCCCAGGCTGCCTTGTTCAATTAAATGCTAGGTGGGAACCTTCCACCATTGAGTGGTGATGGGAACTACTCAAGTGGATCATTGCAGGGAAGGGCAGGAAAACCATTTGTGACCCTTGATATACTACAAAGCCCTGGATCTTCCAGCTGAGCATGTTAGAAGGGTGAGATCTCTGTATTTAGCCCAGGAGCTCTCCATAAGAGGCATACCTTTGTGCTTTAGGTGTTGGGACATGACTTACAGACATAGTGACACACTGCCCAGGTAATGCCACTCCTGTGGTATGGGAATCACATGGACTTGGTTTTTCCCTTGCACAAAATGGATGTGAGAGTTCCTGACCATGCAGACTTTTGAGAGGATCTTACTACAAGGATGAAGGTTTTGTGTTGCTGTGAGAAAGAAGGAATTGGTGTGAGGATGTGAACACCATAGTCTGGCAAGGAAGTGGAGAGTCCTAAAGTCTGGAAAATAACTTTAAAAATCCCTGGTGGGTTTCCAAAAGTCCCTTCTCTGAACAGAGCTCTAAGAATTATCTTAGGGGAAGCCTGTGATGCCTGTCTCAGGTGCAAGGCTCCAGAGCTGTCTGGGTCAGAGATACTGACGTTGCAATCACTGCTGTGTGCCCTTAGAGCACCAGGGCTGTATCTTGCCCTGCAGTAAGAAGTGGTGTGAGCTGGCAGGAGCTCTGGTGTGCAGCTGGTGTGTGCAGGAGGGCTGCACTGATGACAGGTTTTTATCAGGAGCCCCCAAAACAGGGCTCAGTGCCAGAAAGTCACACTTTCTTTGCAGATATACATGGGACCTCTTTTTTCAGTGGCCATGCAGTTGGGAGAAATTCTGTTTCTTACTGAAAGCTCATTGTCACTTGAAAATATCAAGAGTATGACTGACCTACTTTCTGCTGACTTCCCAAAAGATCCCGGTATTCCCTTGTCCCACCTGGATTTCACAGTGAGATCCAAGATCTGATTTCAGGGAGGTGCTGAGACTCTGTTTTTGCAGTGCCAGGTACCTCAGAGGTGATGGGGATGTGTTGCTGGCATGCTGACTTTGTGCTCCCTTCCAGACCACCCAAACAGAAATGTCAGAGCAGCAGCTCCACTCTGTCCTCTCATAGGGCAGAGGAGAGGCCATCAAAGTACTTTCATCCTCCCATCTAAGAAAGAAACTCTGCAGAAGATGTATCTGGTCACCCATCTCCCATGAGTGCCTCTGCCAGTGCCATGCTGTACAGAATTACAAGCAAATATTTTGGCATATTCATCTCTACACCATGGCTTTCTGAGGCCTATTGAGGCTGGAGGACACTGATGTTCTCTAAGCCCTTTCAGAAATGCCTTCCTTCCTTTGAGAAAGGAAGATGCAGTGCCGAAGATGCAGAACCAAAGCAGCATGCAAGAGCAATTATTAAATGTTGTTAATTAGGATGTGTGAAGATGGTCCCTCTCCCCTTTTCCTTTGAAGCATGAAAGCCCAGAGGGAACCTTTATTAAAGTCAACAAAGAAATCTCAAAGGGAAAAATTCCCTTCTTTAATGTGGTCACACACATCATCTCCCGCCTGGTGTGACCTGACATGTGAATGTGATTAGGGCTGTGTCACACTGGGGCACAGGCACACTGTGCCCCAGAGCCATGGAGGAGAGAGAGGAGGAGAAGAGAGAGAGTCCCCACAGCTGGTCTCACATCCAGCTGCTTGGATCCTGTTGCTGCTGATGCCAGAAATGCAGCATCTGTAGCTTGCTTTTGATGGATCTTTTGTTAACTACTTTTGATTCAGCATGTTCTCTTTCCAAAGCAACCTCTGATAAAAGCAAGCTGCAGGGTCCAGGCTAGCAGCTGGATAGTCCATCCTGGGATGTCCTGCCAGAGGGATGGATGTTGCATTACTTCCCAGATAAGTTTTGTTTGTGTGTTCGAAAAGCCTCACAGCAACCTGATTATGGTAGTGCTGGTGGGCTCAGGGAAGCCCATCAGAAATAGCAGAGATCCTGCTGTACTTTGGGAATTGGGGTAGCAAACCTCCAGGATCAGCTTGGTTATGTAACAAGCAGTCACAGCATTGCTTCCCACTCAAATTCCCAAATAGCATCCATTTGTAGGCATGAATACTTTGTCCTCTTTAATCCCAAATGTCAAAGACAGGATTTGAGAAGTGCTTCAAAATTTTATCTTTCTTCCTAAAACCTCACAGGGAGAGGTGGGGTGTGGCAAGCTCTGATCAAACACACTGGGGATCAAACACACTGGGGTCTTGCACTGGAGCTGGATTTGCTGCCGGATGCAGGTGATGAAGACAGGGCACAGTATATTGCATTCTACTTTTATTGTATGAAAATATGAGATGAATATGAGGAAATATGTCCTTTCCTCTCCCCTGAGCTGCTCTGTGGGCTGGTGAGAGCAAGGCTTGGTGGCTTCTCAGGAAAGCTTTGGTAATCATATAGATAAAACAGGGCAGGGCCAGTATAAAACTCCTAGAGTGGAGAATCTGTAACTTCATGGTCTCTTCAGGAACATTGCTGGTTGTTCTATCAGAAATGTTTTACCTGAAGAATATAGTGCAAGATGTTCTGTTCTTGTCCTACTCTGTGCCATTTCTTTGGTTTGGTCTGACCATATTTTATCTAGAAAATTTTCAAAAATACCAGGATTTCTTCCTTCCCCCATTGTTAATTTAGAAATGGGGCAGCACCCTCACTGAGCTCTTCTACAGCTGATATTTCTAACCACATCCTTCTCCATGTCCTAGAGCTAGGCCATGGGCTTGGATTTTTCCTACCAAAATTCTTCCTCCCTTTCTTTTCTAAAGAAGAAAATAAATAACAAATTTTTAGAAAAGAATTGAAACAAAACAGAACAAAATAGAAATGAAAACAAAACAGTTTCCAAAGAGAAGCATCCAGACACTTCCTTCTGTTCTGATACCCAGATAGCTTGGCACGTTCATCTAATCTTCTGCCTTGACTGCTGGGCTGGCTGGCCGCATCTGAAAGAAGGATGATCAGCCCGCAGGCAGGGCCTGGATCCATGAGCAACGTTGGTGGCAAGGAGGCCTTGGCAGTGGGTTCCTCCCTCAGAGCCGCCTCTTTCCCCTGCTGGAGGCTCCAATTGCTGGGCCATGGCACACGAGGCTCCCCCGAGCCCGGCCAGCCCTACAGGAGCCGGCTCCGTGCTGTGAGCAGACAATGCAATTAGCTGGGTTTCACAATGTGCCACTTTGGGTGACCTTTCCAGGGAAAATAATTAGAGGGAGACCATGTCTGCTGTTGATAATTGGCTTCATTAGCTCTGAGGTTAATTTCAGAGATGTGCCCAGGAAGCAACAGAAGAGGCTCAGGGGAGGCTGCCCAGTTAATTACTTGTGAAATAAAAAAGTCCATAGGCTTTGTCCTTGTGTGAATGTTTGAGGGAGTCCACAGGGCAGCCTGGGCCAATGGGGAGGTTGGGCACTTCTCCTGCTATCCCAGTGATGGTGGGATCAAACAGCCTCTCAGAATGGGAAGTTTCCAACCCCTTGGTACTGGCTTGCCTGACTATTAGGGGATTTGAAATTGGGGGTCTGGATTTGCAAGGGCCCACATGGTGGCCCAGGCTGGAGTTGGAGGACGGGACTGGCTGCAGCACAGGCTCCCATTTCTCAGATCTTAAGGTGCAAAATGGAAATCCCCTATGGAGACCTGTTCTTTATCATGGCACTGAGGGTTCAGAGGATGGGAGAAAGGCAGGAGGGGAAGCACCATGGGCAGCAGAGCCACAAACCCTCTCCAGACTGCATTTGGTCTGGCACCACAGACACAAGTGCTGCTTTCTGTTTGTCACCAGGGCTGTCCTTGAATTGCCCAGGAGGTTTATCCATAGGACCATGTCCCTGTCCATACAGGCAATTAGAGGCCAAACCTGAAACTACACAGGCTTTGACTTCCTCTCACCAAAGCTAAGCTGACTCCCAGTGGCTTTGGTGGGAGTCCCCAAACCTGGGGAGAGGCACAGCCTCAGTGTGTTCCCTCAAAGCAGCATCAGGGCAGAAACCGGTTTTTCAGGCAGGAGAGTGAAAAAGGCTGGGATATGAGCACTTGGGAATACATTCCCACAGCAAGCAGCTGGGCAGGAAAGAAGTGACCAGGTCAGAGGAAAAGCATATAAACAACCCAGAGAGAGAATCTTCTTGGCTGCCAGTTTGTTTACATCTTGCAGAAGAGAGCGTCCCAAGCCGTGTGCATCTCTGGCTAAATACAACACAAAGTTCCCATCCTTTCCAGTGATAATGCAGGGAGAGCACTCCCAGAAGTCACGTCTGTATTTCCTGCCCCAGTTTTGGCATAAGGCAGTACTGTAGGTTGTGCCCTAATAAAATGATCAAAGGGTCTTTTGTTTGCTTGGGTTTTCCTTTCCTTGGGCACACAATTCCCTGGGAAAGCTTTCTGCAGTGTGGTGGGGACGGCGGAAAGGTGGGAAGTGTCTGGGATGTGTATGAGAGTCAGACCCTTCCTCTTGGCCTGAACAAACCCATTCCTGGACCTGGGGAGACTTTGTGGATTAAGGTTAAAAACTGCATCATCTGATAAAGGTCGGGGCTTTTATGGGAGCCAAGAGAACTGGAGATAGAGGTGCTAGACCATCCTATTGGAAACTGAGCATTCTTATGCTCATGAGATTTTAGGAAAATCCAGCTCAGAATTTCCTGGTTTAGGGGCTAGTCTTTTGTCCCATATTATCCTAAGTATTCAGATCAGCTCTTGGCACTCAACTTCTCCCTATCCTGTCCTCTTCCAACAGAAAGTGCATCCACCTAGTGATGGAGAAGAAATTATGCCTTGATGGTGGTAACATACTTTAAGATTATGTTGGATCATCCCATCTTCAAGTTTCTCATTTGTGTTTGGAATCCAATTTTACCTTTAGCAGTGATTGCAGGTAAACTAATGTACATTATGTGCTTCTGTGGACTCTCTGGTGTGCACATGTTATGTGAGAGCATGAGTTCAGTTTAACACTAACTAGAATGTTCTTCCTGTTGTGAAAAGTATCACTAAAATTCAGCATATTTAGGAATAGCGAGGTCCAGCAAGATTTGAGACACCTGTGCTTAATGTCCAACTGGTCTAAATCCATCTAGATCCATAGAACTTGAAGCAGCCTCACTGATTTCCATGAGCTGGGTGTACCCCAATAATCTGCAGCTCATACCTCATAAAAGGTCTGAGTCATTAAAAAAAATGATGCTTTCTATTCCATGCTATAAGATATCTTCCCCCCCTCCATAGGTCTTACAGTGAGACATGTTCATTTGTTCACAAACTGGTTCTGGTTTTTGCAAGTGTGTTCCTGGTTAACATTTTCTCAGCAGTTGAGAGGATTTGCACCAAAGGTTTGGTCTCTACAGTTGGGAGGGTGGGTGGTTGATGAGATCACATGCTGTTGTTTCTACTCCATGAATCAAAGCCTTAAAGCTCAGAGTTGAAGGTCCAAGAAAAAGAAATTAAGTAACAGGCTTCTAGGAAAGATCTTTAGAGAATTAAGTGTTGGTCAAAATTAAGGAGGTCTTGTGAAACATTTTCACAAATACCTGAATGTTTATTAATCATCTCAGGCTGTGAAGAGACAGAAGCTACCCCAGCACTTTAGTGATGCTCTTTGTGTGTCTTTTAAGTTTTTCTACTGGCATTAGTGCAAGAATTGGTTCATTTGTAATTAGTGCTTTGAACACAGTCTTTTGTTCTAAATCACCCATTTCTTTTCTCCATCTGAATCACATCTCTAGCTTTATAACCTCTCCACACAGATACAGCTTTATATCAACGTTTGGCTCCAGGCTAGTGATATTTCTCCACCAGAAAAATATCTGGCAGGAACTCCCCAGTGGATTTGAAAATTAGGCTGTATTAAAAATAAGGTTGTACTTGGTCATTTCTCCTATGCTGTCTTTGAGCAAGCATAAAGCTCACTGCTCCTTTATCCATGTCATTTATGGATTTCCATGGTGCCAGAGGAGGCACATAGCATGTTGCAAAGGCAGATTACCCAGGATAAATCATATGGTGAGGGCTGCAGTGTTACAGGCATCTGGCTTTGGGAAGATTTGATCCTGGAATGAGGTTTTATGATGAAGGCTAAATGATCACTTGGAAACGATGGGAATGCCTTCCATTTATCTGGAGAACTGTGAGACTCCTCCAGCATACAGGAGATTTTAATTGTCCTTTTCTGGTGCAATGCTTCCCTCACTTTTCCCTTTCCCTTCTGGCATGGCTTAACCTCAGCAACCAAGCCCCACACAAGCCTGTTTGCTTGGCCCCCTCTGGTGGGGTAGGGAACCAGAAGGGTGAAAGGGAGAAAACTGGGACTGAGATAAAGACAGTGGTGGTCCTGAAATCAGTGACATCATCCAAGGGCTTGTTTTGAGGCAGAATTGCTGGTGCAAGGAGTTTGGAGTGAGCAGGTGTGGCCCTTGCCAGCCCCCTGATGTGTTTTCCCCAGCTGTGTTCAAGACCTGTGTTCACCACAAGCCCCGTCCCACTAAACTGCCCTTCAGGTGTGTTAATTTTCATTTCTGAGCAGAAGCAGGAAATCAGCCAATGTGTGAAAAGAGGGGATAATGGCATGACCTGAGTTTGGAACCAAGGCCTGATTTGCGGTTTTGGGTCAGCTCTGTTTTTTCTCTAATCAACCGAGCAAAAGGGTTTTGGGTAAAGCACAACCTGTGTTTGCTGGGTAACACCAGTGAACAGAGAGCTCTGGAGCAGAGCTGGCAGCTGTGAGGGTGAGCTCACCTTCGCTGTGGGATTTTATTGTGTTTGGATGTGGCCTCAGAGAACCACCACACTGCAAACACTGGCCAGGAGTAAACATCTGGAGGCCAGAGCTGTTGCTTGGTCTGTGTGTGCAGTATCTCACACAGAGAGGTCCCAATCCAGGCGAGAAATGTGTAGCAAATAATAACAAAAAGAAGAAAAGCATTTTTTGGCAAACACAGCTAATTAGCCCGTCATTCTTCTGTTCCCTGGAGATGACCAAACAGAGTTGTCTTCAAAATCCAGTGATTTTGTAAGAATGCAAATATTATTTTAGTCATCTTTAAAATCACTTGTTCAACTGTCAAGAATAGCATTAGTGTGAGAGAGGCTATTCTTTCAATTACATTTCCTCTTTCATTTTTCTGTCTCATAATTTTTAGACCCACCTGTGTAGACTATTTCTCAGTTCTTTTCTTTTTGTCAGCAGGTAATCTTGTCACTAGCGCTGGGAGGGGTTCTTTTCTTCTTTTAAATAATTTTTAATGTCACTTTCTTTCTCCAAGCTCTGAGATGGAAGGTTGTGAAATCTTGTCATAATTCCAGAGCTCTGCACTTTCCTCATCCAATCTGACAGGCGTGGTTGAGTAGTTTGCACCTGGCCCTGAGGGTCAGAGCACCTCGACCTATCTTAGGTCTTTCCTGTATTTACTGTGTGACCCTGGATGAGTCACACTGCAAAATGTTACTGGAAATTGCAGTAATGAGAATTTCTGAAGCCTTGGCTTGACTCTGCAGTGAGCTGGGGAGTTCTCACTGTTCTTGGGGAGAACTCTCAGATTTCACACCTTGGACCTACACTGGTGCCTGGTATCCTGAGATTAGCACAGGGGATGGACACTGCTATGCAAAGAACAGCTGCTTGCCAGGGACCTTGTGTCATCAGGGCTGTCCCACCTCCACTGCCTGCCAGTGGGCTTTGAGTGGTATTAAGAAAGCCCAAATCTTTAAAAAAAAGTAGTGAAACAGGCACAGGGTTTTAGGTGCTCCACCATGCTTGTTTGAGAGCCTCAGACACAGGCTTTCCTCATCAGCTGCTGAATGTGAGCAAATAGATGTCCAGACCACTTCATTTTCTGCCACAGTCACCTGGTGAAGTGCCTGCTGGGCCAGGATGCACACAGTGACCGTGACAGTAAAAGGCAGTCATTTGAAGAAGCACCTGAAACTTTTAAGTGTATTACAGGACGTGCAGATGAAACAGAGGATGTTGAAGGCCCCCAGGGTCAGTCATCTTGTAAAACACATGGAAAAGTTGTCTTCATTTCATGAAACCTCTGCTTTCACAATATGGGCTGTGGTTATTTAGCAAGTCAGCAGAATTTCATGCTCTTGTCTCCTTTGTGGGCACTAAACATGGGAACAATCTATGCAAGTGGTTTGTTCCCATTGTCCTGCCGCTGCTCATTCCCAGGTACTGGTGCACACAGGCACTCAGGCAAAACAACTGAAGTCCATCCAATCTCTAGTTAAAGCAAAAGCTCTGTAAAACACTCTCAGTTTTTCAGAGGTGTTGGAAGCTGAGCAGTTTTCACACCTCCCTGCAAAGCAGCAGTGCTTCCTGCAGCCCCATCTCATCCCAGGGGTCTCCTCCAGCTCAGGCTGTGACGAGGTGAGGGAGAGCCATTTAATGTAAGGATGGAAGAAACTGCTGTGTTTCAGCTGTAGACTGGAGTCCCTGGGTACAAAGCAAGTCGTCTTCCTCACCTCTGTGATGTGCCTGATAAAGGCAAGGAGGGGAGGCCTTGGAGAGGGAGAAGGGTGAATCTGGAGGAGAACTGCCCACTCCTGTTCATTGCACTTCTCATTAGCAGGAACCAGGGGTCTGAGAGTCCCAATCCTGTCTGAGTTTGCAAGAAACACTTGGGGGGGGCTTGTTTGTATTCAATAAAATCCAGGAACAACAACAACAAAAAACAGTGCCCAGTCAGCCCAAGAACTGAGCAGATGAAAATAAACCAGCGAAGCACTGGCTAGATACCAGCAAGCAAGGAGCTCATGGAGGGGATGTGTGGGACCCAGGAGGGTGACAGAGCTCTGTGGAGAGCCAGAGGAGGTTATACAAGGCTTCTCAGGAGGAGGAGATAACTGTGTTTCTTCTGGCAGGGCAGTCTGAAGTTGGGAGATAAAGCACAAGGATTGTTTTGTCTGTGCCTTCACACTTTTTCCTTATTGTGTCTCCCAGTGTCTCTTGCCATGGGTGCTTTCTCTTCATTGCTGTGTTTTGGAGAGGGAGGAGCAGGGACTGCTCCCTGCCTCTGGTGCAAACAGGGACAAGGCAGGTGCCAGCCTAGAAGGGCCTGTCCTGACCACCTTTCTCCCTCTTCCTTTGGGCAGATAGTGCCAACACCAAAGTTGGACACCTCAGGACAGAGCAGGTCCAGGAGATGTTCTTTGGTGGGTTGATGTTGGAACCTTTGCCTGTCCTCTCCCTCCCATCCTTTTTCCACTGTGGGATATCTCAGCACCATAATTTTCAGCCCCATTCCTCTACACACCACTTTCACAGTAGGATTCATTCATTTCCCTCATCTCCCTGCTGCTCTGCTGTGTGATGCTTGTTGCTGATGCCATTTTGGGGACATGCTGGACCTTTGAAAACAATGTGACCTTGTGCAATCCCAAGCATTCAGATAGAATATTTGCTGCTTGATTTTCTGCTTTAACATTTTGTTTTCTGGGAGAAAGAGCCATGAGATCAGGCTGTGATGGCAAAGAATGGTTCTTTCCAAAGAATGCTAGTTTCCTTGGGAAAAGAGACAGGATCCCCCATGTACAAACCATTTTTTCAGGCACATTAGGAGTAATGGCTGTCAGATGGATGCAGTGAGCAGGGCCAGTGCAATTAGTTGGTGTACAACTGGAGGGAATTATTTAATTCAGGCTTTGATTCTGTCCTCTCAGAAGAAAACAGATGAGAAGACATGCCATTAGAGGAGATGAGTTGTCTTCATCAATGGTTTGACATTCCTGTTCTTTCTGTTGGGCATCTTTTATCAGCAGAGATTTGGGTCTGGCTGAGGGTGTCAAACAGGCCTTGCATTACTCCTGGAGGAAAAGTCATGGCATGTTAGCTTATGGCTCACAAACTTCCCAGCAAAACCACATTGGTGTAACAAAACCCTAGTGTTTGGGGCAGCCTCAGTGTGTGGAGGCATTGCTTACTGTGGGGTAGGAGAGATGCTATGTGATTTTACTGCTCTAACCTGGGGGTATGGTTGTGAGGGGACACTTGTGACGGAACATTTAGGGAGGTGGACGTGCCAGTGGGCGTGTTGTGACTTAGCTCACAGTATCTGCTGAAGGCAGTGTGTATTTTCCTCCCCTGTGGATATATATATTTAAGTAGGCAGCAGTTCTGCGGCGTTGCTCACATCAGCCCACCAGCCCTACCTACCTCATGGATAGAAGAGTGTGACAAGGTCAGATTTTGGGGAAACACCATCAGGGCCTCTGCCTATTGTCCACTTATGGGGTTGGGGGTGGTCATGGGGGGCCATATCCGAGGTGTGTGTTGGACATGAGGATTTCAGCCATCCTCATGGATCTGTGGCTCAGCAGGGAAGGGCTGCTCTTCTCTGAACTGTCAACCAAGCCTAGCTCTGGCAGATCCTATGGATCTCAGTGTGCTTCTGGCTAAACTCACAGTGGCACAGATTTTTACCTGAGGAGAAATCCTACATGTAAAAGTCATATGTGGAGAAGCCACATTCAGTTGGAGGGGAGCCAACCTCAGAGCAGTTTTAATCCACTCATACAGGGGACAGCCCCAGTGCAGGGATTTTCTTGGTCCTTTTCTGTGGTCCAATAGCTCAAAATAGAAGTGAGTAGCTCCACTACCACTTCTATTAGAAAAGGGGGTATTTGGAGGGGCCGGGAAGCAAGGTGTGAGAGGCAATTACACACCCTGAGCTTGGAGCCCAGTCGTGACTTTTATGATCTCATTTCCTCATCCACACACAAACGCTTGGCCCAAGCCCAATCTCTGCAAATGAGCTTTGGTCACCACTGGTTTTAATTAGCAGGAACAGTCCTGTGCAGTGTTCCCAATAAGTTAATGACAAAGTATCAGTCTCAGTCTCTGGCAGTTTTCTCTTCTTCATCCTGCCAGAGGGCTTTTTCTGAGCCCCAAACCAGCCCCTTGATCTTTGCTTCCAGGAAACCTTTATAAAATTCAGACCAGATTCTTGAGCAAGAACCAAATGCTTCAGCCAGAAAGATTTCTTTTTTCCTTTTTCTTTTTCTTTTTTTTCATTTTATTTTTGGGAAGGTTGAATGGAGGATGATTAAATCTGAACTGAATCTGGACAGATGATATTTTCAATGGCACGTTTAGCATTGCTCTGAGAAGGCTCCAATGGGCACAGCACTGCCATTGTTTTCTTAAAAACGTCACTCAGGCCAATGTGTTTAAACAGGTTTGGCTGTTACCTTCTTTCCTCATGTTTCACAAGTACAACCAGTGAGTCATGTGCAATATTATTTATTTGTATTCCAGCACAGCAGTGACGGGCTCTTGTGGGAGGCACTGCAGAAAGCCCAGTAAGGGAACAGCTTTGCTTTTAAAGAGGAACCCAGCAAAACACCCGAGGTGCTGCCTAAGATTGCCAACCCCCATCCTTAGAGCAGGGATGGAGGTGGCTGCCCTCCCATGGCATGTGTCACTGCATGGAGCTGATGTGGCTCCCTGTGGGGCACCATGGCCTTGTTGGCCATGCCAAAGAGGGGGCAGAGCTTCTCTGAACCAAAGGACAACCTGGTGCTGCCCACCTGCAGTGGAGCCAGAGCCCAGCCACTGCTCTGAGCTCTGCTGGGGTGCCCCAGGGGGGGTCACACAAACACGGGCTCCTGTCCTGAGCGTGCAGTTGGGTGAGTGAAGGAAGCTTGATGTACCTGGAGGTCTGTACCTTCATTTGAAAACAAGATCATCCTGCAGATCGTCCTGCATCTCCCTCACCCAGCACCCAGCGTGACTGCCCAAAGATGCTTTTCTGCATTAAAGACTGTGCCTCTCCAGACCTTAGTTAACTTCTCGATTAATGCAGAATCATGAATTATTCATCAAACCACCAATGAGGCCATTAAGTTTCCCATCCTTTGAAGATACCGGTACCTATTCCTAATACTAGAGCAAAGGAGGAGGCTGCAGATCTAATTGCAGGCAACAAAGTGAGGAAGACTCCTCGTCTGCTGCTTTCCTAGTGAGCCTGAAAAGCCTCCCTTTTATAGAGGTGTCAATAGCAATTTCATTCTCTTTTCAGGGGAACAAGTGCCTTTAACCATTTAAACCCACTTAAACGAAAGGCTTTTGTGCTTTGATTAGGGACACAATGCAGAGAAAACCAGCCCCGCTTGGATGCAGGGTCCCCTGCTGGGGAAGGTCCAGCCTGTGGCCAGAGGGGTCGTGGGTGCTGCTCTGCCCTCCTGACCCACCGACCTCTCCCAGCTGGGACAAGCCTCTCCCTGCTGATCTGAGCCTGGATGTGGGGCTGCACCTTGTGACAGAGCCATAGAGCAGAGCTATCCCCTCTGAGTGACACCCTGCCTCATCCAGCAGGCACTTCCAAAAGCCCCCACATTGCTGCCAGAGGCCTGGCATCCCAGGAGGTGTTTTCTCTCTGCTTTGCTTTCCCTTGCTTTGTCCTGCTCATGAAAATGGCCTTCTAGAGCCCATGGGGGTCACTTTGCTGCAGATCTCAAGCCCCTGCCCAGGCATGGTGGTTCTCTTTGTTGTTCAAAATGCTCCAAGAGCTCTGGACTAAGTGGATGACAGCAGAGTTAATTAATAATAAAGCACATCAATAGTTCTGGGAGGGCTTTATAGCCACTCCTATCTCAAGATCTCAGAAGGTTTCACAAATGTTAATTTGTGGAGCCTTACAGATGCTTTTGAGCGACTGAATGGAAAAGACTTGGGACATTGCAGGAGAGCAAGAACCAGATCACAGCCTCTGCCCCCAGTGAACCTTTTGGGCAATAGCTCTGGGCAGTCTGCACTTGTACAAACATCCAGGGAAAGCACCAGATATGGAAGGGCTCCTTAATCTTGGGAGGTAAATCAGGGCGTGCATCCCTGGCTGGTGAAAAGAAGCAAAGAAAGCTCAACAGGGCTTGTGTTTTTGGCAGTGAGGACAGCAGGCCTTGGGGAAAAAATCACCCACAGCACAGGCTGCTTTGTCTCAAACACTCTAATAGTCCTCCTTTTGAGATAGGCTAATCAACAGAAGCCATTAATCTTAATGTTGGGGTAATTAAGCTTAATACGGGGCAACTGCATGAAAATGAATAGGCTGGGCTGTATGGGAAGTCAGATGGGATAATTCTTTGTGGCCTTCCAGTATACAAACAAGCTTTGTAGTCCTGACGTGAGCCCCAGAGGCTTGCTGTTCTACTGTGAAAAGATGTGGGTTTATTAACACCAGATACCCTTCCAGACCCCTTTCACAGAAGCTGGAGGATGTTGCTGGCATAGAAATGGCACTGGAGTTTTTTAGAGTGTTGGCAGATCCACTCCCACTTTCCTTTCTGCAGCCAGAGCCTGCAGGGTGTGAAGGGCCCCAGGTCCAAAGCTGTGGCCAAGGGCTGCTCTCACCCAAAGCGTGCTGGGCGCTGGTGTCGGGAGGGGACGGGCAGTGCCACACGTGTGCTCAGCAGCTGCCGCCCCACGAAAGGTCAGCCCCCACGCTGCCATTTGCAGCAGGAGCCAACCAGAGAGATGTCTGTGGTGGAGGTGTCCCTGAGCAGGGAGGGAGGCAGCGCCGGGGGCAGAGCACGGAGCGGACTCTGCAGTGTAAATGTCACTGCCCATCCTCCTCTGCCCAGCCCTCCATGGCCCTGTGATGGAAATCTCAGCTTTATTGAGGGAAATGCATTTCTTTCTGTCTGCTTTCCCTTTTGCAACTGTGCTGTTTCTGATTTTATAGCCACATATTTATTTCATTAATTTTAAAATTGCCATTAGTTTTGGCCACATTGTTGTGTTGAATGACAGAAGGGAGAAAATGTGAATATGCTGCTCTCCCCAAACCTGGAGCATGTACAGCCAGGTGGCAGTTCAGGCTTGGCTTCTCATCTGGAAGCTGGAGCTGTGTTTCTAACAATACAGCACCCACCCAGCATGAAATTGTAATGGATCACGCCTTGCCCTAGGTCCTTGGCTTATCCTTGGTTGACACTGAATTAAAGGACATGATGTGTGGGACTCAGTAAATCCCTAACCTGCTGTCCCAGAGACAAATATTACCAACTGCACCACGCTGACACACGAGATTAGTGGAAGAGGTGCCCTCAATGCCACAGGCAGAAATGGGTCAGCTCCTATTTGGAAAGCTCTCTACTTGAAGTGAGTAGCGATGCAGCCTGTAGGAATAAAAGGCCAAAAATCCTATGTTTTCTGCCTTTCAGCCCTGCTGAGATTCACAGGCAGTGAGTCCTCAGCAGCTGAACAGGACCATTTTTGTGGTGAATATTAGATTTTTGAATGGTCTTTTATTAGAAATTAGGAAACAGTCCCTCTTAGGAGCTGCACATAGCAAGTGTAAAACTCCCTCCTACCACCAAAGTCCCTAAATTTCTATAAAGTATATCAGCCAAGAATTTGTTTATTAAAGGCTTTATTGTAAACTTTTCAAATGCAATACCAGTGTCCCCACTGCTTCTAATAACTGAGTGCAGCAACAAGACAAATCTCACATCCATTCCCTTTCCCTCTTCCCTTTGCCCTAATCAAATCCTTTATTCATGCTTTTTCTGACATACCAGGTTTTCTGGCTTGGTTCAGCAGTGACTAAGTAGCTGTACAGTAACAAAACAGTGCTGTCTTTGTTCTGGAAAAGTGGAGAAATGAGATGTATAATCTTGAACTAAGGAAATTCACAAGTGAGAAGGAAGCCATGTGTATTCCAGGATGAGCTGGGTTGAATTTACCAATGCTGCCTAGAAAGAGAGCAAAGAAAGAAAACAACCTCATTTGTTGTTTTGTTTTACCACCCCTTAAATGACCCACAGCCCATCAGAGCTGGTGGTGTTTTGCTGGTTAAACTGATGATGCTCATCTGCCTCTCATACATTTGCCTTATTTTCTCCCCTTGGCTCCCCCACTGTCTGTTTGCTCTCCCACACTGCACATGCTCATCCTGCCAGTCGGGATCACGAGGAGCCCTGATTTTGTTCTTTCTCCTGTGTAGCACCATGTCTTCAGCTGGTATTTTGGACAGCAAATCACCCCCAAAGCTGCACTTCACCTAGGACAGCCTACTGTGCTTCTTCCATCATGTGGGCCCCTCCAAAGGCAGCTCAGTTGAGCAATGCAATGTAAGGAAACCTGAACTGGATCTCTTCCTGGGTTATTTCAGTAAGTCCTATTGACTCACCATGCTTGTAGAAAGCAAAACTGAAATGTAGGATATCATCCCTGCCATGAGAATCCTCAGGACAAGATGGCATAGCCTGTGTGCTTTCCATGGTGTTTGAATGCCCCCAGTCTGCTTGTGCTCCTGGACTGGCTACAATCCCTCTGGGAGCATTCAAAAAGGGAGAGCTCATCTGCCACAAAGGTGTTCCTGCTGCAAGTGCAGGTGGGACAGAGTGGGCAGATCCACTTGAGCTGGGGACAAACCCCTGCTCCTCCCTGGAGCTGGTGTAGCCAAGTGCTGAGCTTGAGAGCAAAACCCTGTTTTGCTTGCTGGTAACCTTGCAAAATCTGCACAGACATTCAAGGCATGCAGCAGGCAGGAGAGGGGAGTGCAGAAAGGGTGGAAGCCAGATGTGAGCTGGCTCATTTGAAGGTTTGTGCACAGACCTGGGCAGTATTGCTTTGTCTGCTCTTTTGAGTCTGCCCCTTGAGCCACTCCACAGCAGGAGCAGCAATGGTACAATTAATTCTCCTGGGAAATTTGGCTCCTCCAACCACAGGATGGGTGTGTGTAGTCTGCTCTGTGTCCAGTTGGGATTCTGTCCTGCTGGGATGTGCTCTTGCTCTAGGTCTGGCCCTGAAAGGCAGAGAGATCTGCCCTCCCAGAGCCTGCTCTTTGGGACAAACATCTGAGTTGGCCATGGGGCACTGAGCCTAATGGGGAAGGGAGGCAGGGACAGCCTGACAAGGACCCAACTGCCTGAGAAACCAGCCAGAGGCTCCTCAGAGCAGCAGAATGTGGGTGCAGAGCCAGGCCACAGAGCTGATGGGAAGAAAGACCCCTGGAGAAGACTGTATTGAGCTCACAGCAATGTAAAAGTAAAACCAAGTATAAAAGGAAGGACATGTCTTCCAGTGATGAGTGGGAGGGGAGTTTGTATTTTTGGGGGTAGTTCTTTATTCAGGAGTTCATTGCTCAGGGGTAGGAGGCGGTCACAGTGATGTTCTCACAGCAAGGAAGGGCTTGGGTACATCCACCTCAAAGTTCTTGAGCTTCTGAAACCCATGGCCAGATTTATCCCTTCAGCCAGTTTCTGTGGCCTTCTTTGGCCAGTCAGGACTGGTTATATCAGTACCAAGCCAGAGCAACTTCTTGGCCCAACCAGTGACCCAGTGGGCAGCTCTGGTGGACTGGAGTGTGCAGTGTCCCTGCAGCACTTTGCAGAGCAGGTCCTCAGGTCTCCAGCCTTCTGGGATGTGTTGCTGTAGCAAATCATGTCTCCCAGGTTTTTCTTCATTGGTGGGAGCCTGAAGAAACATGGGGCTACCTTCTGTTCCCTCCCATGTCTTCAGGGTCCTCTGGGTTCTGTGGGCCTGTTTTCTCCATCAGAGTGGTTTTCCTGTGTGTTCCCCATGGGAAGAGCCATCAGTGTGGTCGTGACACTGGAATCCATTATGAGATGACTGTGACAACTTCAGGAAATAAACAGGAGAGCAGATGGGCTTCCAGAGACCAGAAATCCTATTTTTCTGTGAACATCCTCAATAATTGGATGTGTGGAAAAAACAAAGGAAGGAAGGAAAAAATGCTGAAGGCTTGGGACAGCCTGTGGGCAGAATTGCCTTAACACATGAGTGAGCCTTTTCTGGTGGCTGCAGCGGGGTGGGCACCTGCAGAGCTGTGCATGAATCACCTGATATGCTCTTTGTTTCATTGTGCTGTTACTCATTGAGCTGTTACATGGAGTTTTCAACCCTGCCACCCCAAAGCATGGTTATCCTTCAGGACCTGGCATTCCATCAGCTCTGCTGTGACCCAGTTACCTGATTTAACAGGGACAATTTTGTCCTCCTTTAAGGGCACTGTTGTGAAAATATTCTTTTTGCTTCTTTGGTCTTGAAGCAGTGACTGAACCCCACTCTCCTTCCTCCTTCCCCATCCCACCCCTGCCCATCTGTAAATCCTGTTGTTCTGCATTGAAATGTCTTTGCTGCACAACAAATTGCATCCTCAAGGGTGGTGTTTGGCAATACATAGAAGACAGGAGAACTGGAGAAGGCTGTGGAAGCAATGGAAACCTAAAGCATTAGGTACTCCTCACAGCAAACCCTCTTGGCTCAAACCCTTTCTTGCCAGTTTTGATTTTTTTCTTAGAAGGGATTTTAGAATTTGATGCCTAAATAATTGCTGTGATAAGTTTTGTATTTTCTGCAGCACTTTTGAGTTGTGCAGGAAAATGAAAAACCTAAAATCTATTTCATTATTTTTTTATGAAAGGCCTCTATATTCTCAGGATAGGGAGTCAATCTTTCACTGCCTTCCACTTCTGAGACTGGTAGTAACTTGCTGACTTTCTGGAAGTGACATTTGGTGTCTCCCAGAGGGCTAAGACACACAGTGATACCCTCCTTCATGTTGAGAGTGTGCTGTCCTGGGTTTGCTCCCTGAGAAGAAGCAGATTGCCCTAAAAGTCCCCTGAATTGTGCTCCAGCCACCACTCAGCCACAAACTCACAGTGCTTTATATTGCCAGTGCAAATGAAAGTTGTTTCAAACAGCTCCTTGTCTGTAGCAAGAAACTAAAATGAAGAGCTCCAACATATGCAAAGATGCAAAATAATCCTGGCAGGGGGGAGTTAATCAGGCATTAAAACCCAGGGCAGAGTCCAGGCAGAGATTAAAGAATTGCTCTTTAATCAAAGCAGCTGAGCTCATGTGTGCCTGCTAGTAACACTGTTTTTCAACCTGGAATTGGAGTTAGAAAAGCAAGGATTTCCTGTAATTCCGTTAATGCCATTATTATTTGTGCAATGATCTGGAGAAGCATTCTCTTCATCTGTGGTGTGGGATCAGGGGCTGTCAGCCCAACCTCCTGTTCCTGCTTGAGCAGCAGTAGAATGGGAAGATCCTGCCTGGCTTGGGCAAAGCTTCTTGTGAAGGGGATCAGCTCCCCTGGGCCCTGCTGCAGCCCCCACCTGTGCTGGTCACTGTGAGGATGAGGCTCCTCCTGACCTGCCCAGCTCTGGCAGCAGCCAAGTGCCAGGGCCTGGAAACCACAGCACAGCAGAGATCTGGTTCTGTGCAATGCCCAGGCCCTGCTCACAGCATTTGGTGTTTGGTGTGTAAGCTGGGAGCTCATCGCAGAATGCTTTCCCTCATCACCTGTGCTGGGGATGATGCTTCATGTGGCCTCTCCAAGGCTCCATCACCAAACAGGAGTGCTGCTGCTGGGTGGCTTTAGCCCTCAGGCACAGCCAAGCACTGGGCAGACCAAAAAAGGGCCAAAAGCCACTTGAAGGTGTCAGCACTGAATACACAGCAGTGCCAGCAGCTGCCTTCTGCCTGATGGAGCTGTGCAGATGTGAGAGCACAGGATTAGCAGGGCCCTGAGCTCCTTGCTGTCAGGATTTAAGGATGGATTTGAGCTGAGCAGCTCAAGCAAAAGGCAGCTGCCCTTGTGGTCAGTGTTGGTTTCTGCTGGCCCTCCTGCCCTGAATGCCAGTGTGTTTCACTTCTCACCAGGCTGCCTCTCTGCACAAGTGCCTCTCTTCCCAGCCCTGGCAAGGTCTCCACTCACCCAGCAGAGCTGGTGCTTACTGGAGCTTCTGGACCCTCCTGGGTGCTTACTCAAGCAAAACTCTTTATGGCTCTGGGAAGGCTGCCAGGTCTGTGAGAAATGGCACCAGGTCTGCACCTCCACATCCCCACGGTCACTGGGAAATTGCAGCACAGACTATTTGGTCCTTCGTAGTGCCTGGTCAGGGTGGGTTGTAGATAAGGGGATGGTAGATAAGGAGCTCATTTTGGCAGTTCTCAAAGTTTTCGTGGCTCAGGTTTTGTTCAGGCAGCAGGTCAGGCAGACACAGGTTGGCTTTGCTTATCTCTGCTCTTGGAAAACTTCTTGTCCAAACCTGGCTGCAATCTGTGCCTTTTGCCTTCAACTCTCTGCATTTCCACGCTGATCCATTTGAGCAATGGTGTTTGAATGAGGTTTGCCCATCAGTTACTCTGTGATACTTTCAGGAACAGAGAAATAGAGCAAGTGCCTTTGTTTCCTCCAAGGGTTTTCAGGTGGCACAGTGACAACTGGCTTGAGAGAGTAGATACAAGTCCACTTACTTCCTAATTTTTTAACTAAACTCCAACTATTTCACTGTTCATTGATCATGACCTGTCTCCTCCCTAGCAGATGGATGTGTATTGGGAACATTCCTCATTTTTCAGGATGAGAGAGAGGCTTTTCTCCATCCCAGGCATTATGCAGCCATGAGAAGTGCTTGCCAGAGGCACTGTCTGCAGATGGGTAGTGAGCAGCTCGCTGGCTGACCTGGCACTCTGCTATTAAGTTTGGCTTTTCTTGATGTTAATGATCCTCACCACTTTCCAGCTAGGATAGTGCTGTGTGTCGTGGGCCATACAGAGCACTAAAAGGAAATAAAGCATTTGGGAATTGGCCTATGCACACAAAACTCAACTGATCTTCATCTTGAAATTCAACAAGAAATAAAAGGAGGTAAAGATATTTGCAAGGACACCACCTTGTTGCTCTTCCATGCTAAAAGGCTGTGAAATAAGGAGTGGAGATGTGTGTGCAGACACATGAGGATGCTGCTGGGCAGAGTGATCTCCAGGTCCTGTGCTGACACCCTGCTCCTCTCCATGGTGATGGGCTGCAGTACCCAGTCCTTGTTGATTGATGCTTATTGCCATCAGGGCTGCAGGGCAGAAAATGCACTGAAAACAGGCCAGCCACAAAAACAGCTCTTCTGAGTTGATTTCTGCTGTGTTAGGAGAAAAACAGTCTATAAAGGAAAATACAAGAGAGAGCTGGGACAATCAAAGGCAGCATAGGGGGAGAGACTGCTGAATAAAAGCAGTGGCAGTGATGCGCCCCCAGCGAGGAATCACTGCCTTCTCCATTAAGAGTTAACACTGGATCAGAACAATCCCTATTTTTAACTGTCTCCAGCAGTTTCCTAGCAGCCTGCTTTGACTGGGTTATGCTGAAGGCCTGCCTTAATGTTAGTGCCATTGGGGAAAAGAGGAATTCCTGTGCTGGCCCGGGAGCAGCAGGACATTCCCAGAGTGTCCTGCTTTGCTCATTGCCTTTTCCAAAGCTTCTGTCTGGTTGAAATAAGAGCCCTTCCAAAATTTCCAAGCAATTAAATTAAAACTCCTTGGAAGGCAGGCCTGGATTGCCTTTCAGGAAGGGAGGCTGACTGCAAGCAAAGTTAGCAGTGCTGGTGTTGAAGTGTGCAGCAATGCTTGGAGCAGTTTGCCCTCCCATGGCCAGTTGGAGCTTGCAGCTTCTGCTCCCTGATGCTGCCACAGAGGTTTCCTTTGGCTCAGATGGATTCAGACTCTGGATTAGCATTATACTCCCTGTCTGTGTCTTTACTCCAACCCCAGGATAATCTGCCTGAAAGGGAGAGCAGGGCTTTGCTGGAGCAAAGTGCTCTCATGGAGAGTGCCCAGCGCTGCCTTCTCCAGCAGCAGCTGCTTCCTTGCAGACAGTTCTGACTCCTTGGGGATACCATGGGCCTGCTCTGCATTTTATGGTCTGGTCACTTGTGTGTGGTTTGTTGAGGCTCTTGTGTAAGCTCCAAAATACCCAGAGCTGCTGCACCTCAGTGGGAGCACCTGTCAGTGATTGCAGGCTGGAGCACTGCTGGGTATGAGCTCTCTGGACACTTCTGCATTCACAAGACAAGGGAAAATGGCCTCAGGTTGTGCCAGGGGAGGTTCAGGTTGGACATCAGATAGAATGCTTTCACTGAAAGAGTGGTTAATCATTGGAACAGGCCACCCATGGCAGTGGTGGAGTCACCATCCCTGGAGGTGTTCAGAAAAGCAGCAGACATGGCCCTTTGTGATGGCCCTTTGGTTTACGGTTTGGCAGTGTTGGGTCAAGGGTTGGGCTTGAAGATGTCGGAGGTCTTTCCCAACCTTTATGATTCTGTGGTTCATGAATCCCATCTCCTGTTGTGAGGTCATTCCTCCACTCTGGGGCCAGATCCCTCACACATCTCTTACGTTTGAGCAACCCCACTGCAGGATGTGCCTGCAGCAAGGGTGAGAGAGCAGGCTGGCCTGGCATGGATGGGATCAACAGACCACAGAGCAAAACGGGGTGAAAACAGGAAACTATTTTGCTTTACATCAAGGTTTTGTATAGGAAAACAAGAGATTAAATACATACTCCCCATTTCTGCACTTTTTTTTTTAATTGCATTTACTGACATTCAGACTTTCAGGTATTTAGGCAGAAGACAGCAGTAGATAGGCTGATTCCTGCCTCCTGCCCACCATCTTCAGTGACATCCCAGTAAACAACCAGGTATGAAGCACTGATGCTTCTTTCCTCCATCCATCTGTCAAAAAACTTTTTCTAATTTGCCCTTTGAATTTGTTGGATTTCTCTTCCCCGCCATCTTCAGTAGGTCCCCAAACCCCAGCATCCCTGCAGCCCAGGCTATCTGCAGTGGATTTCTAGGCAGTGTGTGCATGACAGCAGGTCTCTCCCTGGTGGACAGCAGGTCCTGTGGTGTCCCCAGCCCCACTCTCCAGGAGACAGAACACAGGAATGGGGTCCCTGTTAACAGGTCATTAGCACCAGCAACATCCCCAGTTGGGTGTCCTGGTCTTTGAGCAGCCAGCAGTTACTGTGCAGTGTCCAGTGCAGCAAGTGTGGAAAGCCAGATGATTTTAATGACAGGGTGTCCATTAAAGTCTCTGGTTTGCAGGAGGCTGTGATAATTTCCTCTTTCTCCCAGATAAAAGAAATGCAGAGTAAGGGAAGTTCCTTGGCCACTGCTGGGTGGACACTTTGAATATCTCATTTAATTTACTAGATAATGATCACATTTATAGAACAGCTTGTTTCAATTTTCTCATTATCACTAACTGAGATGATAGCTTATTTAATCCACTTCTGCACCACTTCAGAGACAATGAGAAATGTGGGAAGGAAAGTCATTCAGAAGAGCATGTGGAGCCCTGGTGTAAGCAGGTTGGTGCAGATGAACCTTCAGTGTGGAAGCCTCAGGTTTCTGATGAAGGTCACTAACAGGAAGCCATATGGAACTGAGTCATTTTGCAGGACCTGTGCTGTTGTCCATCCAGGACTCAGGTCATGTTGGGGTTCAGTGGCTGAATCAGATGCCAAAGCTTTTTCTCTGAGACAGTAGGAAGCCTGTGCAGTTTAAAAGACTGATATATTGTCTGCCAAGAGGACTGAAGCAAATGATGAATGAGATCAGAGATGAATTTGCTCTAATACTAATACATTCTATGTAAGAGCACAGAGTGTTTCCGCTGATTCTGAAAGAAATTTAATCCTCTGCCACTGAGAAGGAAATGGGCTTGTAAGTCTGAGGAAGGAATGCATCATAATCCCAGAAGAAGCAGGCAGTGATTTCTTGGCACTGGGGATTTGGCAGGATTTTGAAGTGGAACAGGAGCAGGTTTAGCCAGTAGATTTCAGCAATGGCAAATGGGGTGAAGGACACCTGTGGTCTCTTGGCTGTCCCTGGGCTGTTGTGTCTGTTTTCATATCCTTACCCACATGATGGTAGCAAGATTAATTATCCTGAGTTTTCACGTGGAAGAGAGCAAGTTCTCATGGTGCTGCACCACCTCCTTCCCTGATCACAGGGCATGTAGAGCCCTGCCATGGGAGAGGATGGGATCGCAGCTCCACTGCCAGCCATCAGCCAGGAGGAGACACCTGATGGCCCAAAGGGAACTGCCAGAGAGTGCTGACATCTTCTCTTGATTTTTCCAATGTGACAAACAAACAAACCTACTAGCTATCCAAAGCAGAGCAGGGAGAATGTGACTGAAGGATTACATTTACCTTCACACCTTTTCTGAAGGCTTATGCAGACACCTGAAGCATAAAGTAAAATTATCCCTCTTATTTCAGTTGGCTTCTAAAGGAGGAGGTACACAAGAGGGGCCTGAAGTATTCAGACACTGAGCTGTGTTCAATGGTCTCTCCCTAGAACCTCCTGGCAAAGTCAAATGAAAATCCAGGTGTGCATTGCAGGAGGATTTGTTTTTCCAAATACAAATTATAAGATGAGGAGAAAAGCTGTGTTTTCAAAAGCAAGGAACTCTTTGGACTGCAATTGTAAATCAGACTTTCCTGCTTCCGTTATATAAAATATCTGTTTGACCTGTAGCTGTTTAGGAATCATTCTTTAAATATTCTTTTGAGCACCAGTGTTAGAGCTCTGTCTAAAAAGTCCTTTATAATGGGCTGTTCTGCCTTCAGCTCCTACTCATTTTGTGCTAATTGCTGACAAGTCATATTTTTCCAGTAAACCACTCAGAATAAGCTCCATCAGATATTAATGATACAATAAGTCTTTGAGCAGCCACTGAGACTGAAACATGAAAAGCTAAAGGCATTTCCTTTTGGGATTTGACCCCCTGATGTACTGCTTGTCTTCTAGGCAACAGGCACAAATTCTGTGTGTGGATGGTTGGTTTCTAATCCCCAAATCACAGTGATGAGTTGAGCAGCTGCCTACAGGATTGGCTGTGTTAGGATGGGAGTGCCTGGGCTGCAATTCCTGCGCAGAGTTAGGGGAATGAGGTGCCCAGATCCCACCAACTCTGGTAGCAGGCAGTACCATATTTGCTGAGGATTTCTGGAATCCAAGCTGTTGCCTCTGGCACTGCTGGCTGATGCTCTACTGCAGCCTTACAGAGGGGTGGCTGTGAGCTGTGTGACATGGAGGGGTGGCCAGGGTGCCCTGATGATCACTGGAATGGTCAGGCAGGACTGGGTGTACCACTGCTGCCTGAGGAAAAACCTGACTGCAGACAGGCCCAGAAGGGCAGAGCCAGGAGGAACTTCTGGCCAGACCACCTAAGCTAAGGAGTCAGCCCTCCTGTGCATTTAGCCCTGCAGACACACATCTGCTGTCCAGTGGTGAGTGGGGGAAATTCTACAGAGTGAGCTCATTCCAGGAAGCTTTAGTCTTATTAGTTTTTGGAGGAAACCCAGGAAAAATTCTATTGGAAAGCTGAAAGCTATTATGGCAGGAGAGCTGCTAAGTGACTTGGTATTTGCCCTTGGAGACCAGCTCCCCCAACCTTATGAAAAATTATATAATCTGATTCTCAGGTTTTGTGTCACTGCAGGCCCAGTGAAGTGTTTTCTACAGAAGGATCATGATGTTCAAAAATTGCCATGGTATTTCCATTCTTTTTTTATGGTAGAACAAAAAGGAAAATTAGAAAGAAAATGCTGAAAATGTAAAGTCTCTTGCTGACTTGCTTCTCCTTAGAGTCCAGCAAGTTGTGGAACACTGTAGATTTTTTCAGTCCTCTCAGTGACTTTAATAAGTAACTCTTATTATCACTTATGGGTGTTTAAAGAGAGGACAATGGGATTTTTCCTGACTGCCAATAAATTTATTGTGATTAGCACACAATCTTCAGGGCATCACCCCCACCTATGGGCCTCTCATTCCTCTGCTCACCACCACAGCTGTCTGCTGTATCTGTTGAGCTGTTAACTCGGGGCATTGTCCCCACCTGGAGATGGCATTTGTTGACATCTTGTCTGGAACAAGCTGAGGATAAACTTGGGAGGAGATGTTGAAGCAGGACAGAGCAGCCAAGCTAGGACTTCAAGGAATAGAGGCAAGTAATCAATTCTTACAAACAGCTCTGCCTGTGGTGGGGTTGAACTGGTGAGGAGCTGATGAATATCTTCTTCTTCCTTCCTTTGGCTTTGAATGGGCAGGCTGTGCTGCTGGGCACAAGCTCTCAGCATCTCTAATTTGCAGGGAAGGCTCAGGTGTCCCTTTGGGCCCAGGGCTGGCACTGGTTGTGGCTGGAAGGGGGTAAGGGGACCCAAACAAGTGGTTTCTTCTACTCAAAGTGACCATGCACCATTGCTCCTCTCCCTGCAGTGTCCCTACCCCATGTCCTGCCTGGGGAAGGCAGCAGGAGGGACTTGCCAAGGCCTCCACACATCTCTTACATCTGTCCCATTCCCCTGGGCTTGGGCCTGAGTCATCCCCCAGGCAGGTCCTGACAGAAAATCCCTGTGACTCAGGAGGTGCCAGGAGCTCTTCCAGGGCTGGGAAGAGCCACCAAACAAGGGAGGCCATCTCCTTGCCACCACGCTGCTGATCCTGATCTGCCTGGGGGCACACAGGACATTCAGGCTTAGGGAGGGAAAGGGGTGAAGAGAAAACAGGAGAAAAGAATGAGAATAGGGATGAAAGAAGGAAAGCCATTTGGGCCTGGCAGGATATACAGCTGCCTAGACAAAAATCTCTTCCCATCATCCCTTGTCACAGTGCTGAAAACTGAAGAAAGGTGCACAGTGCAGAAAGCAGAGGTTGGAAAGCTTTGTTAAACACTGATGAGCAGTGCCCAACACAAGAATTCTCTGGTTCAGAAGAGAGTGCCCAGTGTTGGGAGAGCAGTGCTGAGCCCGTGCTCTGGGGGCATTCTGGGGAGCAGAGGGGCTGGGTGTGTGGCAATAAGCAAGATCTGGCTAGGGTACACACCATGGGCATTTTAGAGGGCCATGGCCATTGCCAGGAGGCAGCTAATGTTGCACCTGGTCAAAGAATGAGCCAAACTGAAACTATTGCATAGCCATAGTTTCTCCAGTTTCTGGAGTGGCCGTGCTCCCTATGGTGTGAGTGGGTGAAGAGAAGGCCAGCCTACACTTCCCAAAAGGTGTTATATTGTGTGTCATTAGCAGGCTAGGCAGCAAGGCTAAGGATTAGTCCTTTGAAGTTCTCAGTCCTCTCCCACTCTGTTGTCTGGTGCTTGGGGCTGTTTGAGGCCAAGCAGTGTCTCTGTGCTTGCAAGGAGCTGTCATGCTGTCAGGAGCAGTTAGAACTGACAGATACTGCTTGATTTTGCATTACAACCCATTTTTTCCCTCCACGCCGACTGTACATGTCTCTTCATGCCCAGGCTGTGTCATTTCCGTTTGTTTCCACTTCTTACACCTCTCTTTGGCTGGGCTCTCTTCCTCCCTGCCTGCAGAGCCCACGTGAGCTTTGGGCTGTGCCTGGAGCTGTGCACACTCCCAGCGCTGGGACTCTGAGCTCGCTCCTCGCCGGGCGGGCACAGGGCAGGGGATGGCACAGCCTGGCTTGGGTGGCACCAGGCCAAGCAGGAGGCAAAGCCAACAGCTTGCCACTGCTGCCATGGTAGGTGTGGTATGAGTAACAGCAAAGGTCTAAGAACAAACGAGTTATCTCCCATTCAGCCCCAGCAATTTTGTCTTTCATAATTAAAAAAAAAATAATTAAAATCCTTTTGTGCTCCATTGTTGCATCCTGAAGGCCACTAAATGTCTCTGTGCTGAGACATTTAAGGAGTCCCTTCCAACCCAAACCATTCTAGGATTCAATATAGCCCTGTCATCAGTGGGAATCTAAACCCCCCCTGTGCTCACAAGCGTTGTGCACAGACAGCAGGGATGTCCTGAGGTGCCATCAGGCACAGGAAGCCCAAGGGGGAGATTGATGCTCAGTTTAGATCCTCTGAGCCCCACTTGAGAGCTTTTAAGTATCTGGCCACTCTTTCTCTCCTGATCTGGAAAGGCAGCAAAGCATCTTGTCCAGAGTTAAACACACCAGTAGTTCTGCTTTGATTGGCAAAGCCTGTGACCACCAGATGCATTTATTTTAAGGTGTCCCAATTTTAAGAAGATAAAAATAAAACTTATTCCATTTAAATAATTTGGCAATTCATTTAAATCTTCCAGGAGTAAAGGCCAAGCTGTACAGCTTGTGTTAAAAGAAAGAGCTGTAAAAGTACAAGGATTTTTTTCCTTCAGGGAAAAACCCCCACCATTTTCAGATTGCCATGACAAGTTTTCACGTATTTATCTTTTCCTTCCCCATTGATGTGTTGGAGATAACTAATAAGCTGGTGAGGCTGATTATAATAGATCCAAAAATAAGACTCAGAGAGATTCCCCGCAGCCTGTATCCGACAGGTCTTGTCACTTGGATGCATTTGTGAAAAGCTGGTTTGTCTCTCAGATGACAGATGCTTTGATGAGCTAATCATCTCATTTCCGTGAACTGCACATCTGTAAAAACAAAAGGGAATGAGACTCGAACAAGTGACTAAGCCCTGTTCTTGTTTGCATTGTTTCATTGCCGTGTTTGGAGTGGAGCTGCCGTGCCCCACGCCAGCTGACAGGTGATGTGACACCAGCTGTTTGGAGCAGATGACTCCTCTCTGGGGTTCTGCTCACCACAAAGCCCACAAGAGGCTTTTTGCCCACACCCTGGTGGTCTCTGACACCCCAGGAGCAGCCAGCCTTGGCTCAGCCAAGCTCTCATCTCATGGATGTGTAGCTCCAGCTTAGGAGGCAGATGGAAAGGGCAATGCTGAGGAGGTGACAGCGATGCAGAGGTTCCTGGGGGTCACAGATGCTCTTCTCCATTTCCTGGGGGTAGGAAATGCTCTTCTCCATTTCCTGGGGGTGAGAGATGCTCTTTTCCATTTCCTGTGGGCAGTGTTCATCCCCACTGCTGGGTCTCCACAAAGGCCACAAGCAGCAAGAGGCTCGTCCTTGTGCTTGACGCATGTGGAGCAAGTGCTGGTCAGGGGACAGGGGTCAAGACTCTGCCACAACTTTTCTGCCAGGGCCAATTTTGTGAGGTCACCTGCTTCAGAAGGCAGTAGCTCTCTCATCCATGTTAGCTTGGGCAGAAGCTGGATGCTAAACAGGTGGCTTCCTGCCTTTGTTATTGCCAAGCTATCATTTCCCATTATTTTTTCAGTGTCTGTGCTCAGCAGCCAGCGAGGTACAAAGATGAACAACCTCTCTGAGGCTTTCTATACATGTTCTGTGCTTTTTCTCTACATTGTGGCACCTTTCAGCTGAAGCACCAAGGGTTCTGAGTTCCCACAGACTGCAGAGGAACTAGGGACACTTCAGTGGCTCAGTCCTGATGGTGAAAGTCCTCACATCCATCCTGTGCATCAAACCCTCCAGCCCATGAATTCATTCTGGAGAAGGCTCCAACAAAAAAAAATTACTGTGTGGTAGCTAATTTACCTTTGCTGCCCATCTCTAGTTAATTTAGATGAAATTTGCTGTATGTATCTTAACAGTCATGTTTTCCTGACTTTCCTCTTTAACTTTGTGGTCCTAGGATTCATTCCCTTGTTTCAGTGTTTTCCGGATTAATTTTATAGCTAAATAAATTGTAACTATGTCAATCCACCAGTGTGTTTATCTGAATCAGGAAGTGTATTTTCTCTTTAGATTTTTTGTGCAATATATCTGTGATGAAGGAGGAGCAGATAAAGATCCTAGAGGGAGGAATATGCCCAGCTACTGAGTCTGCAAAGCCTCAGAAGTTTGTTTGCTTTTTTCAGTTCAAACGAGAATTTATGAGAAGGACACATTGTATGTCCCCCACCTCTGCCTGTCCAGAGCCATTTATTTCAAAGCAAGAAGGTTTTCTCGCTCTGAAGTGGAAGTTTAAAAGGAAATTATCAGGTACTTTCTAAACCAGTTTTACATCTTTGTTGCTGCTTTATTTGTAGTAATTTGAAATGCTAGGGGTGATGGAATGCTTTTTGATGGAATGCCAGCAGAAAAGTAAAGCCCAGCTTTAACCCTTGGTGTCCTCTTGTCATAGCTTTGTACCTCAGGATCATGTTCTGTGGACTGTAGAAGTTCCTTGCACTTCTCTGGCAGATGTGAGGGAATTCAGGGTGTGTGTGTCTGCCTGACAGTGGACACAGAGCTCTGAGGGTGTTTTTGCAGGGCTAGGGTGGTGTAAAGGGGGCTGGCAGAGCTGATGGGGTGTAGTGTGTGGGTCTGTGGCCATTTTCTCCCTGCTCTGTGTTGATGTTTTGGGCTGTGTTTTCCTTTGGCGGGGGTTGCAGAGGAGCAAGACGAGCTCATGCTGTCCTTACTGAGGGATTTCCAGGCTGAAAGTTCAGCACTTATACATTAGGCAAGGTTCCTGGGATGGGGTGCTGGTACAGGACTATCCCAATCCACAAAAATGAGTTGCACAGTGAGCAACCAGCCTTGGTGAGTCTCCTCTCATGGATCAGCCCTGGAACAGGGCTCAGTGATGGCTCTTTCTAAGCAGGTGGTTCCTGTTTGTTTGTTTAGTTGGTTGGTTTATGGGGGTTGTTTGTTTGTTTGTTTGTTGTTATTTTGGGGATTTTGCTGTTGTGTTTTTTTCTTTTTTTCCTTTTTTCTTCTTTTGTCTCAGTTGAATCTATCAATATCAGAGCATGGAAACTACACCATGGGCAAATGCTGCTGCCAAGCAAGAGTTAAAGCATGGCCATTCCCCTTTTCCATTTCCTTACTGACAGCTTCAGACCTCAGCATCTATCAAAATAGATGCTGGAGCCAAAAGCTAACAAAGGGGTAAATGATCTCTGCAGGGCAGGCTGCTGTTTCCTGTGATCTGGTCTCAGGCCAAGCAGATTCAGCTCCAGCTTCAGCTCCTGCTTGAGCTGGAGATGTTTGCAAAGAGCTATACCCAAGGCTAGAGCAGCCCAGGGAACTGCCTGTGCAACATAAAAACAAAACAGAACCAGGAAGGAGCAGATGTCCTGCCTAGAAGTGTGGGTTTGGACTGAATATGCATAAAAGGATGTTATGGTTGGGGCTTGTAAGGGTCACCCATCCCTTGGGAACCAGTTTTAGCTTACAGAGGAGCATGGTAGGGAGATAAGTCTGGAGGAACAAGAGTGTGCTGGAGCTGTATCTGAGCTGCAGAAATGCAGGGAAAAGCAGGTGCTTCTGATCCCTGAGGTGTGTGATGGGAGAATGCCTGCCCCTGGAACCCCATTTAAGGACAGAGGAAAACCAAAAGCATTGGGAAACAGGCTGTGAATGAAAAGGGTGTGTGATTGCATCGGGCACTTTGAGGCTTGTGCAGGGAGCTTACCTAAGTCAATTAGCAATACTCATGTGTCCTGGTATGCAGGAACCCAACCAGCAGCACTGAGGCTTTTAAAGCCAAATCTGATACAGTTTTGGGCACTCCTGGAAATAGGAAGGTGTGAAGGTCTCCTTTGAAAGTGCTTTATGCTGCTTAGCTCAGTTTTTACAGGGCTGCCAACACACGTAGCTCCACCAGTAGAAAAAGAGGCGAGGTTACACTGGTTATAAGAATGGTGTACAGACACCCAGTAAATTTTAAATCAGGCTCATCTTGACTTAATTAAAGTTGATCAAACTTATTTAAAGTTGAACCACAGTAAACCACTCTCAAAGAAAGGGAGCAATACAAATTAATCAAGTAGGTAATTAGCTGGATCTAGAACACCCAGGTTGCATCTTTGCCTGTCCAGTTTTCTGTTAGGTTTCCTTTTGCATTTCAGACTCTCTCTATTATTTCCTCTGTGTCTGTGAAGTCATTTTAGATACCTGTTCTTTAGTGGTTTGGCTTTTTTTCTGTGGACATTTTGTGCAAAAATCATTTAGCCCCCTTCCCCCTAAAGCTTGTGCTCAAATCCTTCTTCATGCTCACTCCTCACAGCTCTGTACCACAGTGCACTCTCTGCTTGGGAACACTGGGGGTTAGAAATTCAAGCTCTGTGCACTGAGGATTTTGCACTGAGAAGAGAAGCAGAGTGTTCTCAATGTCCAGAGCACCTGAAGGGCAGGTGTAAGTCACTGGTGTCATTGCATCTGTGATGGGTTTGGTATTGACAGTGTTTTACTTATGTCTCTTGCCCTAATGCAGTTAAGATCTCCTCAAGTTTGAAAAGTGCTTTGAGATCTTAAGACGGATTGGTCTTTCTAGAAAGACAAAACATTGCTATATTCACCTCCTTTTTCAAACCTTTTATTATAATTGCTCTCTGTGAGCACCAAATTCATGGGGAAAAAAATGAAGCATTAAAAAGTCATTGCTGTCTGTCTCCTTTCCCCCACAGATTGCTGAAGTTTCTCAATTTTGTACTCAGTTTCCATCACTTGGGAGACACATACATCAAGCCAATAGGATCCATAAATATTCTTAATCCCACTTTGCTGGCAATTTTTTCTTGCTTTTAATCTAATGCAATTGGGATCCCAATTCATATGAGAAGCCACACTTCTGCCTGGCTGTCTTGGCAGCAATGCCCCCCCTCCCCCCCAGCCCCAAATGAATCACACTTATTTCATGTTTACATGATCTCTAGACTTCAAAACCCTTCAAGGGCACCCCAAAATACACCCTCAGTTTCTACCAGTTTGCAGGCACTGGAGGAAATACTGGAGGCTGTTCAGAACAACAGCCTCAAGGCAGGGACCAGGGTGTGCTGGAGACTCATCTGGCAGTGCCAAAAAAAGGGAAAGCTGTGCTTTGGGAGGGTTTCTCAAGTGCTCCCCAGCACAGTGGGCGTGGGGGGCTGGCAGTGTTGTGAGGGTTGAAGCAAGTGGGATCAGCCAGAATTGGGCTGCAGCTCCCAGCTCTGAGCAGGGCTGTTGCCTCACCAAGGTGTGTTCTGTGCGTGGCAGAACATGCCACCCTCATTAAGCTCCCCAACGTCACGCAGATCTGGAGCTGCTGATTTGCTTCTGGGACCACTGCCATGCCTCGGGGTGCCTGACGGGAGGATTATTTTTGTTCTTTGCAGAAGACACTGTTTTCCAAATGGATCATAAAAAGAAAAATGTGCTCGTAGGTGTTGAAAGAGCAAATGCTTTTGCATTTGACTGCACTGTGCTTTTTCTGGTTTCTCTGCTCCTTGGAAGCAAATGAGGGCTTTCATCAGGATTTTAAATTCTGGGTCCTTGTGGACTGGCTTTGTCCACATAACTGCAGTGAGGATGTGATTTTGAGGGGAAGGTAATTGAAGCAGTGTACAGTGATTCACAAAACAGACCTCAGGCACCCTCTGCTCCTTCAGCCAAGCTTTGCCTTTTACATTTTCCTGGGTCTTTTTGGTTTTGGTTGGGAGATATTCATGGTCTCACACCCCCCAGGGGGTTTCTAGAGCTCCATTAGGACAGCAGCTGTGCCTGGTTTGAAGCTCATTTCATCTGTTCTCAGGGAGATGCTGGTGACTCCCTCTGCAGCGTTCTGGGGCAGCCTGACATGTCATGTCTTGCCCATGGGGCTCTCATTACCTGCTCTTTCTCTGCTCTGTGCTACCAGAGACCCTCCTGGACCCATCTGTGCCTGTCCTGGAGGTTGCTCCTGGTGCATGTTTTTTTCCATGCCTTTGGCTTTTAGCTTGGATTTCTCCAAGTCCTTCCCATGAAGTCCTTGGCACCTCCTTATACACTGATTTTGGAGGATTGTGGCCCTGGTTTTCTGCACTGTAATTTTTTGATCCATTTGGAGATTTCTTTGCTAGCAGCTCCCTGTGTCTGGCCTGCTCTCCTACACCAGCAGGTTTCTCCTCAGCCACCAAATGTGCTGGTGTGTCGTGAGATCCTTCCCCTGACTCATCCCTCTGATCCTTTCAGCTGCCCACTCCAGAAGCACTCTGTAGGCTGGGATGAGGAGCTCACCCGGGCATGAGCTGTGCCGATGCCTCCATCCAAGCCTCCCTGGAGCTTCTGGAAAGGAGATGGTGGAGACTGGGACATGAGTTTGTGTCTTGTCTGGATGCTAAGGAAAATTTGCTGAAGCAGAGAGGGCTTTACCTTCTCATGGTGGAAGGCAGGTTCAGCTGGGAGTGTCTGGGGAAAGGCTGGGTCTGATGGTCAGACACCATTCTCTGCTGCTGCTCTTTTGGGTTTGGTGATATCTCCTCTTTCCTTCAGTGCTTTCCAAAAGCTCCTTTTTGTGAGGTCAACAAAAACAATTTTTCATTTGCATTTTTCACATAGTGGAGGAGAAGGAGCTGGTGGGGCTGTGACTGGGGGTGTCCCTCCCATCACAAGCTGGGTCCTCACCAGGTACTCTGGAGGCTGAACTGGCACTCAGTGAATGGCCAGAAGGAAATCAGCAGTATCCACAGCCTCTGCCACTGGATATGCAGGGTTATCAAATATTTCTTGCTGTTAAAACCCCATAGAAATGGAAACAGCAGCTTCAGAGAATTTTTTCTCTCCATCATTTCATTTGCCAGCCATCTGAGCTCTGGTTGCAGGATCTGTCTCTGGAGAACCTTCCCGGGTGGGTGGATATTGTCTCTTTTCCCTGTGAACTCTTCATGGTGCCTTAGATCTTCTGACTTAAATTTTTGGTGCAATTAAGGAAAGCAGTATCATCAAACTGTCTGTGCAGGAAAGTGATGATCAGTGACAGCCTGAATGTGTCACATCAGCAACCTCCTGGAGGCACTCCCTACCTCCACAGAAGTTATTTGCAGATAGTTTTAGTTACTCTTTGGCTTGCCCAAAGGGGAAAGAGTTATACAAAAATTAAAGGGGTCAGTGGGGCCTGCAGAGATCACCTCTTATTTCTGTGTGGTTTTGGGAAGCCCTGCTTTCCCAGCCTGTGAAAAGGAGGATGTTCTTACCTGATGGAGGTGGGAAGTGTGTTGAGATGAGCAGCACAGATGTGGCAGAGAGAAAGGCCAAGAGGCCCAGTGCTCTGCAGGGAACCCAAACCATTGGGGCAGAGATTGAGCAGAGCTGCCACTCCTGGAGAGGGCAGGACACAGCTGAGGGGCTCCTTGCTCCAAAACAAAGTCAAAGGGGAGGGAGTGCACCAGGCAGGCAGCCATCACCAGGAGACAACACAGTGCCTGCATGGGGGCATGTGTCAGCTGGGAGACATGAGTGACAATGAGCCTTGCAGAGAAATGTTATTCCTGGTGGCTGTGTTTGTGGGTCTGTTTATTTTATTTAGCCTTCAAACAATGTATTTGATTTTTTTTTTATTTTAAATACTTTTTGAGCTCAACTTCAAAGTGACCTCCTGAGGTAATGGTTCAGATAATTCCTGGCAGAGAACAACTTTTGAATAAAAGCTGGAGCCCCACAATGAGGCCTCAAAATATAAAGCCATCACTTCATTTTCCCCAGGTACCCGAGTGCCTGGAATACATCCTCCTTATTCTCCTTTGTTTGAACCTAGAATGGGTGACAGTGTTATTAATTAAAACTGTGGCATGCACAAGCTTTGGAAAGGGAACAAGAAATGCAAAAGCAGTGATTTCCTCCTCCTCCTCCTCTCCCTCCCCTGCAACTTGTTCTATTCTTGGATTTCCATGTGATATCTTGTCCTGCAAATAAAAAACTCAACCCACCTCCCCCATCCAGACTTACTTTGAGGAGGTGCTTGGAACACCTTTTGCTTTGAATTGTTGCTTTATTTCCTGGCATGAAGGCAGCAGCAGGGACCCACCCACCCGTTCCTTGGATCAGGGGTGTTGGTAACATGCAACTGGGACACAAAAAGGCATGTAGGCAGTAAATCCCTGCTGTGGGGATATGAGGGAAGGTCACAGAAACACCTTTTCCTTTGGGTTCACAGCCTTTTTTGAGTCAATGGTGACCACTTATGTTGCCTCCGTGTAGGTCAGGCTCCTAAGTGGAAAGATGTAGAGGAAGTTACAGATAAAATCAAGGATCCACTGCATTCATCTCCTCTACACCACAGCTCAGGGCCCACTATCCAGTCTGACATTCTCCAATGCTCTGCATCCCACAGAAAACCTTTTTTGTAACCTTCTTGCTGCTCCTCCCCACTGCTAAAGAAAACTGCTCTCCTTTACTGGCCTGGGTGCTGCAAGGAAAAGTTCATTGTCAATAGGGATGTCATTTAAAAAAAATTAATGCATTAAAAATGCTTCCTTCCTCTGCAATAATGATAATCCTAATTTTTGAGCTTCCTGTAGTGGAACATTTTCTTAATTGAATTCCTAATACATCTCTAAAAAGCATGAATGGCAATTTCATCTTGCTGGCTGCATTTTCCTAAGGGATGCTCTTTGGGGACTGTTCACAACACAAAGACCTTTTTCCCCTCTCAGGCCAAGGTTTTACCTACAGCCTTTGCTCACCAGTCAGCACCAGGCCCTGTTCTCAGTGTGGTGGTCCTCTGAGCTCCTGTGTCTCTCCCAGGGTACAGATACAGCTCTGCAAGAGCTACAGCACCACTGGGCTGCCTCTCCAGCAGGTTCAGCAAATCTTCTCCTGCTCACACAAGCACAAACCCTGCCAAGGACATGCTTGCACCAGATGATTTTTGCACCATTCCCTTCCCAGGCACATCCTGATGCTGACAGAACTCCTGATGGGGGGCCTGCTCCACCATTCTCTCCATCCCAAAGGGCATCCAGAGACACCTCTGATCCTTTTAGGTGCTTAGGAGCTTTGCAGAGTTAGTAAAAGTGCCTTTGATGGTGTTACAGTTGCCTTGTCTCATTGGAAATAAGGTCAATGGAAAGAGAGGGGAAAGCAAAGAAAGGATGGGGATGTGCAGAACTCCCCAAGAGATTGTGTGCCATGCTGGGTCATTTCCTCTCACAGAGGTTTCTTCCAAGATTACTTGGTAATTGTACTTTGTATCTGTCACGTTGTGACTATGGATGAAGCATTTTCATTTGGAAAGTTATTCCTTAGATTTGGCACAAAAGTGGTATGTTTGGGGAGGAGGGGGAAACCAGAAAAAGTACTGGGAAATAGTCTCTTCATGGGAGGTCTGAGTTCTTCCCTCTCTTCTGAAGGTCCAGAGTCTGTCCCGAGCTCAGCTGCACCACAGCTCCAGCAGAGCAGTTCTCCCTTGGTACCCATCTTCATCGTGGCTCCTGTTATCCCTTCCCTGCAGGACAACTGTCCTGCCCTGGGCTGCTCACGAGGGCAGGGAGCTCCACAAGCAAACCTCTTGGGCATGGGAGAGGCCTGGTGGAAAGCTGTTTGTGTGCAGTGGGAAGATGCCTACCTCAGAATCACTCTGCAATCTTCCCCTGTGATCCACTGAAGTGTGGCAGCAGGCAGGTCAATCCTCATAGCTAACAGAGAACAGTTTTTTACCCCTAAAAATGGTTGAGTGCAGCTGTTTAGAAATAAAGCACAGGTTATCTACATTTCACACCAGGTCTGTGGGCCTAAGTGTGTGCAAAAACACCTTGAACTCCCAGGGCTCAGCACATCTGCCATTAGAATAAGTGGTACCAGGGACTGACTGGACTGTTTCACTCTTCAGTGGTGATTTTGCAGAAAATGCACTGTACTGAAGATGATTTTCCATTTGGAATAGCACAGGAATGCTCTCCTAAACCACTGAACATGCCAGGTATTTTTAACTTTAAATGGCTGCTCAAAATACAAGGAAGAGTGCAGGTAATTAAGCCCCTGATCACTTAAAATTAGAGCATGTGGCTCAGAGAACACAGCCCAAATCAATGAGAGCACAGCACTTTGCTAAAGGCATCTCTAAAAACAAGTGCTGTGGAGTAAAGAAAGGTCTAGAGACTTTTCAGCTCCCATCTGCAGAACAAAACTGTGCCCCTTTGTGGTAATTTTAATTTTTTTCTAGTGACTTTGATTTGCTATGTAGAAGAAACAAGAGATAACAAACACCAAATCATCTACAGTTTTAGTGTTGTATTTTCCAGCTGCCTCCCTTTTCCCTGGTCACGTGTATGGCGTGCAAGACACATTTTACTCAATGCCAGAGCAGACCAAAAGCTCTCAGTATGTTTTATATTTGTTCAGTTAATAACTTAAATTTAAAAATTTACAGAGATTTAGTGACTGCAGCTCAGCCATGTCCCTCTGACAGTGGTCTGTAGGAAAAGCTAAACAACCTGTTGTGGGTGTCAGAGGAATAAATCTCTTATCTCAAAGGACTGATTCATAAAGGATCGATGATTCAAGCTCTGCTCTCAGACAGATCATTTTTGCTACAAAATGTAAATGTTTTATCAGCATCAGAACATCCCATGGGCTTACTGAGCCTAAGGTTATCAGCCCAAGGTTCTCACATTTTAGGGAAAGCCCAAAAAGGGTCTCAGTGTCACAGGTTGGGGTCCTGCATTAAAAAAAAGGAAAACATATTAAACAAAAAAAAACCAAGTCCACAGCTGAGAATTTTCAGAGAGTGATCAAAGCCCCTGTGACCAGAGAAAGAGACTGACATGACTCTTAACTCCAGTTCTCTGGCTCAGATTCTAAGTAGTCAAGGTCCAATTATTAATAGAGAAGGTGAGCAACAGATTCCAAATTCTCAAGTCAGGCTGCCTCCTGACATTTTCTGTCTGTAAAAATAAGTAGCCTTTCTCTATTTCTAACAAAAATCTCTTCCCTGGCTCTCCTTGACGGTTTCCTCTCCTGTTTCCACCTCCAGAGATGTCTGAACAGTATAATTTCCTTTTATTTTTAGCCATCTTTCATAATTGAAAGTATCTCTGTGTCAAATAGAAAACGTTCCCATGAATTCCTCAGAAGGCACTTAGAGCAAGCAATTGATGGGAATGAAATATTTAATGGAGTTTTGTACCTATGAACTTGGTGACACCAGTGCATCTCAGCAGCAGAATTTTCATGACATCAGGGTGGATGGGCTGGAGGCTTTCACCTCCCCAGCTTCTCCTTTGGGGTCAGTGCTGGGTCTGGCCTGAGTGGTCTGTGAGTCAGTGGCAGGTGAGCTTTGGGAAGCAGTGGCTGCCCCTGACCCCAGAGCTTCCAGTTCTTCCCACTGAGAACCCAAAACTGCTGCCTGGGGCAAAGCTGATGTTCCTCCCTTATCAGAGCACAGGGGATGACTGCAACGCTCTCCAGGGATCCAGCCACATCCACAGGCAGTTATTCATCTCATCACAACTAAGAACCACTTGGAATCAGATCCAGAATCCAACCAACTCCTTTTCTTCTCTTGCAAAGTAGCCAGAGCAGATGTCTCTGGAAAAAGATGACACAGGAACTCCTTCAGGTCTCCTGCATACATGCTGCCCACACACGAGTTTGGACTCAGGATCTTCCTGAGGCACCATTTTTTCCTTTGTATTTAATAGTCTTTGAAGGATTTTTCATCCCTGGATTAGCTCATCTTTTCTCAAGCTCAGGGAGACAGACCCTCCTCCTGCTCATCCCCAGCAGCTCAGCTGGATTTTGCCTCGACCTGAGGAGCTGCAGCAAGAGCAGTTCAAAGACAGTGGAGGAGCAAAAACAACCCCTCCATGGCCAACAGTGAGACAGGAGTTGATTCACTTTAATGAAGCTACTAAAACTGACCCTGAGGATCCAAGGTTTTAATTGCATCCACTTCACAAATCAAGCTCTCTCTAATCAAACTCTCTTGTTGTGACTCACCCCTAGCCCAGAGCCAACTGCTGTGGAGACAGAGAGACAAAGCTCAGTTCTTTCTGCCCTTTCCCCCTTCCTTACCAGCCAATAACATCTCCTTTCTATGTGCCCCCTTCTAGGCTGCCTCCCCTCACCCCACACGTCACCTCCCAGGTGGCTCGTGCACCTCACAGCTCACCTGGTGGAAAAGCTGCAGGGAACCCTGTTTTGTCCTTAAAATTAGGGAGGCCCCTTAATGAGTACATGGACATCAGCCTTGGGGGGTGTCCTGTGCCAGCCCCTCATGGTTTTCTGTTGCTAACTGTGGAGGAGTTTTCACATGCTGAGTCCATTTGGGAACCATAACACCACAGGAATTTGTGAATCATAATGAATCACCTTGCCAGGTACAGGGAGGATTATCTGTGTGTGATCTAATAACTCCCGGACGTTTAATCACCTGGGGCAGGTTCTGAGCACGTTGCATGACAAGAAACAGAGCTGACCTTTTAAGGTGAAGCCACAAGAAGGTGGTTGTCTCACAGGTCTCTCCTCCCCAGGCTTGTTTAGAGCATCCCTGGGAGCAGCAGGAGCTCCTGGCCTGGTGGGAGCAGGAGGGAGCGCTGTCCCTCGAGTGTTGTCACACCTCAGGAATTTCCCACTGGGATTTCTACAGCGATTTCAACATCAAGGAAAGGAACTGAGTCTGAGTTGTGCTTGGGGCTGCTGTTGCAAGGTGTCCATAGGCACTCAGAAGCCCACATGGTGTCCCAAGAAGCCTGGAAAGGTTCTGCCATCCCAGGGGAGACGTGGCTGGGCCTGAGCCATGGCTGTAACCCAGCTCCACAGTGTGTAGGTGCAGGGTCAAACCCCTGCCATTTGGGCATCCTTCATTCCCTCCTACCCCACAACCCAAGGGAAACACTTTTCCCCTATGAAGAACCGCCTCTGTCAAGGAAATATGAATTCTGAAGATAATGAAATGCCCCTTTTCTGTCTGTGGCAGTCCCTTCCTGCTGCCCCCCAGCAGCTCAGGTGGGTGCCACCAGCACAACATTCCCAACGCCTCGTGTGCTAAGCTGAGCTTACCCAACACAGATTCATCTGCTGTGTGAGCACAATTGCATTTAATTGCTGAGATAAATTTAAAATAATTGCCTGGGTAACGTTCCCCCTTCCAGGGGTGTTTGTGGATGAGCAGGGCTTTTCTGGGTAGGCCCACGCTCTGCCCAGGCACTGGCAGCAACTTTTCCAGACAGCCAAAGCACAGCTCCTGCTCTGGAACGCTTCCCCACGGCCCTTGGATTGGTTTCAAGTGAAAAGCAAACGGCGACATTTGAAATGTTGCCTCCCACACAGTGTCTCTCTTCAGCCTCCATTGCCACTTGCTGCGGGTTCAGAAGTCTCTGGTGGATCAGTCTGCCCCCGGAAAACTGTGGCTTTGCTAAAATAGAAGCATTTTTGCAGAAGGCAGTGATTTGGATGAATGTTTTGCCAGCACACATCTCAGGGACTTGCAATTTGTTTCAGCATTTTGTGTTTTTATTTTATTTTGGATTTAGTTGTCTTGTAGGCAATACTACCAAAACAGAATATTTTAATGTTTGTAAATAATTTTGGTGAGAGGGGCGGGGGGAAAACCACGATTTTCAAATATGCTTTGAAATGCCAAGATTGCCTACCCAGCAGTAGTCTCATTTTGCTCTCATCTCGTGGTATCAGCTCTGGTTACATAGAAGTTAATGCCACTGGGAAAGGACCTGAATGTCTTTCCCAGTAATATGCTTCACTTTCAGGATGGTGAATTATTTAAAATTCTTTCTATGGCTTTAGTCTGTCCCAAGTCACAGTCTCATATTTCGTTAATGTCAGTCTCATAATCGATTATTCCTTTTCTGGTAGCAGCTGGCATCTCCTGTCAAGGACCAAGGAGCAGTTGATACCTTCCTGGGTGATGATGGAGAACAGGGCAGATGGAGGATGCTGTGATGCACCAGCTCAGCCAAAGCTGGGGATGTCCATGACCTTCAGAGCCCAGGGTGAGTTGGAGGAGAGCAAAGCCAACAGCTGAGCAGAGAATTACTCCAGCCAGGTGAAGCAGACCCTGGGGTTGGTGGATCCTAGAGAGAAAGCACGGGATAAAACAGGAAAAGCCCTTTCAAGACAATGGGAAGCATTTGAATTTGAAATGCCTTGGTAAATGCTGTTTTCTGGCACCTGGGAAAACTGCTCAGTAGTCACAGCAGGAAAAAAGAGTAAGGAATAGTGTGTCCAGTGGAAATTCCTGCAGCTCTTGGCTCAGCAGAGCAGAATTATTGGAGACTGGAGCCTGCCCAGGACACTGGAGCTAATATCTCCACCCTTGCAAGAAGTGGGATCTGGGGTGACCACAAGTGGCAAGCTTGGGATGTTATTAAAATGCAGCTCCTGCAGCAGCACAGAGCCCAGAACTCCCTGCTGAGCAGTTTCATTATGCTGCAAACTTAGAGGGAAGGTGCCACCTACTAAATCACCCAAACCATTTCCTGCAGCACCTGTTTTTAACTCCCATCTCCTGTCCCAGTGGTGGCTGAACCCGTGTGTAAAGGGCTGGATCTGCAGCACATTTGTTGCCCTTGGGATGGATGCAGGAGCAGTGACACACAGGAGTGACACCTGTGCCCTCACATGGGCAGAACGAGAGCATGGCCCCACTCCATACTGGAATGCACTTCTCCAGCTCTTGGACTATAGCCTTCCCAGCTGTCTGCTCACTCCTCAGCTTTCTCTTTCTCAAGAGCTTCAGGAAGCTGCAGAGGTTCTAAGATTTTTCTTTTGCCTTTTCCTGAAAGTGTGGCTAAAAATAAAGGGAGTGTTGAAAGCAAGCCCAGCCCAGAAAGCAGTGTGTAGGTGTGATGCAAACCAGCACCTGGGGCTGTGAAGCATCCTGGGGGAGCTGGCACCCATCTGGCAGAAACATTCTCTCTTTCTCCTCACTCTTTCTTTGGCACCTTGTCAAAGAGCACACAAGATGCTGAACCTTAAGTACTCTTGCTTGAAAATGACCTAAACACGTTGTTCTGTTAATGAGGAGAAGAGAACAAGGAGAGGACAACAGTTTTCATTTGCAAAACTATCTGGGACCCCCGAGCTACTGCTGTGCTCTCTGGTTTTATTTCTGAAGGTTTCTAGAGGTGGATGGCAGAAAACAGTGATGGCAGATACTGCTCTGAGGTGGTGGATGAGGATATTTCTGGGGTTCTGCCCCTGGCAGGCATAAATAGACCAGCAGACAACATGCAGTGCACAGGGGTGAGTTCTTGGACAGGGTCCAATGGAAAGGAGCTCCTTCAAGTGTCACAAAACCATGGAACTGTAAGGAAGGCTGCTGTGTCTCCTTAATTACAGGTTTTCCATGGCTGCACAACATGGGCATGGCAGCCCCACAGTGCCCCCTCCCTCACACCCTCCCAGCAAGCCTGTGGGCAGGTCTTGGGGTGTGATGGGGACTCTCCCCTGAAAATGGAGGGTTTACAGGGACTTTCTACAGTGAGAAAAGTCATAAAACATGTGCATGACACTACCACAGACCCCCAGAGGAGCCATGCCTGCACCCTGCCAGAGGAGACTGGGGCAGGGTGGCCATTGATGTGTCAATCCTTAAACAGCCTGAGGACTACAGCTACTATGAGTTAAGGGCTGTGGTGGACTTGGTGTCATACCAGTGGGGTGGAGATTGGTGTTTGGTACAAGGGGAATGTCCCTGAAATCCTCTTGGGTTCAGTAAATTGCTTGGCAATACCGTGATCTTGGAGCAGCTCTGATCCTCTCTTGGACGGCCAGGAGAGGCTGTGTGCAGCCATAGGGATGGGAGAGTTACCCTGGGTCACAAAAAGGGCCTGGATTTGGTGGGTAAAGGTAGCACAGGTGGGACAATGCATGTACAAGTTGAGTGTTAGAGCTGCATTGGTCTGCAATAACCTACACAGGGGCACCTTTCAGGCACAACATCCCAGCAGCAACCTGAGAGGCAGAAATCCCCCTCTCCTCCTGCCTTCTCCATCCCCAACACCTTTGGCAGGGCTGGGAAATGGTAGGAGAGGCAAGCTGAGTCAGAGAGCCGTGAGGGTGGAAGGAGGGCTGTGAAATCCAGGTGGGAACCACAGGGGCTGTGATCCCAGGGGCAGCTTCTCAGGGAGGGGCTTCCAGGGCCAGTGCAGCTGGTGGTGCCTGTGCATACCAGCCAAAGAAAAAGCCATGAGAGCTGCCAAGACCCTGCATTAACCTGCCCTCCCCTCATCCCCTGCCCTTGCTGATGTAAGTGCAGGGCTGGAAGCAGTTTGCTCCCCACCAGCCCCTTCCTGCTTGTCAGGAGGCAGCAGCCAGGGCAGGAGCTGCTCTCACAGAGGGACCCTGCAAATCCTGGGATGAACGCCCAGCCCCGGAGCTGTTTCCCAGGGGGATCGAGCTGGATTGGATAATTAATCACAGCTTGTCTGGGGGAGGATGAGGAAGTCTGAATAAAGGTGTTAACGGCTCTTAAAGGCTTTCCTGGTTCGCAGAGGGTGCTGCCTCAAACAGATTATCTGGAAATATTATTAGCTGGAGTGGGAAAGGTTTTTTTTTCCTTCTCTAGGCTCTTTGCAGCAATCCTAAATCTGCTTGAGCTGAGGAGACAGGTTTTATTGTGCAGGGGGAGGTGGGGGAGAGGTGTTGGCTGTCAGTGGGTCAGCAATTAATTGGTTTATTCCTTTCTCACGGTTATTTTCTACCCAACATCAGCTAAAGCCCCGGTGCCCACTTTGTCCCAGCTCAGGAAACAAGAGCCACAGGGATTTGCACTGGGGGGACCCCAGGCCACGAGATTGGCTTTGCAGGGGCTGCTGGGAGATCTCTTGTCCTGCCAAGCCTCTTTCCCTGTTATCTCTTCTTAGGAGGAGGATGTGATTAGTGTTTGCTGCCGTGGGATGTCAGCTGGGGGATGAGAGCTGTGTGCCAAGAGGAGGAAAGAGCTGCCATGGGCGGATGGTGAGTGAAAGCAGAGACCTGTCCTTTTTGCTCCAAAGGAAACTTCCCTTCAAATGTCTCTGTGGCCCATTAGTTCAGACAAATGTTCTTGTTCAGCCCTGTGCCACCTTCTGTCCTGGCAGAAGTGACCCTCGGTGAGGGTGGGCTCTCCTCCATCTGCTGCTGCCATCTGGGAAATCATTTCTGATTAATCCAGCTTCATTGAAATGACACTCCTGTTTACCTGTGGCTTTGTTACAATTCTAGAGCCTACCCAGGTCAGAAACAGAGGGTGCCATCAAAGCAGAAGCCTCGTGCCCTGCCAGCTCCAGCTCAGCCTTCACCACCAGCTCTGCTGCAGCGGGTGCTGGGGCTGTGCAGGCACAGCTGTGCCAGGCAGTGGGGCTTGCTGTGAGCACAGTAATGGCTCTGATGGTGCACCTTGAGCTGAGAAATCACCTTCAGGCCACAGCAAGGATAGAGAAAGAGCCTGGTCTGAAGGACTTCAACAGTTGTAGCTTGGCATCATTCTGGCTCAGAGAGAAAAGCAGAAATTTTGAGTCCTAGAAAGGTGATGGAGTGGGGACTGTGGAACTGCTGGTGCAGGGCTGTCCCCTCTCTGAGCCTTCCTGGCCTCCACAAGGCCTGCTGGGCAAGTGGGAGAACACCTCCGTGGAGAAATTAATTTGAAATCACATTGTCCACAGGGAACACTCCCTGTTGCTGTGCTGCTGCTTCTCTTCCTATTTATTTAATAGGAATTAGGCACTCTCAGCAGAGTCTCATGGGCTGCTTTCTTCATGGTTGCTCTGATTTCCAAAAACTAAGCTAGCTCCAAGGAAAGCCTAATGAAAGCAGCAGATTTCCAGGCCTCTCTTTTTCCTTTACAGAAGGCTGTCCCTTTCTCACATGAAACACAGCAAGCCCAAACTCCATTCTCCATGGGGATCAGCCTGCAGGGATGATGAGAGAAACACAGTGAGTGCCCAGCTCTGCAGAGCTCAACTGCAGGAGGATTCACCAAAGCACTTCAAGCCAACCCATTCTCCTTCCCTTGACTCAGGGCTGGAAATAACAGCAGGTAAGGAGAATCCATGACAAGAGCTGAACAACCCTTAGTGCAGCACTGCTGGCTCCATAAGCACTTCTCCAGCTGCTGGGAGGCTGCAGCAGCACTCCCTGGAGTGACACAAACACAGGTGGTGCTGGCATGTGTCTGGAAACAGCCCAACAGTGACAGGAGGCTGAAATTTCTGGTTGTTTGGGCCCTTCCCCTCTGCCACAGGACCTCTCACCAAGCCCTGTGGTTTTCTGCCCCTGTGGGCCAGGGGCTCTGGGCTCTGTGATTTGAAGGCAGTGTTGGCAGAGCAGGGAGATAATCTGCTTCCCGGGTTAAAATTGCTTTTTCCTCCCAGATGGTCCTTCAGGATTCCCAAAGCTGTTAGGAGCAGAGGGGGATTTGGCTGGCCAGCCTGTGAGGCAGTGCTGGGATGGAGGGGAAGGGAGCAGGCACTGCCGGGGTGGGCACTGGAGACAGCTCATTAACTATGGGAAGGGAATGTTGGCCAAGGGCTCCAGGGGGCTCTGAAAGCAGCACACTGTGTTGAGTAGCTCCTATGGGCTCATACTGGACCCAAGAGCTGTGCAAGTTTCCTCTGCAAGGGCTCCTGGGGAGCATGGAGCAGGCAGGGGCCAGGAGAGGGACAGGCTCTCTGATGCTGGACTGGTTACTGTGTTAACTCAAAAGCAAAGGGCCAGTGTTTCTGGTCTGCAGGGCAAGCTCTGAACTAAGCCAAGCTCTTGCATGTCCAGGCATTCCTTTCCTTCTTGTAGGATGTTTCTGGTATCACATTTCTCCTGGAATTCAGACACGTGGTCAGGAGGGGGGCACACTGAACCTGACAGGGCTTGATAAGGCAGATTGATGCTCCAGGAGGAGTGACTGGACAAGAGGCTTGTCACAGGCATCACCAGCCATATTCCCCTGTGCCCTTTGCTTCCCTTCAGCCTTTACCTCTGCAAAGCAAGTTGGATTGTAGCCCCTGGGGCTGAATGCATGGGGCTGGTACTCTTGTGCTGCCCACTGCAGATAGATAGATATGCATATCTGTGATGGAGAAGGGACCAGCCACTTGTTCTTGCCTTGAAAATCCTGTTGCCAGGCAAGGACCAAGGCCCACACCCCAGCTTGTGTGTCATCAGGAACCTCTCCTGCTGTTAAAATTGTGTTGTCTCTCTTAGTCAGAAAAGGCTTTTTTCCCACACTGGAAAATGAATTCAGCACCGCTGGCAAAGCCAGGGGCTGGGAAGTTTTAATTACTGCTTGTACAGTGCTCTGGGCTGAATGGTGCTGGAGGCTGGGAAGGGTTATATTATATATTAGCAGTTACTTATATTTTATTTTATATGTGAGTTCTGTGGGCTCATGAGCAGCTCCTTCCTTATGGCCCTGCAATGGGGCTTCCCATCACAAGCAGTACAAATCCCCCTCTCCTGTCAGTTACTGCTGCTGAGCATCACTGCAGAGTAAAAGGAGGGCCTAGAAAGTCCAATGTCCACCTACAGCCAAAATAGACTCAACCAGAGTGTGCCTGTAAATACCCACCTGCTCTGCAGGGAAGAAGAGCCCTAAAGCTCTCCTCTCACAAGGCTTTTCCCATGAAAACATCTCTTCCTCAGGCAATTCAGCATACCTTCTGCATTAACCTTCCTGCCCCTTCCTTGTTCAGAACAACACCTTCTTAATTATAATCCATCAAATTCCTCTCCCCTCTACCTGGAAAAAAAATGGGATTTGGGGACAAGGAACAAATATGAAGTCATAAGTTTATTTTCATGGGAAAGGAAATCAATCCAGTACCCTGCTGGGAGCCCTGCTTTGCCTAAAGCCTGGCAAGATGCAGTAAGAAGTTAAGGCTCTTAGCAGGCAGGCACTACAAGAGCTCCATTAAGCACAGCTCAGGTCTTTGTGGTCAAGTGTTCCTGCTGCACCCAGTGCTCCCTGCTTGGCACAACGGGGCATTGTGCCAGCACCCCCTGCTCAGGGGACAGGCTGCCCAGCAGCCCCTCACAGGCCAGAGCCAGTGCTTTGGGACATGATTTTGCAGAGGGATATTTTGCAGAGTGCTTTGATACTGGCAAGTCCTGGGAAAAGGACACATTAGTTATCAATTAGTGTGTGCCTGCATGTGTTCAGCTGCAGGTGTGTGATGGTGTCTAGCCTTGTGATGCCACCCGTGAACATCACTGAGAGAATATCATCACTTTGATCTAGCATTTTCTAGGGTTCCCCCCCCCCCCCCACACACACACACTAGTGTTTTGGTGGCACACTTGGTTTTCTGACAGAGACTTCTGAAATATTCCATTGATTACTTCAAAGGGCAAAACTGGAGTTACTTAAAACTTGCCTAAGCTTACCAAATGCAAAATCCTCTCCAAAGGACATGCTTTCCCTCTCTAGCCATCTGCCACCTTGTGGCTCCTCCTGAATGGTGGCTGCTGGGATGGTGGACACCCCCTGGCTGCCTGTGCCAGGCACAGTGGGCAGGACAGACAGCCCAGGGGAGACCCCAAGGTGGGGGCACAGCCCAGGAGTGACAGCACTGCAGTGAGCACCCAGTGGGTGACATCCCAGCACTGCTCCCGATGTTTTCCTCACAATACAGGACAGACAGAAGGCAGGAAGAAATTCAGCTGAGCCTCTGTGCCCCTAGTGCTGCTGCTCAGGCGGGTTTCATTTACTGCCAGGTCCTGCATGGCTTCTGCCAGGTGCCAGCTGTGGCTGCCCCAGGGCAGGTGGTTGTAGCTCTCATGGCCCTGCCACAGAAATCAGGCAAGGAGCACATCCACCAGAGCGTGCCAGTGTGTGAGGGAGCCAGGGAAGGACAGGAAGGGACAAGGGTGACAGTCCAGCTCACATCCCACCAGCACTTCCCACTGCTGAGCAGGTGTCAGAGGAACATATTTTGCTAAGTGTTTGTTCAGTTTGGAGTAACTCCTCTCTCAGGATATTCTTCTCTTCAGCCTGCCTACCTAAAGAGGGGAGGGTTCAGTGTGAAGCCATAAAAGCAATCTTGAGGAAGAAACACAGATTGTTGCCTGTCCCCAGCCCAGTGATCCAAAGGGGAGAGGCTGCCCATGGATACCCCTCAGGTCAGCATCCTGGGCAAAGCAGCACCCCTGGGTGCTCAGCAGCCCCTTTGGTGAAGTTCTGTTTGAGGTGGCTGCCACTGATCCCAGCCTGTCTTCAGCTCACAGATGCTTTTAACCCTTTGGGGAGGGGTCAGCATGGCCAGAACTGCTGAGGACAGGCCCACGATTCAGTCACACCCCTGCTCAGGGCATGGACTGTAAACACAGCAGGGAAACCAGGCACATCCCAGCCCAGCCTGGCTGCCTGCCTCGAGGTCCCCATCACCCAGAATCTGGAGCTCACCTCTTTTTCCATTACCTCTAAGCAGCAGTGGTGAATGTTTCAGTGATATTGCCTAAAAATAAAAATGTCAACAGAAAGAGCCATTTAATAACATGAGTCTGTGCATCTTTGGGCCCTCAGCAATCAACAAGCTGGGAGAAGAAATGCTGAAATAACCCAGGAGTGTGAAGGTAAAAGTCCCTAACTGCCCATGGACCTGCTCTCCTCAGCATCACCTGGGGCAGGAGGGCTGTTTGAGGACTGAGTTCCCTTTCTCCCTAGGCAAATAGCCAGTTCTGTCCAAAACTACTCCATCTGTCTGTTACTCTGCTTGATAGAAGAGTCTTTGGATATAAGAAATAAAACCTTTGTGACCCTGCCAGGATTCCTGTAGTGTGGCAGTGCAGGGTCACTGTTCTATCACTCACAGGGGCTGGTAATTGTCTGTTATGGCTCTCTTTGGGAAAGGATACAGTGTATTAGACAACGCTTTGCTAAGCAGGAATAATTAAATATCAGGAGTGGCTTTTGATTCTAAACTCAGGAGTTGTCTTGACAGCAGCACAGGAGAGAAATCAGAGAGCAAATACTTTGTGCAGCCTTTTGGGGAATGACTGGATGAGCTGCAGTGTAAAGATAACAAAATTAGCTCCTTCTGGCAGTTCAGGAAATGTTAAACCCCTGCAATTCAAGTTTTTGGGAAATGACCCTTCTTGGCATTCTTGTGTGCCTTCCTCAGGCCCTCATCTGTGCCCATCAAAATCTCTGTCCTGGATCCTTTACAGCAGCTGGGGACAGGAGCTTTTCCCCAGCATCTGAACACAGGTGGTGAATTCTCCAGCAATGAAAGCTCTGGTATGAGCTTCATTACCCCATCTTTGTGCCCCATCTAAGTGAGCAGGTCTGAGGGCTGTGCTGCATGCTTACAGAGCCCAGCTCAGTGCAGAACAGGGCATCTGAGGACACCAGGAGGACACTGCAAGCCTTGTCATGCAGCCTAACGTCTCACAGCAAGTGTCTATTAATAAGCTGTGCCCACGCTTCCTCCAGGTATTTACAGTGCCCTTTCTCCCTGTTAGCTTTGAAAACCACAGCTCTGTTCCACAGAGCAAGGCTTCTTCTTTTACTGATGCATTTGGTGCCACAAGTGCGTTTGACTGGGGCTGTGTGCTGGTAAAAACCTACCTCATTTTGGGAAGTGAGCAGGATTTCCCTTTAAAAATGATCTTTATCTCTGGATGAACAGCTTCTGCCTGTCCTCTGGGAGCCTCTGCTGTGGAGTCAGTGGCTGGCTGGCTTTAATGCTGGCTGAAAAAGGGAGCCACCGAGCCCACAAAACAGAGTGGTGGCAGCATCAGTCCAGCCAGCAAGGTCACCTCCCCCTGGGCAGGTTATCCCAGGGAAACAGGGACAGGTGGGGATTCCCAGCTGCTTGGAAGGGGATCTTTGGAGGCTTGCTAGTGTATGGGGACCCCCAAAAACCATCAAGGGTGGCTGTGGTTTCTTACCTTTACCCAGGACAGAGCTCCTTGTGCCACACTGATTCTTGGGCAAATTAGCCAAAGCTGGCATAGCTGCAAAGTGAGGCCAGCTGATAGCTGGGATAGGCCTGGCCTGTGAGTCACGTTGGGCTGGAAAGGTAAGGAAAGAAGCATTTGCAGCCCAGGGAAACAATGGGGAAATGAAATGGAAATTGGGACCTCTGAGTACCTCTACTTTCCCCACAGAGAGCTCTGGGGTGGAGAGAGCCGTTCCCAAAATCCAGCTCTGTATAACTCAGTTGTACCCTCTGAGAAATGTCTTTTTGCTGTTAGATGTGGAGTTGCTGCTGATTTCCTTCTCCTCAGCTAGAGCTGGAGACAAAGGACAGAATCTTTGGTAAAGAGCTATTTATGGAGAAATTGATCTTGATTTGCATCACTAATACCAAGCAAGATGGTGCCATGACTTTCTCACCATGGTTAAGGACAGGATTCAGAGGAGGTTGAGAGCCTCAAGGTCCTGTGAAAGTTATGATCATGTTTCAGCATTGCAGGGTTGCAGGAGAAGAACCCCATTTGCCTCACTGGAAAAACAGCCCTGCAGAAACCACAAGAACCCGTCGTTCTGGCCAGGCCCTCGGATTTTGTCAGGATTTTTTGAATACTCCTTCACAATTAAAATTCCCACTGAGCTTTCTTGCAGTTTACAAGGCTGATTGGGATTGGGATGGTGCAGGTAAGCTGGCAAGCAGGATTGCCCTGGAGCATCAAACTGCCTTCAATTAGCCCCCTGTGCCTGCAGGAACATGGTGCTGGCAGCTCATCACCCCTCCTGGCAAATTAGATATCGCACAGGGACTTAGTCACACTGGAGAAGTACAAGGCTCACAACTTGCTGAGACAAATTTCTCCCAGCTTTAATTAGCCATGAGATGCTGAAGTGCCTGAAGCTCTCTCTCTGCCCATGTTTACACTCAGTGAATCAATACAGTTTGGACTGAGGTCTCCAAATATTTGCTGTTAGCAAATATTGCTGTGTTTTGCCTTTCCAGCTCTCTGCAATTAGCTGGAAAACAATGATTTGTATCCCCCGTCTTTTCAAAAACAAAAGGGTGGATGTTCAGGTCCCAGGACTTCAGTAGGAGAGCCAGTGCTGCTCATCCAGCATCTCTACTGTGTCTTGGCCCTGAAAAGAAATGAGAGGAGAAGTTTCTGGCACCCCAAGGACTGAGCAGGGACCACTTAGCAGGAGCTGCTAATACAAGTGAAGAATCCCTTAACATTTGAGACTTGATCCTGTCTTTGCTGTGTGTTTTTTTTTCCATTTGAGGACACTGTCTCCTTACCACATCTCCTCCCCTCCCTTCATATTTCTCTTACTGGCACAATGACAGCCAGGTAACTGAGATGCCATTCTGATGGTGGCAAGAAGGTTCCCATCCAGCCAGTCCACACTTGCAAGTGCTGGGCTTTTCCCTTCTCATCTGACAGCAACTGAAGACCTTAAAAATAATCTGCATTTTAACCATGGTCATGCTAAATAGCTTTTAGGATGCAGTGATGCAAAAGATGCAGTGATGCAAAAAGTGCTATTGGCAGCTGTTAAATAATTGTGTTTAATTTGCAGTAACAAAGCACATGAAATCCATGTCACATAAACTCTGCTAAGGGTAAGTGTTGCTTTTCTATAAAAATGCACAAGGTTAATTTAAAGATTGCAGGTCTGCTGACCCTCCAGACTGTTGTACAACCATTGTGATGTGTAAGAACAGATGTGAGAGGCAGCCCAGGTGGGTTTACATGTTCCTGCTGGCAGCAGAGAGCTTCAGTTGCTCAGTGGGAAAGGATGGGCTTGAACACGCCTGGCACAAGGGCACACACTGAAAAACCTCCAGCTCATAAGGACTCATCCCTGCTCCAGGGGCTCTGTCTGAACCTGACTGCAGTGAGCTGTGCCAGGTAAGGCTGGGACACTCACCCTCATGTCAGCTGGCACTGACTGTGGCACTGACTGCCAGCATGGCCCTGGCAGTGGCCACAGAGCCCTGGCTGGTGGCAGCCCTGCCTTGGCACTGGGGAAGCAGCCCCAGCACAGCAAGGGGACAGCTTGGCTCTGTAGCAGGGGAGGGGAAGAACCTGTTTGGCTCTGATAAATGATGCTGTTCTCCTTGAGCTAAAATGGAGCTTGGGCTGGTACTTTATTTCTTCAACCCAGTCTCAGAAAATGGGAGCCTTGGTTGCTGGGATGTCTTCATTTGCCAAGCCTCTGCACAGCTCAGTTTTAGCAAAAAGTAAGCCCAGCCCCTGAGACATCTGTGTCGAGGATGTGGTCCTTGGTAATGGTTCAGAATGCAAATTTAAGCCAACGTGAGTGACGTGGAGAGCAATCCCATTGCACAGCCTCCTCCCTGGATTATAGCAGTGTGAAGGAAAAGAGGGGCAGGAACAAAAGGAGGAGACAAGGAGGTGACCTGCTGTCAGGAAAGCAGAGGCCTGACCCTGCTTATGTGGTTCATCAGGGTGCTTTGCTCATTTGGACCCTCCAGCATCTTTGTTGGGAGGTGCTGCCCAGCCCATCATGCCCAGCCAGCTGCTGCTGTGATGGTGGAGCTTCACCATTCACGTTGTGTTGCACCTTGGAAAGGCATTTGCTGTGTGTGCTGTTGGTTGTTCTGCTGGGGAACTGAGAGGGCTTTCTCTTCTCCAATTACCAGAGTGGCTGAAAGGCACAAGTTCTGTAGTACGTGGTGTTTCATCTTCCATCTGTCTTTGGGCTGGAAGAAGCCAAAAGGGGAGTAGAGGATTGCATTTACCCCTTCTCCCAGCGTGGGTTAGGAGAAGCAAAACGATAAATCAGGAGACATTTCAGCACTTACCTCTTGTTTTTACAGAAATCACTATACATTACAAGTGCTTTTGCATATGTTATAGCACTTTAAAAAGCCAATGTAGCTAATCTGGAAGTTCGCTTGTTCAGAGAAACACAAAACATGTGCAGCCATAAAAATCCCTCATTTGATGTCAAGCTATTGCATTTTCAAGTGTCTGAAAGGCAATCACAATTATGCATCCAAAGAGTTTGCCTTGAGTCACCCCAGCTCCTCCTGGCTGGTGAGAACAAAGAGATCAGCACAGCTTTTTGGAAAGTTGTGTTGAGTTATTGCTGCATGGGACAGATGTTTTGGTAACAAAGGCATCCCCCATCCAAGGGCTCACCTTTAGAAGAGGGGCAGTGTAGTTTGGTGCAGTTGGGAAAGGAAAGGTAGTCTGGCTGAAAAGGGCAGAAACAAGCTAGGTGATGCCAAAAAGTTGGAGGACTAATGATCCTGGAGCAGCTGGAATCCCTCTCACATGGGAATGTGCCTGATGAGGGTTTGGGGCTGCAAAGTGCTGTCCCATCTCTGAGAGATGGTGAGAGATGGGATATTTGTAAGTTTTCTCTCCTCTGGTTCTTGTTACTACAAAATCTGTGGGAATTTGTCATTTTTGGAAAGGCTGCTTCTCTCTGCCTACATAGATCAAGAGGTTTAGCAGTTACTGGTGGTATCTATAAGATCTGTATGTGCATGCACAGATAGGGTGACTTCATCCCATGGAAAACCAGACAGAAAACTGGCCTTTCCAAGTGCTTGGCTCAACTTTCACTCAAAGGACTGCTCCCAGATCCCCTTTTAATTGTCACTAGGACATTTGCTGTGTTTGATTGCTGGAGGAAGTGGGTGGAGGACAGGTGCTGGGGTTAATAGTAAGGGATGCTGGTCATCTCCAAAAGTCTTGCTCTGCCCTGATCCAGGTGATGACCAGGTCATCTTGCTCCCTCTTCTGAGGTAAAGAGCAGCTTGGCCAGGCCTAATCATGTTACCAGCTTCAAAAATTGTTCCATCTGGGGAAGGAAAGCTGTCTTCAAAGGGGGAAGGGGGTCGGGCGTGCCAGGTGTGTGGGTCCAGGCAGGGGGACAGCTGAGGGCTGGCACACGTGGCAGTGGCAGCCTGTTCAGCTGGAGCAGAGGACAGCAGTGAGCTGGCAGTAGCAGGTGGTGTATTTCCTGCCTGTAACCTACTTAAGGGGAAAGCTGAAATCTGTTGCAGGAACAAGCAGCCAGGAGCATTGGATGCTGCTGAAGGAGGAGTATGATTCAGCCACCTGAAGGCATCTCCCTGTAGGAGAATTACCTTCCCTATAAAGCAGCAGGCATTGCTCTTAAGTGTTATCAAGCTTAAATCGGTTCCCTAGGTGACATCCCGGTAAGTGGATTTCCCAATTAAGCACATCCCGATTAAGTGGGATGTTCTGTAATTACAGAGCGCTCAGCACCAGCAGCAAATCAGATCTGTTTGCAGCAGAAGGGCCAGATTGGAGCTCTTCCCCAGTCGGCAGTGGGCTGTACCCAGGCATTTCTGTCAGCACGGATGTGGGCAGGCAGGAGATGGGATTCTGCAGCCACGCCCGCCATGCCAGTCAGCAGAGTGTTCCCTGCAGGAGGAAGAGGCTGGAGGAAGCCCTGGTGCCACATCTTTAAACACTCTGCTAATGGGAGCATCCTCCTCCTGAGGTGGCACTCATGTCTCCTGCTAGTCCACAATCTGCTGGGTGAAGCCTTTGCTCCTTTGCTAATACGCATTAGCAGAGATGGCTGCCCCCACCAGGCAGACAGCACAGCCCTTCAGGGCCAAATTCCCTCTGCACAACCCAGGTTTTTCTGTTATGGCTCCCTGCCCATCCTTCTGACTTCCTCCTCAAAGATGTCCCACTCCCAGCAGGAGGCCTCACGGTCAGACTGGGGCTACATGAGCCCACTCCTCTCTAGAGCTTTGTGGTTCCCAGCTACCACTGGGACATCAGGGGGAGAGGAGGAAGATGCTCCTTTGTTTGATGTCTATTAGTGAAAGGAAGAACAGAGCATTTACTGACTTAGACACCTCAGAGCATTTTTAGCTGGACTGGGATATGAAATCTAACTGGAGACATGCTGGCAATTAACTGGTCACTGGAGATGGGACATCAGGTGCAGGTGAGGTGCAATTGGGGTTAAAATCTGTGTCAGGAGGGGTGTGAGGAGCATGACCACTTTGGAACTGGAGCAGAACTCTAGATCTTTAATGTGGACCCTCAGACCAGGCCAGTCTCTGGTGTAGAGCCTGTTTTAGCACTCTCAAGGTTTACCCAGCTGCTTCTGGATCCTCAGCTCCCCCTTGGCCCGGAGGTGATGCAGGTGATGCAGCACACTTTCCCTCAGGGCTCCCAGTCCCTGGGTCATGCACATCTTTGGTGGCCCTGGTGCTTCCAGGGGTCCGTGCCTGCAGGCAAGATGGTCCAAAAGCTCTCACACCTACCACACCATGTCCTTCACTGGGGCTACAGGCTGGGGACAGGAGCCTGGCCACTTCCCAGGGGTAACACCTTACATTTTTGGGTGACACTTTACATTTTGCACCTTACATTTTAGGGTGACCTGTTACATGACTTTAAGCTGCAGACAGAACCTCACAGTAGGAGAGCAGGGGAGGCTGAGGAGCTGCTCCTACCTTTGAGGAGGTTATCCACACGGACATGAATTGGCTCTGTCCCATGTGGACATGGATGGATTTGCACTCCTGCTGGCTTGGCTGACCCCACACCACCACAGCACCTTGAACCCCTCGGTGGTGCCTCCTTGCCTGGCCCTGTGCCTGTTCCTCTCCCCCCCAGCAGCCTCCCTGCTCCCACCAGCCAGGCTGCAGCATCCCCACGCTGCCCATATCCAACCCACGGGAGATGTGCAGCGCTCTGTGCGCGCAGTGTCTGCGCTGCTGTTCCACCCCCAGGGCCTTGCATTGCTGCTCCTTCCATACTGCTGGTTTTGCAGTGCCACCCACTGGCAGAGGCTCTCCAGAAATCCTCCTCTGCAGCTTTTCTCTGCTACAGGTGATGCTCCAACGATGAAATGTTAGAGGGATAGCTCTGGTGGGTGTAATTCAGAGTATGTCCCACGAGTGCTGGTCCTGGACATCTGGAAATGTTCTGGCATCCTTTCCTGTGTATCCCAGTGTATGCTGGGCCCAGGCTGCAAGGTCACTGTGTGGGCAGAGTCCCTGGTCTCAGCTCAGGCCGTGTTTATGTTTAAGGCAACTCATCCTGTCCACCCCAAAGGGCCATCCAGCCCTGAGTGCTGCCTGCAGCTGGTGGGGCAGGCAGGGGAAAGGAGCTTCCTCTCCGTGCTTGCTGGGTCTGCCAGGTTGGTTTATGGGGGCTCTGCATTCCTGTTTCCCTGTGCAGGATGAAACACAAAGCCCTGGCTGACACCAAAACCCACACTGTGCAGGAGGGAACATGCATTCCAGCTGGGAATGTGCTCCCAGAGATGCAGGTTTGGGGACTCCTGGGTGACAATGCTTTGGGGCCACTTAATTTAACAATTGCCACGTCTCCCCAAATTTTCCTTGTCCCTGTCTGATCCCATTTACAGCCTTGTCTACATCCTCAGTCAAGAAACAGGAGGAGAGGCAGCAAAGGGACAGAGCAGTGCAGTTCTCAGGGTGGATGTGGTGACTGCCACAGGCAGGGGCTGCTGCCAGCCTGGTACCCCATGGGGCAGCCAGAACCAGCCACTGCCCAGATGTGATTGCCATGTTCATGCAGCAGCAGTGCACATGGATTGTCAGGAACTGTCTCCCCAGCCTCCCAACAGGCAGGGAATGCTCCTTTTAAATAAAGCCTGACAAATGGCATCTTGGGGGCGTCAAGTCCTGGAGCAGTGTCTTCAAAAAAGTATGAAAAGCCCTGGAGGGGAGCCTGGCACAGCCTCCCAGATGACAGTAATTAAAGGCTTTTCCACTCAGGCACTGGGAGCTGCTCCTCTTGCAAATTGGCCTCGACTGAAGAGGAAGAGAATGATTGGGCTGAAGGTGGCAGGCAAAGAAAACACGGAGGTAACTCTCAATTTGTCTTCTGATTTTTTTTTTCCCTCTTCCTCTCTCCCAAACGGTGTCTGTGTGGGTGGAGGGAGCAGTGCTCCAGCTCCACACAGCCTGGGCTGGCTCTGCCTGAGTGCTCTGGGGAGGTTAAGCTGAAAAGGAGCAGCTCTGCTCTGGTCCTGCCCACGCAGCCCCAGAACATCACCCAGTGTTTCCTGCAGCTGGCCCTGTTCTGGAAAGCTCTCCAGGCTGAGTGGCACCAGGGTCACCCATCCTTTTGCAGAGCTGGCAAAGCAGCTATCCCCTGGCCTGGGTTATTTATAGCCATTGCTCCCAGCAAGGGCCATACCACCATACTGCCTGTAAACCTGGGGGTTACAGGTGTTTCCCCTATTTTAATTATAAAGACGATATTGATAGCTTGTTTAATCCAGGCTTTGCCATGATGTGTATTTTAGGCCCTTGGTTTTTATTAAGTTATCTGAATATATTTAGGTTCAGTGCTAAGCCCTGCATCAGCATGAACAGTTCCTGAAGGGTAGGTGATGGCATTACAGAAATGTGCTCCCTTCTCTTCCTAAGGCTGTGTCCCTCCTCATTCCCACAGTCACCAAAGATGTCCCAGCTCTGGCTGGGGTTCTCCGTGGAGCAGTTTGTGTTGAAGTATTTGGAGAAATTGCTGTGCTGTGAATATGGATGTTCCAAATCCAACCAGATGCTTCACCATGCAAGGCCAAGGAACTGGTCCAGAATTCAACCAAGAGCCTTTGACCTCTGAGCCCAGGCCATTAACAGACAGGTAAAGCAACTTAGCTCAGGCTGTGGCAGGACAGAACATCTCCTTGGCCATCTGTGAAGGGAAGGTAAACAAAGGGTTGATTGAATTCAACTGTAAAAACTCCAGCAGTGAGTTTTTGAGCAGTCAGCCTTGCTCAAGGAAGCTGCTGGCCCAGTCTGCAAATGGATCCTCTCATTTGGATCCAGTCCTGCAACTGCCAAGCCCAGTGGCCAGACTCCCTGTGGAAGAGGGGGGTGCAGGCCATGGCTCTGCATTTGGTGCTTGGTTAATATTTGGATGAGCTGAATGGTGAGCTGGGTCTAGTGCAGCAATTGTGTTTGTTATAGAGCAATAACCCTGCAGGGTTACCATGAAATTTGACACAGCTTATATGAGATGCAGGCTGATGCAGAGGCAGGGCAGCGAACCCTTGGCAGGAAAACTCCCTGTTGTGTTGGGGCAAACCTTGAATCACAAAGGTGATGTGACTGAACAAAGGCACTTTATCTGCTGCTGCAGCTGAGGTGTGAGGACCTACTGCCCCTGTGCTCTACCATAGCCCATTCCCAGGCCCTGCAGTGGCCTCAGCCACCCTGGCCTGGCAGAGGGGAAGCTGTTTGCTGGGGGAGCAGGGTAAGTGAAAGAGGCAAACCCAACCAAGCTGCTCCAGCTCCCTCAGCAGTGGAGGTGGTTCCTGTGTGAGCACAGCCCTGGTTCATTCAGCACAGCAGTGCTGTGTACCCAGAGCCCACACACAGCAGCTTTGTGCTCTTCAGGTCCCCTCCAAAAACCACTCAAAGCCCACAGATGATTCCTGAGCTTTGCATCCCGCCTCAAATACTCCACTAAACACCTGTAAGGCAGCTCAGTGGCCACCTTGGGAATGTCACAGCAGTGAGCAGCTGTGAATTGCCAGAGGAGCACCTACATGGTGTTGGGGGGTGACAACACCCCAGTGCCACGCAGCCAAGTGGGGTCACACTGGCCTTGAGGGGGATCCGTGGCACCACGTCCAAGTGAAGGCTGGATGCTCCTTTGGGCAGGGTGTGCTGCTCGTGCTGGTCACACCAGGCTGATGCAGGATCACATCCCTGACTGCTTTTCCTTCAGAAGGTGGAGAAGAAGAGAGAACCCTTTCTCCACCAAACCAGAAATAAAGCTGGATTCTCTTTCCTCCCCAAAGCAGCCAGGTTTGGTCCCTATCCTGCTTTGCATTACCAAGGGAGCAACAGCATCTTGCAACTCCTTCCCATCGTCCCCATTCAAACCATCCTGGAGCCCAGTTTCAGCCAGGTTTGCCAGTGGGTTCAGCTGATTGTGTCCTAAAACACTGCAAAAAAACCTCCAGAAAATAATTTTTTTCATTTCCACATGCTCTGCCACAGCTGCCTGCAAGCCCTGTGTGGTGCTTGGCTGCAAGAGGCTCCCTGGGGCTTACAGGGAAGGGTGGAAAGAGGGGTCCTGGACCCCCCCAGTACAAAAGGCACCTTTGTGGCCCTGCTGCTCCTCTCTGCAGGTTATGCACTGCTGTGACTCGACAGCAGACGACAGAGGTTAGGACAAGGCCTGGGGTGGCTGGGATGCTGTTGCCATGGAAATCACCCAGTGTCTGGAATAGCAAGAAGGAGAGCAACTCAAAAAGTAATGATCTGTCACATCGATTAAGGGGGAGTTGGAGGGATTTTGTTTGGGGAAAACCTCGTGCTTCAAGTAATGGGAATCCATATGCCACATCTCCCTGTTTGCCTTTCCCTGAAGGGCTCTGTCAACAGGAAATAATCTGATTTGTTTTGACCAGGGGTTTCTCCAGGGAGCACTGACACGGTGCCTGCCCATCAGCTGTGCTGCACTGCTCTGCCATCCTGGGATGAAAGGCACCAAGTCAATGCAATATTCATTCACTTCCTCTTCCCTCCTTCATTCATTTCTTCTTCCATTCATCTGCTTCATTCACATTTCCCCGGCACTTTAATGAGCAGTGCTTAGCCCCTGCAGCCTGCAGAGCCTTCCCTGGTGCTCTGTGCTGCAGATGGCTGGCTGCAGCCTTAGTGATGCTGCAGAGCACAGCACATCGGGGTGGCTGAGCAGGGCTGTGTCATGCCCAGCTGGCACTAGGATCTCTGAACCCCCACAATACCCCCTGGGTTTTGCAGTTCCATCTTTCACATCTTGCTGTGATTTCCATGTCACCCACCTCCTGTGCTGTCCACGGGAGCTGTTGTGGCACTGAAACCTGTGCCCATGAGTGCCCTCCTGGGGCAGGGGGTGGCTTGGGGGCAGGTGGCACAGTTGGGGAAGCAGGAGGGAGCCCAGCATGGGATGGGCATCACTGGAGATCTGGTGCCAAGCACTTGGTGCAGGGCCAGAGCCACAAGCACAAACATCCTCGGGGCTGAGTCACTGCCCACCTGCTCCCACCGTGCCGCTGCCTTTGTGGCACTTGAGGAGCATGGGGTGACTCTTTTTTTCTCTGCCCCATGTCCTGCTCTCAGAGACCAATTCATCAGGGGCAGGTGGGTAAGAGCCTCTGTGTGAGCTCTGGGCTTAGACCAGGGCAGCAGAGCTGTGGGCCAGCAGATACAGGGCAAGCAGCCAGACCCCCAGCGTGAGCAGCTTGGGCAGCAAGAGGGCACAACCACGTGCAGCAGCAGAACCAGGAACAGCAGGCACCTGCACCAGGCACAGGCAAGCTCCTGGTTTTAGGAATTTTCCTCAGATAAGCATGGCTCAGCCCTCCTGTTGCCCATTCTTGAGCACTCACAGGGTGTGGATGGGGGGAGTGAGCATGCCTGTACCTCAATGCCCTTTTTTAACCAGAAACAGGCTTGCATTTCCCCCCCCCCCACTCATATGCAAACATTTCTAGAAAAGAAAGAAAGAAAAGAGAAAAGAAAAGAAAAGAAAAGAAAAGAAAAGAAAAGAAAAGAAAAGAAAGAAAGAAAAGAAAAGAAAAGAAAAGAAAAGAAAAGAAAAGAAAAGAAAATGCCTGGGTACCAGCTGGGTAGAAATCCAAGAAAGATTAAAAGAAGAAAACCAATTTTCCTATTCATGATCTCAGCAGTGAAGAACGACCCCTTCCTCCCCCAGCCCCAGCCCCCTGTTGCTGTGAGTGCGGGTGAGCTGTGCTCTCCAAAGAGCCAAGTGCATTTCTGAAATGAAGGAAGCAAACAGAAAACATCCGCTCTCTGTAGAATAGAGAAAGCTTTCTCTTTTGTTCCCTGCTTTTTATCAAGTATCTGCTGCCATTATTGTTACTCACTGGGTTATTACCTCTGAGTGGCTACTTCCACCAGCACAAGCTGGTTTATTGTCTGCTCAGAGCAATTATGGATGGGGATAATTCCTGCCATGCTGCTTCATTGTGGAAGGATCCGCTGTGTTCCGTGGCCAAGGTAACTTGAGGTGATTTGTGCTGCTGAGTTACCCATCAAGTTAATTAGGAGTGGGTGGCTGGTGCCTCACTGTGTGCTGGGACAGAAGGAGCAGCAGAGGCTCAACCCAGGCATCTTCTCAGTATTCAAAAGAAAGTTTGTTCAGTGGAGCAGACACCAGGTTAGGTTTTTTCCCAGGACTAATTATTCTTTATTTGCAGGTTGACAAAATGTTGGCCAATGCATCCTCCCTCCAAGGGTGTGGGACCCCTTTGCTCTGTGTGTGCAGAGCACAGGAGTGTCCCTGCAGGAGGACTTGCAGTGTCTGGTGGAAGACACTCACTGTCTGGCTCATTGCTCACCTACAAGGTCAGTTATTTCATCATCTTGTATGGCAAAGACAAGAGGAGGAAACAATTTCTTGGTCTGGGCAGTATTCCCCCTTGGGAACTGCCTCACCTGACTGGTTGGAGAGGCAAAATGACATGAAAAGGCTTCTCTGAAGTCTGCATCAAGACCTTGTGCTGGGCCTCGTGCATCTGTGCAGATCAGAGCCCCAGCGCTGCCTCTTTGAACTGGGGGGAGTTTCACCCCAGGCAGGAACACCTGGATTCATGGCAGAGGGCTCAGCCTGCAGGTTGCAAAAGTACCTGGTTATTTTCATTTCTTTGATACTTGATCTACTATCAAAACAACTTATTTCTTTCTCTTTTACTTCCTAGGAATCCCAACAAACTTGCCACTGGCAAGAACATTTATTGGTGAGGCACTGCCAAATCCCCCAAGCTGTCCATGCACCAAGGGTCATCCCTCGTGCAGCCCCCACAGCTGCAGCAGGGCTTGGCACAGGATTTCTGCTGAAGATGCGAGAGTTTGGTCCTGCAGGAGCAGCTGCATGGGTTTTGCAATGCAGATACTCAGGTTAGTAACAATGTGTTTATACATTCACTCTGTAATAAATAAACACCAAAGTGTGACACTTTTAATCCCTTGCTAAGGCAGTGACAAATGTGTTTTTCCCACAGTTAGTAACCTGTGGATTAGGAAGCCATGGTTTTTATTTATTTTTAATAGCACACCATGAGGACAGATTAGCATGAAACTATAATGCCATCACATGGTCCCCAAATCCTCTGTGCCAAGACCCCATCCAGGTTCAGCACAAGCAGCAATGAGCTTTTCTAAGGAGGCTTGATGATAAGAAGTGCTTTTTCTTGCTGGCTTAGAAACTCTAACAAACAAGGTTGAATTTTTAGGATTGTATGTGTGCAGAGAACATTTCAAAAGGACATTGTTCAGATATTTACTCCACTTTTAAGCTTGTCTGGCCTGCACCTGACACAGAGCAGTCCTGCTGGACCCTCTCACCAGAGCTCTCTTGGGTTTGATAGTCAGGTCACAGCCTGGGCCAGGTCAACATTTGCCCATTTCCCAGTGTTTTCTTGAGCAGAGCATGGCTTCACACTTGCTGTGCTATTCAGTCCTGGCCCACCTGAGTTCTCAGATATCCCTTCTCCAAGAAATTGATGGTTCAAACTGATCAGAAAGGACACAAATATTTCACTCCTGTCCTGCCACAGGTTGGACCCTGGGAAATGTCATTTGGGAGTCAGGACACAGTAGAAAGCCACCTCCCTCCTGCTCCTCTGCTCTGCCTCTGGTTCAGAAGTCTCTAAGAGTCTGGAAATCTGTCTTGAAGTTTCAAAACAATCTTCCTGGTGTTCTCCCTGATTGGTGTGAGTTCCCAGAGCCAAGGGACACGGTGTGTGGCCCTCAGCACCTGGGGGTCTGCAGGACAGCTCTGCCTTGCCTTGTGAGGGGCAGAGAGCAGGCAGGACTGTGGCTCTGCTGCTGTCCCTGCTGCCTCCTCTCCCCATCAGCCATGTGAGACAAGTTCCCCTTTTCTGCTCAAAACACTGCCTGGATCAAGGTTTCACAGCTACTCTGACCATTCCAGAGTGCAGAGGCAGGACAGATTTTCTCCACAGGTAACGCAGGTTTTTACTGGATCATGAGATTCCAGGATGACCTGGGAGACACGTGGAAGCCAACATCCACCTGCCAGCTGAGGATGGGCTCCCTCTGCTTTGAGGCAGTAACATCTCCGGTCCAGACCTGCACCCAGCAGTGGCATCTCAGCAGTGAACTCGAGCTCTCCAGCAGATGGAAGATAGTGGAAGTCTCCAGACACTTTTCCCACTTAAGGTTGTTGTCTTACATCTCTTTGCCCTCATAGTTTTGGCTCCTGGCCTGCCCACTCAGCTTCTTTGCCTTGCCCCCAGCTCCTGACGCAGCCCCAGGGCCTGGGCAGGCTGCCTGCAGGTACCCCCTGAGTGCCCATCTGTATTCATGGAAATAATCCCATCAGGATCTGATGGCATTTGTAAATATTTGCATTTTGTAAGGAAATACCCTGTTTAAACATAGGTTGATATTAATTCCATCTTCTTTGCATTCCCCCACATCCTTGAGCTCCATTCACCAGCCCTGGCCCCTGAGACAGCTCTGCTGAAAGCAAATATGTCAGTCTGCACTGCACAGGGAATATTTTAAGGCTCTGAAAACAAAGTTTCTTACAGCAAAGCTGCCAAAAGTGTAACCACTGCCATGCTAAAATATCCTCTGCCTCCTACATTTGTAACGTGGGAGTCTTTTATATCCTCTTTACTGTTGCTGAACCATACATTTGTATTGGCAGCAGATGTATATAGACTGGGACCTATTTCAGTGTCATGCAAAAGAGCTCTTAGGTTAAAAGATAGATTACAGCTTACTGGAAAGCTTGAAATTAACTGTGTGATGATGCCACACGAAGATAAAGAACCAGCAATTTTATTGAATTAGGATTTTATCCATATGGGCTGAAGGCTTGAACTGTATTAACATCTCCAGAGGTCTCCAGTTGCCAAATTAACCATTGAGGTTTTGGGCAACTAGTTGGAGACAGAAAAAAATGACCTGATTTAACTGTTTCCAGACAGAAAAAGCACTGCCTAGAAAAGCACTGCCCTCTTCTAGACTGTACAGGACTTACCCAAAAAGTAGGCAGCCAAACACAGCCCCTGCTCCAGCCCTGTCTGGGCAGTGTGAGGGATGCAGGGAGGGCAGAGACTTCCTTGGCTCTCAGGCACAGGGGCAGGAAAGACTCAGTGGGTCCCTGCTGTGGTTATTATTAATAGCAAACCCATCAATGTCAGAACTTCAGTGCTCAAACTCCTCTGCAGTGCTAACAGACCTCTGTAGATTGGAGCAGCAGAGCCAGAGGTGTCCTTGGAGAGTGCAGGATTTCCTTGGGTATCTGGCAGTGGTAGACAAAGGGTTAATGACGGAAAAACACATAGATTTTGGGGAAGAATGAAGGAATTTTTTCTTAATATGTGTTTTTTTGCTTCACATTTTAGCTCTTGGCACAGCATCCCCTGCCTCTAATCACACCTTATAACTGCAGTTTAAATCAAAACCCACAAGGCTGGACCAGTTGGATCCAGTTTCTATTAAGCCATTTGAGCTGTGACTGAGCAGACTTGCTGTCACCAAGCCAGTCCCCTGCCTGTGCCTCCACACAAAGAGGCTCCCGGGAATCCATGAAATCCCGGCTCGGGAAGCATCCCCTGCACCGGCCCTCTCTCCTCCCTCTCTGCCGGTGATGAGAGATGGACCAGCACGGCAAGAGGCTCTTGCTGGCTTGTGGAACACCCCTGAAAAACTTTGGCCATTTCATAGGTCCACAAGAAAAAAAAAAAAAAATAAATCACAAGTTAAAGCAGATTCCCGTTTTTGTCCCTCCCTGTAATTTGTTGGGTCACTCATGCCCTGAAGAGGCTGCTGGTGGTTTGGCTGGGCAGGGCACAGCCCAGCCACGGGCGGGTGTGCGGCTGCACAGGATGAGATCCCACCCTCTCCCCCGGGCATCGCTTCTCCTGCAGGCTGGAGCCACGGCTGATAGCGCTGCCCGGGACCCGTTCTGCTCTCTGCTGGGGCCAGTGAGGGAGCTGAGCTGCTCTCCTGATTTACAGACCTCAAAAGAAAGTCACCGTTGGCTCCCTAACGTGGCACAGCCAGCGATGCACACAAGGCTGTGGAGGAAACAGTCCCCAGCACAATCCCAGCCACCTCTGCCCTGCTGCTCTGGGAACCCTGGAACACAGGGCAGAAGGATGGAGGGGAACAATGCCTTGGCATCACTGGGCTCTCGTTTAACTCCTACTTGCAGCCATTTTTCCTCCATTTTGGAGGAAAAATAACATAAGCCACAAAAATCCAAGCCAGTCTCTGAAGTCAGATGTGTTTGAAAGTGGAATTGCAGCTGTGACGGAAGGAGTGTATTCACTAGCACTTCCTGCCTTCTTTAAACCAGTCTTTTAAAAAGCACTGGTTTGGGTGGGAGGTTTGTTTGGGTGAAATTATTGAGGAGGGAATTGGAATTATTAATGGGATTTTTTTTTTCTTTCCCTTCATATGTCACTGCACTGCACAAGACAGCCACAGACTCCAAACTGGGAATCCCTACTCCCGGACTCTGAGCTCCTGAGGCTGATTTTACCACTTCAATAATAAGGGAAAATGATGTGGATTGGTGGCAGGAGCAAGTTATATGGTGAGTGGAGAGGAACACATCTCCAGAGCCACATTTCTGCTTCAGACGCTGCAGCAGGCGACGGCGCCCGGCTCTCCCAGCACAGACACCTACAATGAATGACCCAGGAGGCCTGGTAAAAATTAATTGAGTTAATTAATTGAGCATCTGTGGCATGGCTATTTTCTCTGCATGCCCTGGCTCTTAGTCTTCATTTCTGAGGGGAGAAAGTGCCATTGAACCAATTTATTGGCAGTGCTGGCTCTCTGAGGCAGAGGTTGTCGCCCTCAGTGTCCTGGAGGCTCTGAGATACTCATTGCAGGTGCCTGAGCCTCCCCTGGGACTGGGCACTGTTTGACCTTGTGGCAAGGCTTTCTATATGCAGAGAACAGGGAGAAGGAAATATTCTGGAGAGTTTCTGTGCTAATGTTCACTGAGAGATGGCATTGCCTTCCCTCCAACTGCTGCCAGCCCAGGATGGGACATGGTGCTGAGGGCACCTGTGTGGGGTAGGGCAGGCTCAGTGCACAATGTGCCTCAAGACCCTTCAAAAATTATGTAAACCCAGTTCTTCAATTTCCTTTTGTTATGTGCATCAGGTCAGGTCCTGCTCTGGAAGTTGCTGAGTTGTGGATCAGCCACGTGGCTGATGGAAGCGCTGCTGCTGGCCCATGGAAGGGTTTTATTTTTCAGCCAACCCATACAGAAAAGAATAAAGTTTTATTTTCTTTGCCATTGCTTTTTGCAGCCTGTGTCAAGCTAACAATGGCTGGGTATTTCTCTGAGGTTGTACAATAAGCTCATTCATGCTTTCATTTCTCTCTATTTGTTGTAAGAAAAATCTACTGAGCTTCTCTTGGCTTTTGAGGTGGAGTCTGTGGCATGGCACCAGCAGCCAAGCGCTGCTCTGGTCAAACATGAGGGCAATGCCATTTGTGTTCCCTCAGCCACATGGATGCAGGGAAAGGGAAATGTCAGTGGGAGCCTTTTGTGGGCTCCTGCTCACCAAGGGGAGCCTCCCTCCCTCCCTCCCTGCTGCCTTTGCTGTAGCTCTGTAATTTCCACCATGGACAGTGCAGGGAGTAGTGGCCACCTTCCCCCAGAGTCAGAGCTGAATCACTGCCCCACACTGAGCACAGGGGCCCCAGGGCTGCTGGAGATGCAGCTTTGGAGGTGGTGGAAGCTCAGTCTGCCTCAGTGTGGGGATGGATGGGGGATATTGTCACTTGGCACCTGGTGGTGGCCTGTTGTTGTGTGGCATTGAGGTACAGGAGAAGCTGGGGAGGAGATGATAAAGTGACATCTGTGTCTTTGGAAAGAGAGGCAGCCAAAGATTCACCTGACTCCCTGAGAGGGGCTTGGTGGAGGAGTTTGGATGCTATCCCAAAACTGGTGACAGGAGACCAGTGATGGCAGTGTTGCCAGCATGGCTGTGGGACAAGGACAGCAGCACTGCAAACAGCTTTACCTGCCAGGAGCAAGATGCTTCAGGAAATATAGCCAAGCACTAAGAAAATCTTGCAGGATTTTTCAGGGAAAATGTGGTTGAGTATGTGGCCATCCTGGAGAGCCCCAGGGACAGCAGTTGTGTATCTGCAGCTGCAGGAAGAGATGGGCACACAATGACACAGGACTGGGTCCAGTTACAGCCCAAATGTCAGAGCTCATTAGCAACACTGAAATCCTGGTGGCCAGACATACATAGCTGAAAATCAGATCTCACTAAAAATTAGATGAACCCATGGGCAGTTGGACTTTCCAGATTTGAGAAGATATTTTATCTTGACTCATCTGGGCTTAACCCATGGGCACATCCCAGTTTGCTGACAGCCAGGCCTGGCCAGAGCTGCTTGGCCTGGAGGGGCAGTCCACAAGTAGGAATCACGCCTGGGGAGGAGGAAGACACTCAGAAATGGTTGAGGAAAGAAATCTCTCCTATCCTTTCAGCAGGTTTGGGGCCTATTCTTTGGTGTGTTTTGCTGGTCCAAAAGCAGAGCAGCCTCCTGTCCTTAATTCCTCCCCAGCTCTCCCATCACAGCATGACCGGTACGAGTGCCAGCAGCTGGAAGACTGAAATAGCAGCTACCATTGCTGAGGCCCCACTGATTTGTCCTGTGGTTTTTCCATGTCCTTTAATCTCCAGTAAATAATCCCTCACTTCCTTGTGGTCTCTCTAATTCCATGCTCTGTGCTGGTGCTTCCTGTAAACAGCAGAGCTGGTGGCTCATGTGTAATTGAGGCTCTCCCCTGCTGTGCAAAGGGCATGTGACAGGGCTGTTTGTCAGGCTGGATGGGGCTGTGTCCAGGGGCTAAATCATGGAAATGCCAGATTCTCCTCTCCATTGAGCCAGGAGAAGTCAGGGTTGGTTCTGATGAGGCCATTGGATCATACAGGTGTAAAACCAGCCCATATGGGAACATCAGGCACTCAAAGAATTGCACCATTTTTTCTGGCACCATGATTTCTGGCCTCTAGAAATCATGATTGGGCCAGTGTTTGAAAGAAAACTGGGCTAAATTATAGGCAATGAGGTCCCTCCAGCACATGTTTGCACTGGTTCTTGGTCTCTGGTGCAGGAGCTATGTCCCATGCAGCTGTGACCAGACCTTGCTCAGCCCTTAATTGCCATATCTGTGGCCAAAAATTTTGGGTGGAGTACTAAAATAAAAGATTAAAGGTCTTTGCTGAATGAAGGCCCTTCCTGATGTTGCATCCTTTGCACTCTTGTAGGTAAGAGGCTACCAGACCCTCCAGGGACAGCAAGGGAGGCTGAAATGGGATTTTTCTGATCAAAATGTCTTCAGCCTCTCTACTGGGGCAGGATCTGTAAGATTTCAAAATCAGCTGTACGATATCAAATACCTATCCTCAAACTCAAGAGCATTTCTTTTCCCCAGTGAATTTGTGTTAAACCAATGGTAGATCACAGAGGTTGTGACAAGAGCTGGGCTGCACTTTTTGGGTGGCACAGCTTTTCCTCCTGTCTGAAATCTCCCCTTTCTGGGTTTTTGCTGACTAACAGATTCCTCCACAGACACCTGAGCATCCAACAAACTATTTCTGCAGGGACTTCTCTGCTCCCCACAGACCTTGGGCTCTCACCTGTGCCTGTCCTGGCCATCCTTCTGCAGGGGGCATCTGGACATGCCTGGCTGGAAGATGGCAGTGTGAGAGTGTTTATGGAGGTCCTGGTACAGTCAGATGGGTGCAATTCTGCCAGTCCTGACAACATTTGCAACTTGCAATGTCAGTGCTGAGGTAGTTACACAACCATGGGAGGGATCCTCCAACCCTCTACACGTGCTCCTTTCCAGCACAGCTACTTCCAGGAATCTCCCAGTTTCAATCTGTTGGCTATTTCAACCCAGTCCCAATTTATTTATTTTCTTTCCATAAGCTCCCAGCAGCCAAGCTGTGACAGCCAAGGGAATCCTGCTCAGTCGTTCAGCATTAATGTCTCAATTATCAGAGCACTGCCTTCTTCCACACAGGGATTGAATGTGTGTGTGTTGGAACTCCTTGAAGTATTTTCAGAGCTGAAGTGTAAGCAGGGACTCAGTTTGGAGTGGCATTGGAGGTGCTCAGAAAAGTACTATGAGGTAAAGTCCAGCCTCATTTGATGCCACTTAATGTCTGTCACCTTGTTTAGAACAGGACAGTCAATAGCAAATATGCAGCAGAGCTGAGTTTTCCCTTTAATGCTGATGGCCCAGCTGTATCTCACTGTGGTGCTTACATCCCAGGAATTCCATGAATCCTGCAGTGGCTCCTGTGCTGAGGGCCCATCCTTCTCCTCACGCTCTGGTGTTGGCTCGGGAAGTCAGGAGGGCTGGTGGGAAGGCAGGTGGGAAATTTGGGGTTCTGGCTGCTCACACAGCTCCAGAATGACTGAATGCTTGCAGGAGCAGTCCCATGGAGATCAGATGGGGAATATAATTTCCTTGCTCCTTGGAGGACTGGGAATTGCTGTTTTTTTTCATTGCCACCTTTCCCTTGTGAAGTAGATGCCACATTGTCACCAGGCTGGGCTGTTTTGGCTGGAGCAGCCTAATGCACAATTAGACTGAAGCAAAGCTCCTATGAGCTGTTTGATGGTTCACTGAGCCCTCCCAGAAGTGTCCCAGGTGGGATGAAACTCCCCCATCCTGTCTGCATTTCTGCCCGTGCTCCTGGGTCTCCCTGGCCTCGGGCTGACCACGTGCCTCCCCCACTGGCTTTGCTCTCACAATGGGGATGTCAGAAGCCTCCAGAGGAACAGAAAGGCTTTGCCCAGGCAGCCGTAGGAGCCCTTCAAACCTGCAGCCAATAATTGTTGCCTGGAGCTGGTCCCTTTGGCTCCAGGCACTGCTGAATTTGCTGGTGGAGAAAACCACTGCTTTGGATCAAAGCACTGTTAAAGGAGACTTCACAAAAGTGAATAGCTCGTGGTCAAGAAGAGCTGCCAGACTCCTGCTTTCTCAGTAACTAATAAAAGTGCTTTTTAACACAATTAATGTGATGTCCTGCTAGAGACCGAGGGAAATTGGAATTGAGACATTTGTATTTTGACAGACATTGTGGAAAACTTCTGTTCAGACTGGTAGGAATGAAACCAATAAATTTCTGAAGAAACTTTCTGAATTGAGCCTTCAAGATAATAGATAGGCTGTTCTGAGTGTGGATAAATAAATTCTGTTTTTATAAGTGCCCAAAGACCTTCAGGATGACGAAGTGGAACATACTTCAAGTCTCCAAAGATGGGAAGTGGCTTCTGAGTCAAATGCCCTCCCGTGCCAGGGCTCGTATTTTAGACTGAGATCACTCTTTTGTGACTTGTTGACAGGTTTTTTGTTGTACTTTGAAAAAAAAAAAAAAAGGAAAAGGAAAACGTCCCAGGCTGAAAATAGCAGTGAAACATTCCCCAACTGGCCAACCTGTTCTTCAAGAAAACTTCCCAGGGAACATAAAGCTCCAGCTGCAGCCCCAAAAACACTGGCTAAGAAATGGCACCTTAAGTAATGATTACAGTGGAAAAAACCTATTTTGGGTTACTACAGCCCCTGCTGAGCATTGCTCATCTCTTATCTTGTGGTGCAGGTGATCACCTGCAGAAGGAAGATTTGGTTCCCACCAGGAAATGCTTAGAGGGTGGACTCTGAGCATGGGAAACTTAACTCACTCCCTTTTTGCCTCCCCCTCTCATGAAGCTCCCCCCTCACAGCTCTCCTTGCAATTCCTGCCCTCCCTGGCAGCCATCCCAAAGGCAGGTGGTAAAAAGGCAGGATCAGAACTCATGGCATTCTGGAAAATCAGGGCAGGTCTCTGCATCTGTGCAAGGCCAGGGCTGAGCTCTACAATGAACCCAAAGGAATGCAAGCAGGGCTGTGGGTGATGAGCAACATGGGACTCTTAGCACCAAGCTTTGCTTGCTTTGTCCCTCCAGCTGCCTGCTGATGAGAACTGCTGTATGCCTTGGCCAGCAAGATATGCTTTATTTGAAACAAAGATCAAGTCAGTGGTGAAGGAAAAAAGAGATGTCACATATTCAGAGTGGGGCCCAAACCAGGCTGATGGGCTCTGAATGGGTTCCTGCAGTGGCCACAGGATGGTCCTGACACAGTGGTGGGACACTGGAGCAATGTGCCTTGGGATCAAACACCAGTGCAATGGCCAAGGAGCAGAGGCTCAGAGGAGAGGCACCAGCACATTCTCAGAGCTGCCTCAAGGAACTCTGTTCCTCTGGTTTCAGAGAGAAATTGAAGAGAGGGCGGGTCAGGGTTTGTGATGTGCAAAGGTGATGGAAATGGGGGAGTAAACGGGGTTTAGGAGGTGAATTCTTATCAGGTGGCAGGAAATGGGCACCAAATGAATGCAGCCTGTGATACGGGCTCTACTATTTAAAAGTCATTACCCAGGGAAGTAACTTTGCAAAGCTTATGCTGATCTTCCTCTTCTGAGAATGTTTTGATCACGACTGGTCCCTCCCCACCAAAGCAGATTCTCTGTTTCATGTGGAAATGAATTCAGGTCTGAGTTGCCCCAAGGATGAGCCTGGATGGCTGCAGCAACCCACCCTGCCTTGGAGCCTGGATTAGGGAAAGGCAGCTTGTCCTTGCCAAGGAGCCGAGGGGGATCAGAGAAGGGTTTCAAGAAGGGGCTGAGGCTTTGATTCATGTGCAGAAGATTTCCCGGGAGCAGCCAGACGCGGCAGCATCCCTGCGGGTCGGCACTGGGCTGGTGCCCAGGTGCTGTCTTTGGCCCTCCTGGGCTCTGGCTGCTGGGGGTGGGGAGGGCAGAGGGTGGCTTTTTTCTTGCAGGGGAAAAAAAATCAATCTGCTTTCAGTTCAGCAGCTCACACTCGGGCTGGCTGCAAGAAACGTGTGCTCTGCCGCCAGAGACACCGCAGTTGCTACAGCAACTGCAGAGCGAGGAGACACCCTCCCTCTGCCACCCTCCGCTCCCCCAAAATAGGGCAAAGCAGGGAAAGTGATGGGGGGGAGCCAAAGGAACTGGTAGGGATGAGCCACGGCTGCTCCGCGCTCTGCTCCCACCCCACCGCTGCCGGCGCTCGGACACCGCTGTGTTCCCATCGGTCCTGACAAGCACTGGCTTCCCAGGTCATTGAGATTCCATTCAGCACATCTGCAACCCGGGACGCCCTGGCAGAGCCCGATCGCATCGCAGCCAGCCCACCCCACGCACCGCATGCAGCCGGCCGGGGATGCGCTGCCGGGGATGCTGCGGGGAGAGGGGGAGCAAGGGGAGGATAAAACCGAGCTGTGCTGCCATCTCATTACTATTTAAATCGGGCTCTGTGTGGTTCCCAGCACTGTGCCATCCTGCCTCCATAAAAGCTCATGGTTTCCCCTGGTGCTGCTCTCTTAAATATTTAATGACAGGAGGAAGAGCTGTTTTAAGAAACACATCAATGCTTCCACCCGAACAGGAGGTTGTTTCAGGTGGCCAGAGCAGGCAAGAAAAACCTTTAGCTGTTAATTTTTCAGGATTCTGCAGCAATTGAAGGGGTGGCAGCATGATGACGCAGACATGGGGGGAAAAGAGAGATATTCTGTAGAGAGTAAGGACTCCTGAGGTCTGTCCTGCATCCTCTCCCTGACTATCTGTCAGCCTGGCTTGATGTCTTATGCTAAAATACTTAAATAAGGATACAGTTTTGGAGCTCTAGTGAAAAATAATTGCAATTCACCTGCCTCCAGATCTTAGCCAGGCACTCTGCCCTCCCCATCCCCTCTGATGTATCAGATTTGCTGAGTGCCAAGGATATTTGAGGTATCCACTTGCCAGAGACTTCCTAAGGATTTATTTGGGTTCACGAAGTGTTTGAAAAGCTTGAGTAAAACTACTCTGGAAGGAAATGTGTTTTAAATGCAAGCCAAATCATAAATCAGGCCACCCCTAACACAAGTGAGATGAGGCTGATATGAGAGGAGAGGGCTGTGCTTCTCCTTCAGTGGCAGCCCTCTGTCCCAGTGCCTCACTCCTGTGTCGACCAGCTCAGTTATTCTGGTACTCAGCTGTCAGGGGTGGGATGGCAGCAGGGCTAATGGAAGTGTTGCCACAGCCCATACTATTTTCTTAATAAAGCCCATTTTGTCATAGGGATGCAGCCAGTATCAGGCTGAAATCAGTGTCCCTGAGCACCATTTCCAGAACAGGTTGGGCACATGCACTATTTAAAGCAGTCAGGTGTCCCAAGCACAGCCCCTGTGGTGCCCTGCACCTCACTGCTCCTTGGTGGGAACTGGGAACTCTGCACCAAACCTGTTTGCCAGTCCCAGTCCCTTCCCCTGCAGCCGTGGTGCAATTAGATTTTAATTGGAATTGTGTAAAAAGGATGGCGTCAGTCATTTCTCTGCACTGATTTTGTGGAAGGGCAGCTCAGTAATGTATGTGTTTAATATCCAAGGACAGTGTTTGTGGAACCTTCTGTTGCTGCCACCCAGGATGAGAGGCAGCCTTCCAAGAGAGACAGAGTGGCTGCAGTGGGCCCTAAAAAGGTGTAGGGAGCACACCAACAGGTGTTTGCATTTGTGGTTTCAATGGGGACAGGATTTCTTAATTAGCAAGACCTTCTGAAAAGATCCTGGTACAGAACCACGGCTAAAATCAATCAGCAGACAAAGCTAAGTGGATTTCTGCACATCTAAAGGCAGGAAAAGAAATAGCACAAGATCCTCTCAGTGCTGCAGAGAGGAGGATTTTACTTCTGCTGAGCAAAGCCTGTGTGCAGCATCTCTGCATCCCGGCAAAGGTGGGATGACCCAGTGGCTGGAGCAGGTAATGCATCCAAAAGAAAGGGAGGGCTGGGAAAGGGCAGCCATAGTTTTGTGGAAGGTCATCAAATCTCTCCCAAAGAAGCACTTTGAGATGTGCTACAAGAGTGCTGAGGATTACTGGTTTGTGTCTCTTGCCACCAGGTCCCTGGGTTAGAGAGGCAGGAACTGAAGGCAGGGCTGGGAGCCCCATGGTCTGTCTCCAGCCCTGCCTCTGCAGCACAGCAAGCCTTTCCCTAAAGGTGTGGAAAGGGATTGTGTGCAAGTTCTTTCCAAAACCCCCAAATCAGGCTGCTAGCCAGGGTTTTAACCCTGCTCAGAGAGCAGAACACACAGAACCTGACAGGATCGGGCCCTGCTTGTCTCTTTATCCCTCCCCAGCTCTGCTTGAGCAATAACCTACTTTTTTTTGCTTTGCAGAAAGAACATCTTGGATTAGGTTGCTGCAAATGAGAGGTCATGGTATGGGATGAGCTGCAGGTAAGCAGCAGGTTTAATGTCAGCTTTTTTGGCAGTTCCTTTATTCTCTCTCCACTTTGCACAAACAAACCATCTCTGTGAGGAAGTTCATTTTCCTTTTCAGCCACAGCATTTGTCAACATGGCTTCCCAATAATCCTCCCCATGCAGGTAAAGGTGAGGTGGCAGCACACCAGAGCCCTCACCTCAGCCTGCTGCCCACTCTGGTTCATTAAGGGATTTTCCCTCCTCTTGCAGGGCAGAAGCTGTGCCCATGAGAAGGATCCTAAATCCCAGTGTGACACTCAGCTACCCTTAACTCCATCCTAATCAGCTCTGTGCAATTAAAGTGCCAGGGAACAAAACCCCAGGAACAAAACCAGAGGGTGTGAGATGTAGGGCCCTTCTGCCCTCATTAGGCAATCTGGGGCATCACCCACCAAAATCCAGTCCAGGGTATTGGGAGGGAAAGAGAAATTTCAGATCACTTGGGCTGCCTCTGTCCTTTCTATGTTCATTCTTTTTGGCCTTGAAAGGCTCTCGGACCAAAGTCTCGCTTTATATTAAAAATAACTACCACAAAACCCTTCAGATCAAAGCCTGAGATGGGCCAGGCTGCACACTCTGTGGGTTGCCAGCACAGGACCCTGCCCAGGATTCACACTGCCCCAGTTTGACCAGTGAAGGCAGAGAAGGAGCTGACTGTGCAGGGAAGCAGCACCTACTTTCCCAGCCCCACTCCCAACTGTTCCCCTTCGGTGCCTGCTGCTTTGGAAGACTTTAACTTGCAGCCTCCTTAGCTGCTTCATTTCTGCTATTTTGCACTATCCCACTCCCAGCAACATCACCAAACTCTCCAGCAGTGTGAAGGCGGGTGAGCTGAGATGCCCCTGCTGCTGAGCTAAACAGCATCAGGGCTCATTTTACTGCTTAAAAATCTGCAAGGAATCAAGCAGGTCGATGAATAATCCAGTTTAAAAATCACAACAGAGGGCCTGGGTAACTGTATACGACACTGGCCTAAATTCATACATCAAGTGACAAACTGTAATGAAAAATTAAAGGGCCCTGCTTGGCACAAGGTGGGTGCTGCCTGATTTGAATCCTGGGAAGCTTCATATGGAGCAGCTCTGCCCGTGTCCCTCGTGCCTGCGCAGAAATGGTGCAGGGGTTCAGACAACCTGCACAGGCATCAATTTTTTTCTTCCAGCTTGTGGCTGTTCAAGCTCAGCAGTGCTAAAACGTGACATGGGCTCGCAGAGGACACGTGCAGCCCGTGGGGTGAACTGCAACCTGAACAGCTCTCCCAGCAGCTGGGGCTCTGTGTTCTTCTAGTAATAAATTCCTCCTGGACAGTGTTTCAGGGGATTGCTAGGATTTGAGGAGAGAGGAGGCTGGCTGGAAGTGAGACAGGCTCCAGGTTTATCCTTGAAAGCCCCTGTGTTACAGAGCCTGGGGCTGCCTTTGGCAGCCTGCCTGGAGGAAGATGTCAGTGGAGGCTGAAGGCTGCCTCATGCTGTATGAACCCACCAATCCTCTCTTCGGCCAGCTAAGTTGGAGATAAATCTCCCTATTAGCAATGCGTAAAGCAGGCCAAAATTTGAACAGCTTCTTAAGCAGGAGGTGAATCAAAAGCTCAAAATAACTTAAAATAAGTCCTTTCTGTGCTCCGGGCTAGAAAGTGGTTGTTTTGGAGCTTTCCCATAGTGTGCCTGGTCTGCCTGCCGGGAGAGAGGGGTGCTGAGCAAGGCAGCAAAATCAGGTAAAAAATAACCCCATCCCCAACGTCAGCAGCAGAGCTGAGAGGAACCAGAAGTCCTGAGCTGTTTCGAAGTTGTGTTAAATAATAAAGCAGAGAAATGAATAAATTAGCTGAACATCTATTTAGGTCAGCCCTCTCCGTTTCTCCCCGCCGCCTCCGTGTGCCTCCTCCCCGCAGCCATCAGCTGCTCGGTGCCTGCGGCTCCGCTCCCTCCCCGGGAGCCGCCGGGCTCTCGGCAAGTGCGGCTTCAGCAGGTGTCACATCGCTGCACACGCTCACCCCGGCCTTAGGAAGCGGCAGGCCAGCTTCCCTTTCCGTTACTGGGGCAAAGCTGTTCTGGAAAATCCCGTTAAAGCAGCACCAGGCGTGGGCTGCGCGCACACGGCTGCTCCCTTGCTGGCGCTGTCCCCGCACGGAGCTGCAGGTCCTGCTCCTCCCGATGCAGCTGCCCAGGAGCTGCATCTCCCTGCCCTGCCTGCTCCACTGCTGGTCATCACCCAGCTGTTTCCATTTCCAGCTTCCAGCCACGGCAGCACCTCCACCTTTGCAGGCCATGGGTACCTCAGGCTTGGTTATGTGATTGCAATTGTCATCTTTTGATTTAGGGATGACCAGGCTGATTGGCACAGATGGAGAATCAGCTTTTAAACCTCTAAGCTCCCCTCAAATCATTCAAATGCTTCCAGAAAAATGGAACAACCATGCAGTCCTGTATATATGTCCTTATTTATATGTTTCCCAAGCATGAAAAGCCAGACCATCTCGTGGGTTTCAGCTATAAGCAAGCTGGATAAACACTGACCAAGATGGAATTATCTACATCAAGGGTTACTCCATCTCAGCCCAGCTCCTGCTGGTCCTCCCAAACCCCCCAGGTAGCTGGAGAAGGTCTCCAGCGATGAACCCAGCCAGAAGCAGCATCCAGGGTGTAGGCAATGGAAAATGAGATGTTTCTAAGTTTGGCCAGGCTTAGCTGGCTCCTCGCAGGTCCCAGCCTGTGAGTCACCACTACGTGGGCCACCAGCACGGCCTCCCCTCTGGAGGAAGGAGTGGAGGTGGAAAAATAACAAGAGGAAACCAGTTGTTAGTAGTGCCAGCTCCAGGGAGAGTGGGAGGAGGTGGCAGTCCTGGAGAGAAAGGTCAGGGCTGCATTGCAGGCTGCTGCCTGATTTTAAATCCTACCCTCATGCTAGGAAACTGCTTACAGGAACACACTTGTGCAATATGTATGGAGGGTCTGGGCTGATGTGAGGGGAGAATGAAAGCCTCCAACAGCAGCCAGGGGTGATGGAGGATTTTTTTCTGGTCCCTGCTCACTCATCTCCTCTGATTTCTACTGAGCTGAACCTGAGTACCCTGTAAAAACCAAATTTTGGTCCCTTGCAAACATTGTAAAAGAAGATGCACTTTTCAGATGTACTGGGAACAGATACATCCAAAAATAAAATAAAAGAATGCAGGTGTCCAGCCTCTTCTGGTGCCTCAGCTCTCGTAACTGGTGCTAACTGGAATGCACCAGTGGGGGACACAAACCTCAGCTACTGTTCCCTTGTCCCTGCCATCAGTCCAGGAACACTTGGCAAGGCTTTGCTGTGACACCTCCCCTTCCCACAGAGACATCTGCAGCTGTGGATCAGCACTTCTGCTCTCCATTGCCTTGCAAGAATTCCTTTTCTCCTGCACCCTCCCATCTGACAATTGCCACCAGTTGCCAGTGATTTTTCTCACCTCCTATCCAAAATGCTCAGAGCCAGCTGTCTCTCTGCTGGTAGACTGGCACTTCCCATCAATGAAACCATGTCTTTATGCCTTCAAGGAAATTAGAACAGCTGTCGGGGGGGAAAAAAGGCACAGCCAGGTAGCATGCCAGGTCAAGGGGGAAGCTGCTGTGTGAGACTTGCTATTGTTACTGGCTGGTGATGCCCCTTCTCCGTGAGCGGGACTAATTCTCCCACTCGGAGCCGGGCTGGATCTGTTATGCTCAGGCTCCCTCTAGTGCCTCCGTGTCCCCGCTGCTCTGCCTCCTCTGGACGTGTATCGGCCATTTGTCCCCGCGGAGAATTTCTCCCATGGCCCCGCTGCCCTCCGGCATCGCTCGGCTCCACAGCACAGCCGAGCCCTGTTTGTTCACAGGCTGGGAACAGCCCTAAAATCGCCCCAAAGCCACCGGCACTGCCAGGGCAGGGAGCTCCCGGGGAGCTGCCGGAGAGCCCAGTCCTGGTCTGGAGTGAAGCAGGGTGTGAAGGTGGGTGTGAAGGTGGCCATATCCCACGGGCTGCGCTCCCTGACAGGGCACAGCCCTGCACGCTGCAGCTGCACTTCGGTGGTGTCTGCAGAGCGAGTGGAGATGGGTGGGGATGGATGAAGTGCCCGAGCAGCCCAGGGTGGGTGGGAAGCCTCCCTGTGAGCCATCAGGGATAGCAAAAAAGCATCCCAGCACTCTCCCCACTGCTCAATGCCTCCCCAGGAGGGAGCAGTTTGTAGGGTCTGTGCCAAGCAAAGACAGCTGGACTCCTGATCTGCAGTGGTTTTGTGTTCACTGGGGAGCTGTGCTGTCACACTGTGTCCAGCATCCTACATGAACATGGCCTTTCCTTGTCTTCTTCCTGTGGAAATGGGGAGGAAATTCCTTCATGTTTTGGGAAATGACCAGAGCCAACCTCTGTTCCAGGCCCTGTAAAACTCAGCCTGGCTCAGCTCTGGCACTGGCACCATGCTGGACAGTGGGCAGTCCCTGGCATTACTGAATGGGGCAGCCCCAGAAATTCCTTACCCCAGGGCAAAGTCACCTCACAGGGAGGGAGGAGGCAAGCTGGGGGAGGCTGCTGCAATAGGGTGTCAGCATGAAGACTGTGACAGACCAGAGATCAAACAGCATGAGTGTGCATGATGCAAGGACAGTGACCGAGATACAGCTGTCAAAGGCACTGTGGGATTTTTGTGTTATGATTTTTTCATAATTGTTTTGCAGCTGGAGTAATTACCATCCTATTTAACAAGCACAGCTCCTTTAATAGAGGACACTTGTGCTAAGGTGCACTAATTAAGTCTGTAATCACCAGAAGCATGACTAAATGTTTTGAACTGGCCAATCGATGTCAGTAACACCATAATTAGAGGCACAGAAGTTCATCAGGGCACGGAAGAAATTCAAGGGGCCTCAATCACCCAGCAGTGTGATCCTGGTCCTGCCTTGGATCCTCCTTTTCACCTCGTTCTCTGCATTGGTTTGTAGTGATTTATAAATCACTACTGCCCTGGATATGTTACACTCAGCCCCATGAACTGAATGTTCTTCCACAGTTTTATTTTATTAATTTGGCTTATGGATCTTGTCATCACCTGGGCATTAAGAACAGCTTCTCTAATCCCCACCTGGCTGACTGCTCATCTGAGTGGCCCCAGCAGCAGCTGGGAAAGACTCCCAGGGAGATCCAACAGCAATAATTGCAAAAAACTTGGAAAGGGTGGATAGAGCCCTAAAGTAAACCCTTCTGTTTCTTTGTGGAGGAAGGCTCAGAAATTAGTGCATTTTGAAATGCAGTGGACGCAAACACATCTCTGGGATTCAGTTCTGTCTTCCACTGAGCTTGGCTCTCTGTGTTATCAGGAGTCAGGGCTTCTCTCTACTGTTGGCTGCAATTAGCTGGCCACAGTGATGTACAAATATTTTAAGACTGGAGCTCTCTATAGTGGAAGGAATTTAAAAAAACAACAGTTTAAAAAGTCAGATGTTTGCATATCAAGGAGGATTTTGAGCAGACCTTCATATTCCAGCTGCAAAATGCCAGTAAAAGAATATTGCTATTTTCATCTATTTTTACAAAACAACCTCTCAGAATGGGGGTGGGGCTGGGAAATTAAGCCAAATACATTTTGCATCTTAGGTCTTGCTCAAAATAAGAGAAATACTGAAATTGAATTGCATTATCTTTCTTTTTCCTGCCTCTTTTTATTTCACTCTCATCAGTGTTATCCAACTGCTAAGGACAATCTATTTTCCCCTGTTTTAATAATAGGAAGAGCTTGTTTATAGCTATCTGAACTTGGGGCAGAGTAGCAATTGCTCTGCAAGCAATCAGCCACTGAAACAATGTCCAGTTCACTTCCTGTACTGGCCATGGGGCTTTTGGTCTCTGGGCTATTTTTTCAGTCTGGGTTACTTTAAGCAATTCACTTGTGCCTCTCACTGTAAAATAAAGGCAATGCCATCAAAAGGTGGCAGTCTGTTCCCACAATGCAGAAGAGCCTGGGCCTTTTCTGCGAATTTTTCAGTGGTTCCCATTTGAAATCACAGCACCCTTGGCCAGAAATGCTACAATTGGTCAAGAGATAAAACCCTAGGGGCTAGGGCAAGCTTGGCCTTCCTTGTTCCCCTTATTCCTGTGTCACTTCACCATGGGAGATGCCCCAATCCATGACCACAAATCGAGTCTTTCCTTGGACACCTCCAGGGACAGCAGCTCCACCACCACACTGGGCAAACCATTGCAATTTCTACCCTTTCCATGAGGAAATTTTCCCATCGCAACCATAATTTCAATGTCTGTCACAGACTGAAATACCAACTTCAGTCCTTGTCATTTGCAGGAGTGACACTTTAACCTCACAACATGGTCAGAACACAGCACACCTGCGCTGTGCCAGGTCTTTGCTGGGCTTGGGGGTTGTGGGGGTCACCGAGCTGGCACAGCGTTCTGTCTGAAAGCAACAGAGCTGTTCGAGCCCCTGCTGCTTCATACCAATAAAAGATGAACGCATTGAGTGAACCCGCCCCGAGGAGCGTTGTCTGTGCATGACTACATTGCCCGAGCGCGGTGAACGCACAGATGAACCCAGCCCGGGCTCCGACGGGGCCGAGGGCCTCAGGCTCCCAAGGGGGTCGGGCAGGACCAAGCAAGGCGGCCTCGGCTCCCGGCTCTCTTGGCTCTCGGCTCCCGGCCGGCAGAGGCCATGGCTGGGGGCACCATAGTGGGGGGACCGTGTTGCTGGGAACCGCGTTGCTGGGGGAACCGCGTCGCTGCCGGACCGGGTCCGCCACGTCGCTGGGGGTTGCGGTCCTTCCGCGGCAGGGCCCTCACGGGGTGGGAGCGGCCTCAGACCCTTCACGGACCCGGAGCGGGAGCGGCAGCCGCGGGAGCCGGGGCGGTGCGGGCACACACCAGCGATTCGGGAAGGCAACAGGGAAACTGCCGGGCGGAACTGCAGGACACGGGGTTCCGGTCCGACCCTGATTCCCGGCAGCCCCCGCGGTGCTCTCTCTCTTCCGGTCCGGTGGCGGCGGCGAGCGCGGCTCCGGTGAGGGCGGCCCCGGCACCATCCGCGCCCATCCGGCACCATCCGCGCCCATCCGGCACCATCCGCGGGCCGGGCCGGGCGGAGGGGCCGGGTCGGGGCTGTCGGAGCGGGGCAATAAGCGGGGCTCGGGGCCGGGCGGGCTCTGTGCGGCAGCCGGGCGCCCCTCGGCAGCCCGGCCCGGCTGAGCCGTGTGTGTTTCTCCCGCAGGTGCGACCATGGCCAAGTCCAAGAACCACACCACGCACAACCAGTGTGAGCGGGCAGGGGATCCCGGCGGGTTAACCGGGCTGGGACCGGCGCGGTGAGGGCAGCACGGCCTGCCCGGGGGTTTGTGGCAGATAAGGTGGTGCTGCACAGGGATGGAATGGGGGGGTTGAAGAAGTGCGATAACAGTCGAGGCTTGTTTGGGCTCAGTGTAGAATTAATACGTAGGTAGAAAACTAGGAGCTTTTACATTGGAAAACTGGGGGTCGGTCTCTTATCCCAGGTAACCGGCAGTAGAATGACAGGATGCAGACTCAAGCTGTGCCAGGGGAGGTTTGGGTTGGACATTAGGAAGAATTTCTTCACAGGGAGGGTGCTTGGACATTGGTATGGGCTACCTAGAGAGGTGGTGGTGTCACCATACCTGGAGGTGTTCAGGGAAAGGCTGAACGTGCCCTGGTCGGGTTGGCTGGGTGGTGGTGGTGGACTCTGTGGTCTCATAGGCCTTTTCCAACCTGAGTGATGCCATGGTGGTCACCACCAGCTAAGCAGGCAGAGGGACCTTTTACAAGAGCAGGCAGCTGCAGGACACAGAGGAATGGCTTCACACTGACAGAGTAGGCTTGAATATTAGGAAGAAATGCTTCCCTGTGAGATGCGCAGACAAGCTATGGCTGCTCCATCCATGGAAGTGTCCAAGGACAGGGCTTGGAGCAGCCTGGTCTGGTGAGAGATATCCTAGCCCTTGGCAGGGGGTGGAACAGGATGGTCCTTAAAGTTATTTCCAACCCAAGCCATCCTGTTATTGTGTGATGTTCCTGAAAAGCTTCATCCCTGGGATCCTGTGCAATCCAGAGATGGCCACAGTGATGAAATCGTTCATGGTTGGGGTCTTTCATCAGTGCTGTGATTAGCAGAGGTCACAGGTGGGTTCTGCTTGGTCCTGCACAGTGAGTGACAGTGCCCTCTGACAACTGACCACAAGGGCTTCAGTTTATTAATGAGTGAGGTGATGCTGTCAGGGTGTCGTTAGTTAATGAGCTGCCTGAAATCTTTGGATTGAAATCCCATGCAAAGGGATGAGCATAGAGATGTGTTTTTAATTGAAATGTAGTTTGGATAGGAAGGGTCCGGAAATTGTCTATTCCACACCATTTTGATGGTCAGGTACACTTAGAAACTAATGCAGCTGCTAAATAATAGCAGAAACTGGATTTTAAGTAATTGTCTTGTTTTCCACACAGCCCGTAAGTGGCACAGAAATGGCATCAAGAAGCCCAAAACCCATAGATATGAATCTCTCAAAGGGGTGAGTATTTCTGTTGGTATTCCCAGGCTGTTGAGTCACTGAGGCTTAACTGTGAAAAACCCCAGAATTTGTATTTTTTGACTGACACGTTTTTTTGGAGACATGCCTGTGTTGCAGGGGGTCAGAACCACTATGGGGTTCAGTTCTTTTACTTGCCTGACATGCAGCTGGGATATTTCTAACCCACATGAAATCTGCCCTTGTATGTCTATAAAACTGCATTTTAGTCAGTGGCCAGTTTTGTCCCTGTCCTGTTCTGGTGGCTGTCACTGAGTGCTGTTTTCCAGTAAAACAAACACTTGCCAGTTAAATAGTTCCTTTCCCTTTTGAGTCCTGCTGGGTCTCCTCCTTTCCCCCTCTTCTCTCTCCTTCAATATTGTTTTACTGTTTATACTAATCCAGATAATTTCACTTACAAAATAAGAGGAATTGGCATTTCTGGGCAAAACACACGAAACTGACAGTATATTGCTTTTTCTGAGATAATCCAAATGGTACGACAGGATCTGTTTCCATTTCATTATGTAGTGAAAACAGTAAATTTTTTGTTAGGGAGGGCTGTGATTTTATTTGCCTTGTAGATGTCACAGTCTACAACGCTTTTTGGAAGTGATGTAAAAATTTGTCTTCTGGAAAGCTCAGTGAGGGTTCAGTCTTGCCTCTCCTGCACCTTTGCCTGTCCTATTCTTTCTTTACAGTTATTGCTGGGGTTTGGGATTTTTTGTTTGTTTATGGTGGTTAAGGAAAACAGCTGTTAATGCCTGGTTGCAGATGACTAAAATAATCTTGTTGAAAAATCAGAAGAGAAGTTGGAACTAGTCACAGCCTGAATTTGGGAATAATTGCAACAGTATGGAGCTATAAATGTTTTTATAGATGACTTTTCTGCAACGTGGCTTATTTTTCCTTTATTTTTATAGGTCGATCCCAAGTTTCTGAGGAACATGAGATTTGCAAAGAAACACAACAAGAAGGGGCTGAAGAAGATGCAGGCCAACAATGCGAAGCAGGCAGCTCAGCAGGCTGCTCAGCAGAAAAAGGACTGATGTGCTTTAACAAGAAGACCCAGTTTTCTTACTGGCATGTGTGTTACAGCATTTTTTAAAATAAAATTGTATGTAACAAAGCCTTCACCTCCTGAATTTGAGGAGAGGCCTTGTTTGAGTTGTATTTTAGCTGCCAGCTGTGCATCAAGCCTTTGAGTAGTGATCCGGGGAGCCTGGCTGGCTTGCAGGTACCTGGATCCTCCTTGTGCTTTTGAAAACTGGGGTGACATTTTCTTTCTCAGGTACCATGAGTTCAGTGATAATTCCTGGTGCTGTTAAAGCAAGGTGAACTTTCTAAGGGCTGTTCCATGTCTGCTGCTTTGGTGTGTGGTTTCCTACAGCTGTGGGAATCCAGGGAAATTGCAGGAGAAAGGTTGCTGGCTGTGGTGCTGGAGTTGGTGTGTGTTGTATCCTGAAATATTTGTAGATATTGAAGCATTAATGGAGCTACACCTGGGAACATGTAAAGGTTTAGGAAAATACAAAATGCACATTTTTTAATAGTGACTGATTTTAGGGAATCACTCCAGTAACAAAAGTACTGTCTGATGAAATGTGCTGGCTTGGGGAGATGGGGAGGGGGATAACGTGTGAAATCCCAGGAGGAGCTGAGCCCGGGTTTTGCTCCTGCTGTTTTGTACATCAGGAGAGGGCTTCACTGCTCAGGACCCCCCAAAAGCTGACTCGTGCCGTGCTTTGCGCTTCTGGCACGAGGCACCTGTTGGAATGCAGCCGGCTGCTCTGAGATTGCAGTTCCTGTGCGTGTCCACCCGGTGGGGTAAACAGCAGAGCACTCCAGGGCTGGACGTTCACACGGACCTGACTGCAGTAGAGCAGCAAAATACTTGCAGGATAAAAAACAATTTTAACTAGAACATCCAACTCATGTAACTTATTTTTTTTAATAGTTTGGCCAGTTACCAAAATTATGTGTGTTAATTTGAATTCTTTCTGGCTTAAATTCAAAAATCTTCTCCCAGTTCCCACTTTTTAATTGTTTTTGACTGATTAGGAAAACCCACCCACCCCTAAACAAAGCAATATAAAGAGATTTACTAATTTGAAACTCATAAGTCAAGGGGGTTGTAAAGTCAGGGATGTCTGTAGCCCTTAGCTGTCTGATTCCTGCTGTGTGCATCTCTTGGGCTTTTGTGGAGGTTAGTGTTTGTCAGCCTGTTACAAACAAGTGTTTGAGGAGCTTAAATGATCACCAGCAAAGGTATTAGTAAAAAACAGATTTAATATTAAGCAACAGCATGACAGAGTTCATTGGCAAGCTTCACTCCACTGCTTGCTAGATGATTAAGGCACACAGAGTGGAGTTGTTGCTGGTACTGAAGGAGATGGGAGTGGCTGGTCCCGTGAGGGTCAGTGTGGTCAGTCTGGTGTAGATGTGTGTTAAAAGAGTTTAAGGAAAAAACCTCTGAACAGAGCACTTGGTGTTGGTCAGTCTACACCTTTACCTGTGTGTCTGCAGATTTTCTACCCAGTGTACGTTCTGCATTTTAAATCTCTAGCACTAAAACTTTTCCATAAGAAAAAGGTAAGAGGGGAGATTTCATCTCAATCCCCTTGATGTGTTCCCCAGAGTGCTTGTGTTGTGAGTGTAGCTCACCCACAAGATGCAGTCTGAGGGAAGAGAGAGGCAAGGGTCAGGCTGAGAAGAGGATGTTGGAATGTTAAGGAGAAGCAGAGGGCAAGATTTGGGTTTCCTGTGGCTCCAGGCAGCTCCCCCAGGCCTGCCTTCAGAGCAGCCTTTTCATCTCACTGCCCTTCATGCTGCCCTTCAGTGGGACAGCTTCCCAAATAAGGGCTTGCTGACTTTCTGACCAAAATAGCGGCTGCGTGACAAAATGCAGCCCAGAGGAACGTAACCTTAATCCAGGCATCATTGTGTAGCAAGAGACAGGAATTCTGTGAGCTTCCACAGGTGTCAGGTTTGTTGTTGTGTGCTCCCTGCTCATGTGGTGGCTCTGCAGGACGCTGCCTGGACATCAGTGACCACCTCCTGCATTTGCTAACCCTGTGACACCTGTGTTCACAGCTCTCCTCTTTGTACAGTCACCCCAGCCCCAAAGGGGGAAGCTGTGGAGGGGAGTTTGTGCTGACTCTGCCTCCGGGTGGGTCTCCATCCTCTTTTTCTGGCCTTGTGAAATCATGTGAGTTCTGTTGGTGAAGTGAGGTTGGAGATCCTTTTTGGGGGCATTACATATACAGAGCCGGGAGGGGGGACCAGCAGCTGTGGCCCACTTGAAACTATCCCTATTACACAGAGCTCTCTCATTTTTGATATTTGAAAACTGCAAAACTCTCCTGATGAAGTGTTTGGTATCCTGCAGGAAGACAAAGAGCTCAAAAGCATCTCAATGCTCAACAACTGCTGTACATCAGCTTATACATCTCGTGCTTGCTGCTGCTGCACATCATACTTGCTGCAGATTATTTCTCCCTTTTGCAATTAAGAGGACTCTGTATCAAGTTCCAGTTTGGCTCCTTTCTCTGCTTGACTTAAAAAAGAAAAAAGGCAAAGGGCGTGTAACCAAATACCAAATCATCTCGTTTGGCAAAGGTGAGCCATTGCTCTGAAAGCCAAGAGCACAGAACTGGGGGGAGGGAATCAAAGCCCTGCAAAATGCTCTGATGGGGCAAGGTGTTTACTGGGGACATTGATGTTCACAGTGATGACAAAAAGTAGGGCTGGACACATGTTGCTGTGTCCCCCTTTACTGCCTTTGAGTAATGTGGTCAAAAAGAAGCAGTAACAGAGCATGAGTTCTGCTTTGCCCAGGTTTCAAGCCTGTTGCAGGTGTTTCTACACCACAGGGGCTTTGGCTTGGTGAAGTGTTTATCTGATGTACCTTGGCTCACGTTACACTGCCACTGCCCTGCTGGCAGATTTAGGCAGAGGTTTTATTAGGGCAGTGAGTACAAAATTTCATCTGAGCTTCCTGCAGTCACTTGGTTCACACAGCAACGTTTTACTGAGGGCTGAGGAGAGGCCTCAAATATGCTGATAAAGCTGCAAACCAGGGCAGGAGTTTAAATCCACAGCAAAGGCAAGCAGAGAAATGGCCTGAGAGCTGTGGCAGTGTCCAGTGGCATGGGCTGCTGTCACCTGCCTGGACAGCTCCTGTCTCTGCTAGGGAGGTAAGAGCACACAGATCTGGGGTCTGTTTTAGACGCTGGTAAATGACTTTTTGCCTGATTTAGAAAAAAAAAAAAAAGCTAATTGCTTTTTCTTCCCAAGACAATGTGGACTTGTGTCACATTCCTCAAATGCTTTTGGGCACCAGAGGTTTGTTACACATGCACTGAAAACTGCAAACTGATTTGGAGTTGCACAGATCCATGGATTCCTCAGGGTGGTTTTCATTCACTGTTAGCACATTCCCTGTGTGGGGGCTCAGCCAGAGCTGATCCTCCAGGGGGGCTGTTTTTTCAGCCTGCTCACCCACTCTCTGGCCTGTCATGTCGTGTTACATTCCTTGTGCAGTTGTTCCTGTGTTTTAGCCAGCAGTGAATCCACCCACAGCTCCTCACCCTGCAGCATTTGCTGTCTGACTGGGAGGACAGGCAGTGTTTTAAGGCAGGCCAGCCTGGCAGCAGTTTTCCTGGCTTCCCAACCTCCTGTTCTAAGGATGGGAAAAGCCTAAATAGTCCCAGTGTATCTGCTTTTCTAGTGACAAGTTTTGGCTGCTACAAGACCTCTTCTCTCTGCAGCCACCACTTTCTGGGCTGTACTCTTGGAAAAGGGTGGGCAGCAGGTGAGGCTGTGGCTTTCTGCTGCCAGTGCCATTGAGCCAAGGGGGAAGAGCCCAGACACAGGGCCAAGTGGCTCTTCCCAGCCATTCTTTTCCCTGGGTCACAGCACAGTCCAAGCCACCAAGCTGACTGAAGGAAAGGGGTTAACCTTATTTTCTCTCTTGTTCACCCTCCAGGGAGCCAAAGCCTATCAGTAATCAGTGAGGAATATCTTGGAGAAGTCTTTTTTGGATGCTGGGATTTGGCCAGGACAGAGGAGGATAAGGGGGCTGTCAGTGATGCCTGATGTGACGTGAGTGCAGCTGTGGGTTGCCCATGGGCTGGGTGGCCATGGGTGTGGGGACAGCTGGCATCACCTCAGCTCCTGGCTGAACCCCAGCTATTGGCAGCTCTGGAGGTTCCCAGGCCTGGGGTAAAACATGAGGACATGCTGTGTCCTCACAGGTTTCAGTGGGAAACTGCTGCTGCTGCTGCTGCTGCTACACTGCAGAGGTGGAAAATGTTTCTTTTTAATCTCTAGGCTACAAATTAGTTGGAAACAGAATCTGTTAACACCTGGGAGCATTTCCTGTCACAGGGTTCTCAGACCCATATTTCCATTGCCTTCTGGTGCACCTGTAGTCCTGCTGAACCTGCAGTAGCTATGGCATCAAGAGCTTGGAGCCCTTGGGGCGACCCTTGTGAGTGAGTCAAAGATATGTTTGTGTTTGAATTGTTTCCAAAATACGCTAGGTTTCTAGCTGACAGGTTCATTTTCTTAGTTTTTCTGTTGTTATAAGCCTTGATTTAGCAAAGTATTTAGTGCTGCTTGTCCAGAGGAAAGACACAGCCATGTCCTTGCAAACAATCAACCACCTCCCTCATCCCTGTTTTCCCTGAACTGCAATATTTCATCATTGCTATAAATGAGATTGTGTCACAGCTGCTTTAGGGTGTTATTTCCACAGAAGTGGGGGAAAATAAATCTGTTTTGGGGAGGAAAGGCAGAAGGACAAGCAGCAGAGCTGGGGCACTGGCCCAGCAGCGTGGCCACGCAGGGCTGAGGGCAGCACGGCCCAGGCTTGCACCTGCACTGTCCCGTGCCTGCCCTGCCAATGTTTGTTTTGCTTGGGTAAACGATTGACTTTAGCAACACGACTGCAATGTGGGAGTTGTGCTGGGGCTGTAATTCGATGGGAGGAGGCAGCTATGTGCAGGGAGAGCTGCTAATGCCACAGGAATGCTGCGCTTCCTTGGGGTGAGAGGAGACGGTGCTGTGGCTCCTTGGCCCTGCTGTCACCCTGTGCCTGGGAGCTGAGACCCAGAGTGGGCTTGTGCATTTCTCAGTGGCCCAAATCGATGTGATTCGACAGGGAAAATTGGGGGTCTCATTTTTTTGTAGTGAGGCTCCCACCCACGGCTGCAGGAGGACTATGAGGGGCCAGTACCTGCCTCCCACCAGGCTGGGAGAGACAGGAAGGAGCATCCAGTCCAGCTCAGGAATGGCTTTTATTCATGTTTCCAAAGCAAAGTGAGGTCTTTGGGCATTACAGGGTGCCAATCAGGCTGGCAGGGAGGAGGAGGGGGTGTACCCTTGGATAGCCAGGGTGAGAGTAGGGAGGAGAGGGACTGTCCCTGGCACATGAATGTCAGTGATGGCTGAAGGGAGTTTTAATTCATATTTCATTGCTAAAATGCTGCCAATGCTCCAGTTGAACCAGCAGGCACCAGTGCCAGCTCCCAAGCCTGCTCACCATGGGGGAGTTAGGAGATGGAACATGGCAGCTCCCCACAAGCACCCATGGCCCTGTTGGATGGACTTTGCTGTTGGGCTGGCAGCAGAATACCTCCTTGGAGGCTTGAAGCTCCAGTTGGGATGTCACCAGAAGTAGCCCCCAGGAGTGGTTTCATTAATCATGAGAACACAACAGGGGTGAAGCTGTCACTGAACCTCCAAGGAATGACCAGCTGAGGCACTGGGTATTAACAGGTTTTATTTCCCCCTGGCCACCCTTCTCAGCACTCAGTCTTCATGCTGGTAGCCAGGGGACTGAGTCAAGGAGATGAGATGCAGAGCTGGAGGGTTTAGCAGATTCAAGCTGTCCATCTGGCCTCAGATTTATTCAACCCCCTTCATAAACTCCAGGAACTCTGCCAAGGGGAAGACATTGGAGACAAGAGGTGTGAGGTGAGACTGAAGTGCCCTCACAGCCGTCAAGTGTGCTCTTGGCAGCTTTTCCCAGCCCTGTCTCCTGTTCCACCCTCACGATATGTGAAAGGCCAAGGAGGGGATGGCTACTGCTCCTCTGACTGTGGCAAGGACTCCTTGTGACTCCTGCTGGAAATGTCACTGGAGCCCAGCATCACCCTCAGCTGCCACCACATGGCCTGGGCATCATTTTGTCAGCACCACATTCGAAGATACAGCCCCTCAGAAATGGTGCTGGTGTTAATGGGGGCAGGAGGGGACTGGTGAAAAGTGGCAGTGCTTCAGTACAGCAAGGGCACAGGTAAGGCAGCCCCAGGTCCTTGCTCCCATTTCACAAGTGTAAGAACCCTGCCATCCCTGTGCACATACTCCTGTCAGAGGTATTGCCCAGCACTGCCTGCATGAGCTCATGCTCATCCAAGAAATCAGCCAAGACCAAGGGAGCTGCCCAGGGGCATGACCAAGGGCCTGTGAACAAACCACATGCAAGAAAGAGTCCTACCATCATAGTCAATCCTGCCATCGTTGTTTTTATCCCCATCTTTCATCAGTTCCTCTATGTCATCCTCGGTGATGGTCTCTCCCGTTGCCTGCAGCATGATCTTCAGCTCCTCGAGGTCGATGTAGCCATCAGCGTTTCTGTGCCAGGACAGAAGAGCTCAGGACCAGACAGAGCTGCTGGGGAGGGGGCCAGGCTGGCTGCACCCTCCCACCACCCCACCTCGCTGTGCTCATGGCTCTTACTTATCAAACATCCTGAAGAGGTCTGAGAGTTCCTCCTCGGTTTTTCCTTTGCTGTCATCTTTCATACACCGCACCATCATAACCAGGAACTCATCGAAGTCCACGGTGCCGCTGCCTGAGGGAAGAATGGACTGTCTGGGGCCAGCTGGCCAGCACTGGGACCCTGACTGAACTCCACACTTCTCCATGAGCAGCTCCACCAGACTGGCCCACCCAGCTTCCCTGCACAGCCACGTGAATTCAGAACCCCAAAACCTTAAGTGGTGGTGTTAAACCCGTTATTGTTAAAGTTAAAAACCAAGACTGCCATCAGACTGTGTCTCTACAAGTCAGACTGGAAGAATATACAAGGTCTGACGCCTCAGTCTCTTCTCATACTGGACTTGAGGAATGCAGGAAAGGGGAGCCCAGCCAGAGCCATCAGCTGGAGCTACAGGGGGTGGATGGGCAATGCCAAAGAGGGATCACCCTTCCCTTCAGCAAGCAAGGGCCAAAACTCAGGAGAGCAGCCCTGCAGCAAGAGTCAGCTCTCAGGATGCTGGAAAAAGTGACTGAGGCCCTTCCCTGACCTTGAAAGTGAATTTTTACCTTTCACAGTCAATTTGCCTTGGCAGAAGTCCTTCTGGAAGTACCAAAGGATGGAAATTCCTGCTATGGAGATACCTGTCCATCTAATTTGGGTATTAATATTGAAGGCTCCAGAAGGCAGGTATTCATGCAGTGTGGTTTTGCACCTGCACTATAGTAGTGTTGTTTTCAATGACTCAGGTGCTTTCCTTTTTTGCCTGATTTTTAAAGGTTTTTTTTATTTTCCAGTTACTTAGTGTGGTATTTCTGCCCAAATGTCCACAGTGGGTTTTGTTATGTGTGATCATCAGTACACTGATTGAATCAGTATTGACAGTTAGTTTTGTGGGGGTGTGTACACTTGAGCAGTGAGAGACTTTCCTGATCAAATCCTCTAAGTGGCATTTCTGAAATGGCAGTTCCTACATTCAGCCTGTATTTGGTTTTTTAAAAGGATCTGTACAATTTCACAATACCCCCCAAAATCAGTTCAAGCAGTCCGATCTCTGTAGGAATAAAAATTTCTATAGTTTCTCTTTGCTGGAAATTCCATAAAGGAGCCATGCTGAGGTCTGGTGGGTGTTTAATGTCCTTTGAATTCACAGCAGGCTGCACCCCACAGCTGTGACTGTCCCCAGCATGGATCCTTCCAGCACTGCACAGATGGCCCCCACACCCCCAGATGTGGGGATGGTGCTTGGGAGAGCAGAAGAAACCCAAACTTCTCACCATCTTCATCCACCTCATCTATCATCTCCTGCAGCTCCTCAGGGGTGGGGTTCTGCCCCAGCATCCTCATCACCTTCCCCAGCTCCTTGGTGCTGATGCAGCCATCCTCTGCCCCCAGCACGAAGATGTCAAAGGCAGCCTTGAACTCTGGAGAGAGAGAGGAGAGGTGAGGGGGTCCTGCCCTGCAGCTGGAGCCTGCAGGCAGGGGCTCATCCCAGGCACAGCCTCCCCTGCCTGTGCACCCAGCAGTGCCCAGCCATGGCCTCGTGGGACGCCAGAAACTGCCTTGCTAGGAATGCTGGTGGATCAAAATCCCTGGGCCATGCCCTGCCTTGGCCAGCGTGACCAAAGCACTTTCCAGAATGTTCTTGCTGAGGTAGGCTGGGCTGCTGCCTGGGGGCTCCACTTCAGGCTCTGGTGTCAGGTTGAAGGTGCACCTACCATTTTTTTGCTCTTCTGTCAGCTGCTCAACCTGTAAGGAAAACACAGACTCCAAGTCATTTTAATTTTGTCAGCATCACTAATTGCTAAAAGAACATGTTGTTTGTTCAACAGCTTTTGCCAGGGTCAACCAAACCTCACAAGAGGCAACCTCATGGATCAGGGAATGTACAGCTAGGGGGTTTTGACATAGCAGGTTTTTGCAGGCTAAGAGATTCTTCCCTTTAAAAAATTATTCACATCTCCTCTGAAGCAAACATATCTTCTCTAGAGTAGTAGATGCTAATACATGGCAGAAATAGCTTATGTACAAGCAGGGAAAGCCCACTGGGAAAAGAATATGCCTCTGTCAACCATTTGGGGATAATTTCTTATTTCACTGCAGGATGGCTGCAGTGCTGAGGGCTGCTCACATGTGGGCCAATGTCAGATCAGAGCTGAGATGTGCCTGAGAGTTCCCTGGGGAGGGAGAGGTAGACAAGACTATCCCTGGTAGTTGTTTTTCAGGCCTAGATCAGGGAACTACTGCCCTATCCAGAGCTTAACTGCTCTGCTTCCATCTCAGCCAGTTTTCTTACAAAGGTGTCTGGCTCTGAAGGGAGCTGCTGTTCCCTTCAGTCTGTTTTGGGAATCTCTGAAGGAATGGCCTGTGGAGCCAACAGGCATTAGCTGATATGGGCTGGCAGACTGTTCCCAAACTCTGCCCTAATTCAATCCCCACAGACCATCAGAGGGAGCTTATTAGATAGCATGAATTAATGAAAATAATCAATAAGGAGAGCAAGGGGGAATTGATCAGCTCTGTGCCATACCTGTTTAAGTTTTCTCTCTTTGGCTTCATTTCAGGTATTGCCAGCTGAACTTGCTGCCCTCACTACCATGTCTCACTGCCCCTCTGGAAGCATCCATGAGAACATCAACTTTTCCTTCCTATGCTGGTCAACAGCCTCTCTAGATCCAGCCAGGTAGGACCCCATGGCTGCCCTGTCTGACCCCACTAAAGTCTCCTTGCTGCCACCCCAAACATGCCAGTTTTGTTTGGGGCAGGACCCCACACCCCAGGGTTGTGTCTTTGAGTGAAAGCTGATTCTTTTGCCCCAAAGGGCAATGGTTTTGCAAAAGGCAGCTGGTTCTTCCTGGCAGAGAAAGCACTTTTCCTTAGCAGGACAGAGCCTGTGGGAGCAGGCAGAGCATTTTATCCCACTCCCCCTGCTTCAGGAGGTGAGATCTTGGCAGAAAGCACTAAGGATGGTGGCAGGATTTTTCTCCACAGCTGGAGGAAAGCCAAGCCCAGTGTGTTCCTGGTGCTGCTGAAGGCAGGCAGGCAGCTGCTGGCCCTCTGTAGACATTTTTTGGGCAGAGCAAGGGCAGCCACCACCAGGATGGCCACAGCCAGTCCTGCTCTGTAACACGACACCCCTGGCGCAGTCGCTATTTATAAACCTGGGGGAGAGAGGTGCTGGAGATAAAGATGAGCTCCCTGATTGTTCCCAGGCTTTGGTATTTATCCTTGCAGCCCTTTATCTGGACACTTGTCCCTGGCACTGTTCTAGGCACTGCTTAACAGAGCCTAAAAATATTCCCAAAATAGCTTTGTGTTTGCACACCCTTATCTAGGCATGAGTGTGTAAGATGAAAATCCATTGGGTTCTCTGGCTGCACGTAGGGGATTTGGCATAAATGTAATATTAATATATGCTATCAGCATGCAGAAAATATACACTATTCACTTTTGAAGCCTCCTTGAGTACTGAAGTGATAGATGTGGTGTATATAAATTAGATGCATTGTTGCTATAGAGTGACATTTTTGTCACAGGAATATCTCTCGAGCTGTTCATAGTTTGCTCTGGACATGGGTGCTGTTTGCTGCCTTATTCCTCTTTTCCCTCCACATCATTCAAGGAACAGGTTTTTCTGCCTGCAGTGTGGGAAGGCAAGCTCTAAGCTCACAGCACTGCAGCAGCTATGATAATGCCAAATCTGCTGTATTTTGCTTTTATCAGCTCCTCTCTCCATCCCATGGTTTTCATTTGAAGTCAGACAGAAGAAACTGAAGTTCTTAATTTTTTCCACGGGTAAATGTTTTCAGTCTAAATTGTGGGAATTAGATACACAAAAGAACTGTCTGTCTCAGCTGTGCCTGTCTTGGACTTGTTTTGCCTCTGTAAAGGTGTTGGGAGTTAATGCCCAGGACTCAAACCCTACATTTACCTAATTAATGGCCATGTGGTCTCTATACAATGAGGAAAGAGCCTGTGCCTTGAGTCACAGAGAGCTTATTTAATTTAAAACCTTAATTAGAAAGGCCTGGATTTCCTTTGATTTTACAGGTTCGATTTTTCTCCATTTTGAAGGTGTTGGCTGGGGGACTCAGCTTTTCCTGAACCTTTTCACACTATCAGGATCACTACAGGGGTTCCATTTCCGAGGTTTAAGGCTAACCAAAGGACAGGGGATGTGTGAGCATTGAGGGTTTTTTTCTTCAGTTATCTACCAAGGAATATATTCCTTCCCTCTAAAAACCTTGGCATAATAATAAGACAGGTATGATGTATATTTTTGCTCTTGCTTAAAATCAAACTTGATCAGCTGTATATTTAAGGAGGGAAAAGCACCAAAAAGCTCTTACTGTAAAGCCAGTTATGGATGCAACAGCAATCCACACAATCCAGAATCTATTTTCATCCTTATTCCGCTTGCACAGCTCTGTCTGTCTGCATTACAGAACAATGCAGAGTTCTTATTACAGACCAAATAGTTTGGGTTTACACAGTGAGCACAGCCTGCAGCTGTGGAAGTTAAAATAGCCAAAGGATGCTCCACGTTCCCCAGGGCATAGCTCACATTCTGGATTCTGCACAGCACAGAGCAGGAGCAGCAAAGCAGAGCAGGAGGTTTGGAAATAACTGAGAACAAACCAAGGGTTTTTTTAAATCCCCATGAAAAATACTCAGCTAAGGAGCAGGGGAACATAGCAATGGCAGAGTTGTAAAGCACCAGAAAGAAGAGGGTGAGTTTTAACCCATACAAATAACGTTTCTTTCCTGGGAAGTCCTCCTCTGCTTTGTCTGGGCTAAAACCAAGAGTCATCTCTTATGCCATGAAGGTTTTATTGAGATTTATAACTTCACCTAGGAGCCATGTCCTTGCTTTACAGTGGAGAACCAGGGGGTCATTGTAAATAATTTAACAGCAGGTTGAGAGTTTCACCCTTGTAAGAGGAGGGTGAAACTTCCCGAGCCATGAGAGGGAAGGGTCAGTGTCCTGGATGAGGATGTTGACTAAAAGTTGCTGCCCTATAATTATTTCTCATTTCCATTTCTCCACTGAATTATTGCCATCGCAGCTTTGGGGAGCCTACAACAAAAATCCTTAGATCCATTTCAGACCCAACAAAAATCCCTAGATCCATTTCAGACCCCCTCCCCAGCCCAGCGCCCCAGGGGCAGCACTCACCGCTGCCTTGTAGATGTCATCCATGGCTGGGCAGGGCCGGGGGCTGTCGCTGTCGCTGTGCCGGCGCTGCCGGGGGCAGGGCTGATATAGGGGGCTGGGGCCGGCCCCGGGCAGCCCCGCACGCCCGGCCCCCCAGGAATGCCCGGCCTGCGTGCCTTGGGATGGGGACACGGCCGAGCCCGGCGCTGGCACGTCCGGGGCCAGCCCCGGCCCCCTCGGCGGCAGCTGGAGCTCTCCTCGTGACTTTGTTGTTGTGGGATCAAGGCACCACTTTTCAGCAAGACCCGCCGAAATTGCTGAGAAACTGAGGCTCTTGGCTGTGCTGGCTGGACCCGTGCCATGGGGTCACCTCCACCTCCAGAGTGTTCCCCCTGGGAGCTGCCTTAGAAAGATTATACCGTGCCAAATAGGATTGGGTATTGCAGGAAAGGTACATGTCCCAAAATATCCCTGTCCAGTAGCAAATGTCCCCCGGGGCAGTGGGAACAGGGGGTGTCAGGGCCCCTCGTCCCCTCTGTGTGTCCCCAAAGCTGGGACTCTCGGGGAGCCTGAATGGATCTGTGTGGGCAGACTGGGAACATGGGGGGAATGTGCGGCCCCAGCACCACGGAGACACACACGGAGCTTTGCCCCAGTCTTCTGTTTTCAGCTAGGGCTGCAAAATGTGGGGAACAGCTACCAAAATGGGGTCTCAGCTCTGTTTGATTCCAGGGATAACTGCCAGTCCTTTGGGAAGTCATGACTCACTTCACCCAGCCAGCTCGCTGACCTGTCCCCACTGCAAATAGCTCAAATCCACGCTCCTGGACTGACTGTGGTTTACCATGGATTTACCCTGCCACGGTGGAGAGCAAAACACACCAAAGGCCTCCAAGGGATGAGCAGTTTTCTCAGTGCAGTGAGAAGTGTTTTAATCCACAGCAACCGAGGACAAACCTCTCTTTTTAATGATTCAGGACTCCCTCTTGTGTCCAGAGGGGCTACAGATGGCTCTGGCACCACAGGGTGGCAAAGTCTCACCTCCAGCTGGCTCATGTCAGAATTAGTTTGCAAAACTAAAAATGCAATTAATGCAAGTGTTATTTTTCATCTTTTCTACAAATCTGCCTTTAAGAGGAATCATGCTGCATGGAAAACCTGCAGTCCCCATGGAATGCCCAAGCCAAAGCAGCATTAACCAGGTGGTGTCAGCACAAAGTGGAGATGCAGGTGAGCACAAAGCCATCCCACATCACATCCCTCCAGGTTTTGAGTCCTGAAGGATTAACTCACTGCAAAGGCTGATAGGAACTGTGGTCCTGTGGTCACCCAGGCTTCAGCCCAGCCCTGCCTCTGCTCAGCCTAGGGGTAGCAGATGGAATAAAAAGGAAAATTGTTTCATTTAAGGAATTGATTTTTGAAGCAGTTAGTCTTCCTAATTTGAATGTATTTAATATTTTGGTTGCCTTTAACACACAAAAGTAGAAAAAGCAGCAGAGTGAAGTAGTTTTTTTGTTAAAGGGCATTGGAGCCTGTTCTTAGGTGAGGGCACAGGTTGGGATGGGAGACCTGCTGTTCCCCAGAACCAAAGCACCACCCAGAACCTCCTGGGCAACCCCAGAGAGACCTTCCCAAGGAAATGCTGCCCCGAGGCAAACCCCAGCCCCTGGCTGCTTCTCTGGCCTTGGGATTCACTGCAGCGACAGTGGGGTGGCAGGTGCCAGCTCTGGGCACTACCAGAGACAGGGGCTGAGGAATCCTGCCTGGCCCTGTCCCTCCATCCTGGGAAGTGATGGCTCTGAGTCACCCTGAAAACAGCCCCTGGGATGCGTCAGAATATATTTAGGGTCAATGCAGCACCCTACCCTGGAGGGGTGGCTCAACATTGCCTTTAAAAGGTCTGCTGGAGAGAGCTGGGGTGAAATTCAGGCTGGGATGTGGAGGAAGGGTCTCTGTGTGCTTAGAGAAGGGAGATCTGGACCACTGCCACCCTACACACTGGCATGGGAAAGCTGCACATCTGAGACTTACAAAGCAGAGCTGAGCCAGAGGAGAGGACGAAATCCCATCTGGCAGCAGGAGGAGGTGATGTTCCTGCCGGGGAAGGAGGCACAGGCGAGTGGCACAATGCCAATCCCTGCCTCCCTGCAGGCTGCCTGGAGACACAGCTTCCAGCATCCCCTGGCTCTCCAGGGCTGTTTGCTTACAAAAGAACTGGGAATTGGGGTTTTGTAGGGAAACCCAGAGCCTCTGCCATGCACAGCACAGGGAGGGGCTGCTGCAGGTATGGGGTGTTCTGAGGGAGAGCCACCCTCTCCTGCTGCTTCCTGTGCCCCCCACGAGAGCCCCATGGCAGAGGGAGGGTGGCTATCTATAGCCTGAGGAGGGCTGCCAGCACAGTGCCTTTAATCTGCCACGGCTGTCACTGGGGTCAGGTACAGCCTGTCAGCTCCAGCTGCATCCTGACATGCTGTCCCACTTGTCAGTCCCTCCAAGCTACCAAGACAACTGGGAAGCTTTACTGAGCTGTTTTCCTCCAAAACTTCATTTCAGGTTCTCACTTCCAAGCAGCTGTAACCCACTGCAGAACTAGCAGAGGCATTCTTGAGGTCAAATGTAAGGAAATAAAAGCCAGAAGCCCAAGTAAGATGTAATTTTATTTGAGATTAGGGATGTTTACAGGGCTCCTTTGGCTGTGCCATGGCTCCAAACTGCAGCAAAATGCTCCAGCATCCCCTTTCCCTGCCTTGGGCACCTGGCCCTGAGAGACAGTCCAGACCCAGCAACAGCAAAATTCTTTAATTTACTGCTTCCTAAAGCCTACTCAGAATCTTTTAGCCGAAGGAGCCCCCATTTTCCCCCTTCCCCAGGCACATTGCTCCTCTCCTCTGTGGGCCAGGACGGGGCTGTCACACCCTGAGCCACCGCTGTGCCTGCGGGCAGGAACTGCTTCAGGAGGCGGAGACGGGCACTGATCAAACCCGACAGCCGCGACAGGGCTGCAAATTTTTATTTAATTAAGGAGACAGGACATTCAGAGGAAGCTTAATTAAGGTTGCTCTCCAAACCCACTTATTATCTCATGAAGAGGCTGAGCTCAGCAGCAGTTCCTGATGCTGGGACAGCATTAGAAAATCCCTGTTGGGCTGCTTGTACTCTCTGTGTTTTGTCCTTGTACACATCATCCTTCGGATACATCCTGACCAAGGGAAAACATTTCTCAGTGAAAAAAAACCCCAAAATGTGTTTTTCCAGTTCTGTTTGCAGAGGTGTGTTTGTTTATCTGCCACTGCAGTCCTGGTGGCATCTGAGACACCAGCATTGCCCCTGCAGCTCCACACATCCAGCCAGGGCATTTGCACTTCTGTTGGAATTCATACTGAGCTAATTGCATCCTCTCTTAGGTAGCATAAGGTAGGGCAAACAGATGTTGCTTTCATTCTGCTGGAAGGTACTTTTTAACAAAATCTCCCTGATTTGACAGTCCAAAACATAATCCTTCTGTGTATAATGTAGCACAGAGTTTATTTCAAAGCCTTGATGGATGCTTGATGCATCCTTCTGCCAAAACATAATCTTTCTAGATAACCTCTCAATTTTAATACACCAGATACTCCTAAAGAAACTCATTATATCCTCTCTCCTGCAATTTTCTGTTCCTGGGGTGCACACAGCCTGTCAGAAAGGTTGCCATAACATGACTTTCCCTCAGGGCAACTCAGGTTCAGCTCAGGGGAAAAGGCTGAGGAGAGTTTGTTTGCCATCTTTTAGACTCTGCACTGCTACAAATTCCTGGCAAGATCCTTTAGTGTGTACAGGCTTGAAACCCTTCCCCATGCTTAGTGGGACAGTGAAAGGAAAGTCCATGCTGCCAGTAAATCACCCCAAACAACACCCCGAGTTCACTGTGGGCTCATTCCTGAGTGAGTCAGCCCAGCTCCTCAGCTCTGTTTTTGGGGTGGCACCAGGCAGCTCAGTCACAGAACCACTGAGGTGGCACCTCAGCCTGGTGTGACAGTGTCCAAGCCTCCAGCCCTTGGTGGCCACAGATGTGCACCACGAGCTGCCAGCAGCTGGGACAGTGTCACAGCCACAGCACTCGGAGGGGTCTCAGGCCTCAGCAGCTCCGCACTGCAGGGATTGCATCCCTCTGGAGTGTACTGGATTGGGCTGGGTTGGATTCATTGGATTGTACTGGATTGCATTGCATTGCACTGTATTGAATTGGACAGCATTGGATTGCATTGGATTGGAGTGGATTCTATTCCATTGGATTGCATTGAATTGGATTCTATTCCATTGGTTTCCATTGGATTGCATTGGGTTGGATTCTATTCCATTGGACTCCATTGCATTGGATTGGATTCCATAGGATTGCACTGCACTGGATTGGATTCCATTGGACTCCTTTGGACTGGATTGGATTGTATTGGATTCCACTGGATTGCATTGGATTGGATTAGATTCCATTGGATTGCGTTGGACTGGACTGGATTCTGTTGGACTCCATTGGACCGGATTGGATTCCATTGGATTCCGCTGGACTCCATTGGATCGCACTGCACCGCACTGCGCGACGCCCCCCAGGCACAGCTAGCGCGCATGTGCGTTCGGATAGGCTAGACCCCGCCCCACGCGGGACATAGCCCCGCCCCCACAGCATCAAGCCCCGCCCCTGCACCGAGTACCTCCCTCCCTCGCTCAGCCCCCGCCCCCTCGCGCCGGGCCCCGCCCCCTGTGCCCATAAAGGGGCGCGGGCGGAGCGCGCCGCGCCCTAAGGGGGTCGAGCCAAGATGGCGGCGGCGGCAGTGCGGGCCGGGCGGGCGGCGGGTGCGGGCGGCGGCGGCCGCGGGGGAGCCGTGACGGCCTGAGCGGCTGCGCCCCGGCGCTTCTCCCGGCGACATGGAGGCGGCGGCGGGAAGCGAGGACGGCGAGGAGCCCCCGCGGGAGGCCCGAGTCCTGGGCTCTGAGCTGGTGGAGACGTACACGGTGCGGAGCGGGGAGGCCGTGCGGGACGTGCGGGCGGCGGGGATGGGGCAGCGGGCCCGCCGCCTCAGCGCTGCCGAGGGAGCGGGTGAGGCCGGACTGCCGCCGGCGGCTGTGCCCGGCCGGAGCCGTGCCCACGCTGGGGACGGAGCGGAGCATTTGGCACAAGTTTCAGAGGGGCTTCGGGGAGAGGAGCCGTGTCGGAGCGGGGCTCCGCCGGGAGAAGCGGCCCCGAGCTCCGCGTAGCCTCGGTCCTTCGGGAGAGGCGGAGGCTCCGTGGACAAGTGTCGTGTTCTTGCCCGTATATATCAATGTGTATGTGCGTATGTTTATGAGAGATTGCTATCGAGTAAACATAGCTTTCAAAGCTGGACTAAACAAAGCAGAAAATCTTTCTTTTGCCTGGAAGTATCATTAAAAAACCCCCTCTGATCTTATTTCCAGAGGAAATCAGATCATTTAGGATAGACAGTTTTTCTTTCATCCCACCAAAAAAAAAAAATGCCAGTAGTGTTTTAATTTGGGGAAAGAATGAAGCTTTTTTGAAGCTTTTTATGTATAACTTGTTTTTAATCTGGTCGCATTCTACCAAGAGTTAATTGGTCTGTTTTTCAGGAAGAAGCTCATCCTAAAGCAGACCTCAGTGTAATTGCAGATAGAAAATGCCTCGAGCACACCACCCTTTAGTTATATAACTAAAAATGTTTTCTCCTTCTGTTTTATTTTAGTGTGATTTGAAAGACCTTTTTTCAGTAGAATGCTCACAGATGACAGGCTTCCTGCTGTGGGAAAGAAAAGGGAAAGGGGAGCAATGGTTTAGAAAGACAGTATTTGGAAAGTTGTGTGATGGATACAAGTAATGCTTCATGCTCCTGCCTCTGTAAAGGTATCCAGGGAAAACAGAGCAACAGGAGAGATGGTCTCTGAGTTGTTAATAGGACAGAGCTTTACACAGCTGTGGCACATGAAGAGCCTAATTCCTTCCCAGGTGATGACTATTGGAACACAATTGTGGGAATGACTTTCAGGTGGTGAGTTGCCATATTTACAGGCAAAAACGTGTGGAGCATTTGGTGAAGGAGTTGACTGCAAGCTTGAAATGAATTTTTGAGAAGTGCCTGAGCTCATTCTCTTAGTTGCATGATGTGTATTTTCAGAAATGGTAGCACTGCTGCTGAGGTGTTACTGGGGGTGTGTTAGGATGTGGTTCAACCCTCAGTCAGCCCAGAGGCACAGTGAGACCCATGGCTTGGGGACTGGAAACTTCCATGTCAGGTGTGAACCAAGACTCAGCAGTGGTCTTGAGAATTTCAATCAGTATTATGCAATACCAGTGAATGAGAAAATCAAGTGCATTCAGTTGACAAAATGCCGGTGTCATCTGCCCCCTTATCCCTCTGGAAGTTATGGTGCAGGAGGTGAAAGGAGCTCCTTTGCTGCTTTAGCCTGCTGTGGTAGGGCCACCCTTGGGTGACACCATTAGTGTTCTAGATTGAGCTGGAGTTCAGGTGTGTAGCTCTGCAGGTGGTGTTCATCTATCAGCTGATAGTTGAGGATAACATTTTAAGCTGCTGCAGCTAAGCCCAAGGAAGTTTATTTTTTCAAGACCAGATTTCTTTCTTTAGTGGTTATGGAAATACCATGCTGCTTTAATGCAATTTTTCTTGGGAGCTTTAAAAGTACAGTGTATGAAAGACAGGATTTACCAGTATTTGGTCCTGCTTTGATTCTCTTGCTGCATTTTTGAAGGCATGTCGGCACTAAGCTTGCCTGTGTGTAAACCTCCTGAAGCTGTTAGCAGGACTCCAAGGCTGCTTGTCAGCTTTTATGAGACAGGCCCAAGCCATTAGAAATGTGGGACTAGATCTTTAAATGAAAGCAGAAGTTTTACGAAATTTGTCACAGGCTGAAAAGTTTTTGATAAAATAGGGTGTGTTTAGTGTTCATAATTAGGTGAGTGGAGTTTAAGGACATGACAAAGAGCCTACACCAGGACAGAGACTGTTAAATGGTGTAAAAGTCGGTCAAATTTGGTAAAGGTAAGAAAGGAAATACAGTTGTAGCAACCTGCATCTTCATCCATTACCGTGTGGTCAGGTGGCTGTGATCCTATTTACATCCTTGTTTTTAAAAGATTGTTTTTCTTGTGGCTTGGCTTCCTGTTGCACTCTGTATTTCAGAGCTCACTCTCCACAGAAGGGGACTGTCATGACATCTGTTTGACTGTTGTGGTATCAGATCCTGTAGAATATATCAGGGAGCCCCACAGTTCTGTGTAATATTGAAGGTACTTTCAAAAATGTGATTCTCCTTGGAGTGTTTAGGATGAAAGGCAAGGTATGGGTAGATCCAGCAGGAAAAAATGCTGCACTGGTGGATGTGTTTTCTGTTGGGTTAGTAAGCTGTGAGCATTTCTCCAGGGTTTCTCCTGGGTGTGCTGGTCCAGCTGATGCTGACTGAAGACTGGGTTTGAGTAGAAGGCCTCAAAGCTGTCAGTGCTTCATTTGTTTCCTGCTGTGCATTTGTTTGGCCTAAAATTGCCTTCCTGCTTTTCCTGGTTTTTGCAGCTGTTTTAAACGTAAATACTAACTTTGATATTTAAGGAAATACTGTTGCTTCCTTGAATGGGTGTAAACTGGCTACATGATGAGGCAGAAGGAGGAGATGTGCATCACTGCTCTGGAATTTGGGACCTGCTGGCTGTAGTCACACCTGTGTCCCAGGCTTCCTGTGGAGAGCTCTGTCATTTAAGTGTTGGGCTCTTATTTGTTTTTTTTACAGTACTGAAGCATGTGCAGTGGCATGAGACATAATGTAGAAATGCCAGTTCTCCATGTAAAGCAAGGTAGGCAGGTTTTGTATAGGAAGTGAACAAAAAAGCAGTCTGGAATCGCTGTTGTTCATTTAATATCTGCTTTAAAAATGTTTAGTAGGTCTTCCAGCCCTCAGTATTTAAGAAGATAAAGGGATGCTGTTTGGTGCTGTGGGCTCTTAACTGCAAAGAACATGTAGTGGCTTGCTAGAAAACAAAAAAATATACATATAGCATTGCAAATATGTCAAACACTTTGCAAAGTAGAACATAACCAAAAGAGCTGATTTATAGAAAGATGGACAAAACTTTTTATGCAGAAGGGTTTGGTAGAGACAGGTGGAGGAGGAAATCCTGTGAACATGAAGGGTTTTGTGTTTTCGCTCAATAGAAGTGCGGTTTGTGGCGTAAGGATGGGTGGGGATTTCACATGGTATATTTATTTATGTCTGCAAGAAAGCGCAGAGTGGGGATGTCATCATCTCTCTGTGTATTCCTTTAGCACTTGGTGTGACAGGCAGCCTTGGAGGACCTTAACTTCAGCTGTCAGCCTTGTTGTATTAGTGCACTCAAAAACTGTTGGTGATGAACTTAAGCTCCTAAAACAGTGAAATATCTAAGGGGATTTTTTCCTTTAAAATGATTTCTTTCTATATTAAGACAAGCCTTAATACGCACATCAGCGTATTGCATTTATATATTTATTCTTCAAGATAATGGCAGCTTGTGGATTGATGTGAAATCAGTTGCTGTCTCTGCATACTGATGCTGTTTGGGGGGGTGAATATGTACTGCCTGCTCTGGCTGCCTTCTAGATGGGAATGCTACAGCTTTTTAAAGACTTGACTTAAGGAATTGTATCAGTGCATACAAATGCTCACTTTAACAGTTAATTTCCCAACCAGACTGTCCATTTCTCTAAGTTTCTAGAAATGGTCAGTGCTTGCCATTTCAGCAAAAGGATATTAAACTTTATTACAAATTTACTCTGTGTTTTATACAGGGAGGAGGGGTTTGCTTGCTCACCTGGTGAGTTGTCAGTTGGGACATGTGAAGTTACTGAGTTTCCAGTGTCTAATCTTAGGTTTCATGCCTTGTGTACTCAATGTGCATTGCATTTAGATGCACTGCTTGCTCTGCCATAGTTTAGCACAGTCAGCTTTTCAAAACAATTGGTATTTTTATTATGGCTTATAAATGTAGTACTTCTTTACTTCTAAGTTTTGTTCCTTGGAGTTTCTCCTTGCTTTCCTCGGGATTGTGAGGTGCTTTTGAATGCTGGTGTTATTTCTGTTCTGGTTTGTCACCAGCACAGTGATTAATCCTGACCTGCTGTTTCCCAACACAACATGACAGGAAAGCAGGCACAGGCCTTAATTGAGTCCATAATTCTGTGTGGGCATTCTTCTGTGTTTTCAGTGCTCATCCCAGCACTGATGTGTCACTCACCGCGTGCTCGAGTCAGACATCTTGGTTTGGTTCTCTGTAGGGCTTGGGTTTTGTTCACTGAGCCAGTGTCAGATGCTTACAAAAATAAAACTGGCATGAACTATAGTTCATCTTCTAAAATGCAGGTGGTACTCTATTTAATGCTTGACATTGTGCTGCTCTGTACTTGCAGTAAGTGAAAACTGGTCTTTTATGTAACAGATTGAAACTGTTACTGATTTTTGTTTTCTCATGTGGGTTTAGCAACTAGATGTGTATCATCCTCATAGCAGCTATGAGTCAGCTCTGGGTGATCTGTGGTAGTAAGCAAGTTCTTAACTGTATTAAATGCTTTCAAGATTTGATTACAAGTTGGTGTTTTCTCCAAAGAGTATAGTTGGACTGGATAATATAGTTTATTTAATTTGTTGTATTCAAGTAGCTGTGGAACAGGTTTTGCAGAGCCTTGTTTGTTTTCAGCTTGTGTTTTAGCTTGTACCTTTGAAATGTCTTTGGGATGGCTTTTTTCTGGCATATCGAAAGGTAGGCTGAGCCTCCTGCAAAACCAGCACTGTTCAATCCAGAAAGTCACCTAGAATGAAAATCTTTGTTTGGTACATGCATGGCTAAAAATACTTATTTTTGTATTAGGAGATGTTGGGTTGCTTCAGATAATTGCGGTGATTCTTTGAGCTCAGTAACTCTTCAGGAAGATGTCGTGTGTGCTTTATCCCAAAAGCAATAAGACAGCATCCACCCAACCAAAGGATTTGTTCTGTTTTCTCAAGAGTTAAGCTCCAGATTTCTGCTTAACTGAAGTGACAGCAGGATGCTTGCCAAGTTCCTCTGCCCATTGTGGAACTTGGTAGATGGAAGAAGGGATGCTGCTGTCTCAGGCTTGTGGGTAGCTATGAGGACTAACTTCAGTTAGCAGAAACTTTTGGAAAAAGAGGTAGCTTAGAGCCCTTGGTCATTAACCTTTGGGTTGCAAAAAAAAGCCATTGCTTTACACTGAGGCATCTGCATGTTCTTGTTATGGAGCACCCTCGTGACTGAGATCAGGCATCCCCCATCAGCAAAACCCCCTCAGACCTGGGGTTAGCATTTCCTTAGCTCTGGTCCTTGCAGAATATATACCCACCTTACAGTGCTCCATCAATCAGCAGGTCTCACAGGCAGCTTCTCTTTAAATGTTTTGCAGTGTCCTTACTTGAATTTCATCCTTTTAGGTGTACATTATTCAGGTCAGTGTTGGCAATCATCAGTGGACAGTCAAACATCGTTACAGTGATTTCCATGACCTGCATGAAAAGGTAAGAATGTTAAAACTGTGACCTTGGTATCTTACAAAATTTTGTACAGTTCTTGTAGTTCTGTTTTACAGAGTGATTTCTTTCCTCAATAAAGAGAGAATATCTGCCAGATGCCATCTGAACTGCAGATTCAGTCCTTTTTGTGAGAACATTATTACTTGCCCCATTACACTCCCCTCTTGAACTGGGGGAGGTTGACCTGGACAGCTTCAGCCTTGGGTGGAAGCTGTGTCAGAGAGGAGAGTTCAGGCTGGAGTCAGTGAACTTTTTGCTAAGGATGTTTATGATCAGCTGATTTGGTGGCCAAAGTCTCATCACAGTGGATGATAAAAACATCCTTAATGTAGCATGGGATATTTACCAACCAGTGCTGATAAAAAACAAAAATGAGGAAAAGTCTACTTTATTCAAGAGTGTTCTGCTTTCTCAGAAATGCACTGGTTATTTTGTTGTTTTATCACATTTGTTGCATTCTGCCCTGGTACTGAGTGATTCTTTGAGCAGACACTGTTATTACACTCTGATCATTCCATGACAAAATGTTCTTTCTGAAAATACCTAATACTTTGAAGGCAGTAGCTAAATTTACTGAAGTAATTTAATTTTTGGATCTTCCCAGCATCAGGCAACAAGCAACTTAATGTGTTCCATTGCATCTTTTGTGCAAGTTCAGACAGTGTGTCAGGTATTAGCTCTGGCCTTTGTCTTTCAGCTTGTTTCAGAGAAGAAAATAGATAAAAATCTGTTACCTCCAAAGAAGATCATTGGAAAAAATTCCAAAAGCCTTGTGGAGAAAAGACAAAAGGAACTGGAGATCTACCTGCAAACTCTGCTGCTCAAGTTCCCTGTTACTGCACCAAAAGTTTTGTCACACTTCCTACACTTTCATTTATATGTAAGTTTATATTTTTAGTGTCTGAATAGAGGCCTGAGTCTCTTTTCCTAATTCTCTGACTTGGGGAGAATTCTGTGGAATCTTCACGAGTTTGCTGAAATGGTTCTTTTTCAACATTTTGCACAATATAACAAAGCATATTTTTAAGATTTTTGACACAGCTTTTTATTGTAGTAGACACTCTGCTGGGAAGTAGTGTGGGCAGGGACTCTAAAAAGAAAAAAATAAGTGCTGGCAGGAGAGCTGGAAGCTGTGAATAAATGTGAGGCTGAATTAGTTAGGCTGAAGTCAGGAGTGCTGGCTCTCAAATGAACATTGCATAATGCATCCACACCCCCCTACTTAGTGGCTAATGGTTGGAGCTGTGGTTCACACTGAAACAGTTTCCAGTAGCCCAGATGAAGAACAATGATGCTTCTCTGTGGAAGCACAATGATGGAGTGGCCTTTGGAGAAATAGCTCCAGCAGACAGAATGTTACAGTAAAGGATACTTGAAGCAAGAAGCAATTACTTGATTTCATGTTCAGATTGCAATTTGCTCATCTCTTGTGTGTAGTTAGGCTTTTTTTTGCAATATGGCATCATGTTGTAAGGGGAAGAAGGAATTTCATCAAGAGGAAAAAGCACTGGAGAACTGAGTGGAGAGGAGGAGCAGTAAGTGCTTTGGGGTGGGATGTCTTGAGAAGGCCCATCAGGGTTTCATAGCTTCAGAAATTAGTCACCAGTGATCCATTAGGTGTTAATTAAGTTTTAGCAACAAAAGAAAGCCTGGTTTAGTTATGTTACATGAACATAATTATCCTGGTGAGACTTCAGAGTTAATTAGATAAAAATAGAAGAAGGTTTATTCACAGCCTTGCTATTGCCTTGCAGACTTAAGAGGGAAGCACAGATTTGTAACTATCTAGCCCTCTGAGAGGGATTTGAGGTTTTGAATTTATTCAAAATGTCTGACAATGTAGGGAGAATTCTGGTCAAATAAACCAAAATTCCAGTGATCACCAGCAAATTGCATAATTTTTCTGTTCTATGCTCTATCTTGTAGATGAGGTCTGTTTCATTAAAGTTTCAGTGTTGTAACTTCACATGGTTTTTATGCAAGCAGAAGTTCTTCCTTGCCCCTGACTTGTTTCTCAGGACTATTTTTTATCTCTTGTAATGTAATCTTTTTTTGCTTTTCCAAAGAGCTATCAGTATTTGGATATGAATGCTTCCCTGTTTCTAAGCTGCTCTTGGGTATTAAGAGCAAAGATGTTGTTTAATCTGCATTTCTTTGCTTTAGGGGGATCTGATTTAGTTGTAAACTCTATTGTTTTTTGCTTGGAACTTTAGAATACTTTAAAATATTTACCAAAAATGTGTTAATTATTCAGGAGAAAAGCTAAATATTTACCACTGGAATTCTACTGGAAAAAATTACCTTTCTGCAGAACTTTGATCTTTTAAAATATCTTCATTACCAGACAACCCATGTACATACTGGAGCCATTATAAGCCCCGATACTGCCTCATTAATTTATGTAGGAAGGCTACAATATTTTTGTCTGTTCTTTTTTGCAGTATTTCCAGTAAGGATAATTTAATTTCATTTCCCAGGTTAATAGAACTAAATGGAGTTGAAAAAGCAGCCATTGATACATTAAAGTCACTTTGAAGCCTTTGTTGTTCTTGGGTACAGCCTAGCAAAGAAAAACAGTTGCATGTGAGAGCAATGTAGAACTTTATTGTTACTTTGACATTGAAAAGGATTTCTGCAGTGATATGGGGATGCTTATTTTGTTGCATGGTCTTTGTCACCTTAGAAGATTGGGTTTGTTAACTTACATGTAGAAGGTTTTGCAGGAAAAGCATTGAGTACTCACAAACTGCTGTTCAGAGACACCTGCAAACAATGGACTTCTGAGGGTGTGATGCATTTAAGTAGTTACAGCTAAGACAGAAGTCTCTTGTAGATCTGACAGAGGAATAGAGTTCCTTTTTTTGCCTGCTAGTCACTGAACAGTCTAAGTCATAATCTTGTTCCAATTATAAATGTAGGAAAAAAATTTTGGCTCTGTGTCCCAGATGACAAAAGACATACAGAGTAGAGTTTTCAATTAAGTCTGTGCTTGCCAGATGAGTGTAACTGGCTTATTCAAATGTGAATCAGAATTGTTTAATTTTATTTGGAATACAGCTTTGAGCTTGTTGTTCTCAAAACTATGGTGTGGAGGCTTTGTTCATCCTCAGTGAATGGGGTTTCAGTTGCACTAAGAATGTGATGTTCTAAAATCCTTGCCTCATCAAATGAACTGAGCTGTCTGCTGCAGATGTCCTGTGGATGTATTCCCTTGTTATGAATCATGAGGTATTTGTCAGCAAAGTAAACTCATGAAGTATTCATGTGGCAATGATCCATAATATCTGTTCATACTTTGCAGCTACCTTAAAATGAGATGTTTCTCTAGGAGAAGCTTCACCCTCACAGTTTTATTTTGTTCTTTTTGTGGGCCTTTGAAAGAGAGCGGTTGGGAGTGCTCAGAACTATTTCTGGACTTGCACAGAGCATTTGCTTTTTGTGGAGAGAGGTGTGCTCAGGTGGGAAATACTGATCTTTGTGCACCTGCAGATTCAGGAAGTACAAATCCCTGCACTGAGTTTTCAGCCTTTCATGTTGGAGCCATCAGTGCCAGGAATGGAGGTTGAGCACCTGGGTGGCTTCAGGAGGGGAAGAGGGATGATGAGGAGGGGTTTGCATTACTTTGCAGCAAGCATAACAGAGTTGAAGTCCAGGGTTGAAGACTACTTACTTTGTAAATCTCTTTTTTTCTGTAGACATGTTAACCTAAAGCATTCTCTGTGTTAGTGATATTCTGACAAAATGTTGAGTACTGGAGGCATTAGAATAGTCTAAATGTTCAAATTTGAAGAACACTACACTTGTAATATTTTCTTCAAAACAGAACTGTCTTCCAAGTTGGGCTAATGATGGCTAGTAATAACTAGCTCTAGTTGCTGCTGCCCTTTTATTGATGTGTGCAGAATGGGATTATTTAAATGTAGTTCACTGTCTTTCATCTTGGAAGTTAAAATCATATGAAATAAAACCATGTCAAGTAATTTTTATGAAGTGTTTTCAAGTTAGAAACAAATCTATAAAACAGTCACCCCTGATTTCAGTAAAAAAAAAACCAAACAGTCCTCTACCACAGCAAAAAAGAAAGGATACTTCACTAAAGGTCCAAATTAGAAAATTGGAACCATAAGTATGCAAATAACACTTCTTGCAATGGTTTATTGTTTGCAGGAGATCAATGGGATCACGGCTGCATTGGCTGAAGAGCTCTTTCACAAAGGTAAGGAACTTGCAGCATTCATTCCAGGAATGTTTTCCTCTCTGTTCATGCATTCACATATCTTTCATATTTTACCTCCACACAATGAGATCTGCTCTTCCATATCTGACTGATACTTTGTCTTCCCCTTCTTTCTTTTTTTCTTTTTCTTGCTGCTTGCACTTTAATTCAAGCTACATTTTGTGAAGAGCTGCAACAGTCTTGCAGCCACTGTTGGAAACAAGAAATTGGTGAATGCATGTTTCGAAAAGGGCCTCTTAGTCTGTGTCCTTAAGGGACAGGATGTGGCAGTGGTGATCAGGAGCTTTTGCTAAGCTCTCTGTGTCTGTGTGTTTTAGTGTAACCTGTGAGGAAGCTTGGTCTGTGTTAGTGCATCCTGACAGTCTGTGTGCTAAATGCAAGAGATCACTTTGGATATCTAAATGTTATTCTTCCAGAATTCAGGAAACAGGAGACCTTCTGGTCAGTTAATTTAAGGGTGTGCTTTTCTGAGGCTGGCAGATGAAAATGAAATGCTCTTACTGTAACTACAACAGCTCCAGCTGCTCCATTAACAGCAGGAGGCATGTGAAAGGATTAATCCCTGCTATTTTTGTTTTGAAGGACATACAAGATGCTACTTTCTAATTCCAGTTGGCTGAGGTGTGGTAGGCATGATAGGTAAAACATTTTTCAGCAATGCCATTTCAGATTTTCTGGCAGAAAGTTACCTTTAGGTGAAGCCACCTCAGAGTCCATTCAGTGAATTTTGGAATATCTAAAGCTTGTGAAGAAATCTTTGCTGGCTTTCTAGTGCCTGCAGTCTCAGTGATACAAGAATTGATGTGTCACTGACTGCTCTGTATTAGTGTAATCTTCCAGTAATGTATATGCAGCTGGACTCTTGGACTTGATCCCACTGAAGCTGAAGGGAATTTTACTCCTCAGAGCATTTCTGAGAACTCTGCTTATCACAAAAGCTGGTGCTTTCTTGTCCATGAAGTCAAACTGGTGTCCCTAAAAGGAAGAAAGATATTCATTCCATGTGTGTGTTCCAGCTGCTGTAGCCTACATCGAGCTTATGTGCCTTCAGAGAGGCTTTTATGTGCTGCTTCCTGCTGTTCCTACTGTTAAATTGGATTGTGAAATTATAATTAGATAAGGCATTTTCTGTTCTGGGCATTTGCTTTGGTACTAGCATGCAGAAAATCCCCATACTTTCAAAAAAACATTCACTACAGTTCTGCATTTAGCATAGCAAAAGATCTGAGGTCTGTATTTTAGATAGCAGGTGCTGTGTTTTCTTAATAGAAACAACCTGACTGCTATAAACTTAGAGATATCTCAGAAAAAGTTTCATAATTCTTATGTTATGTAAAGGAACTTTGATTCCAGTCCTGTAAAGACTGAGGGAAATTTGCCATTAATTGCATTAGGAACTTCAGGCCTGTGTCATGAGTGCCCACTTGAATATCTGAATTATTTTGGTGTTAAAAAAATTATTTTGCTCCCTCAATTTTCATCTTACAGTACGAATGACAAACCTGTATCACTCCATTTCCCATGTACCATTTATTCCTGTGTGAGCCTTGCAACATTGTGTTTGATCCTGAGCTACTCTGTTTTTCAGGAGAGCAGCTCTTAATGGCTGGAGAAGTGTTCACCATCAGGCCCCTGCAGTTGTACGCTGTCACTCAGCAGCTGCTGCAGGGCAAACCTACCTGTGCTAATGGAGATGCCAAAACAGATCTAGGCCATATTCTGGATTTCACTTGTAGACTCAAGTATCTAAAGGTGAGGTCAATATTAAATAGGTGTTTATGCTGCCAACCTTCAATCCATGCTGTCCTCTAGCCAAGGTGTTTGCTGTGTGATGTGGTTTTTTCAGCAGTGTCCTCTGTATAGATGCAGCCACAGAATCTTCCTGTGTGCCAGTAGAGATGGGTAAAGAAATAAATATTGACCTCTTCAACCTTGCTTTCTTTGCAGGCACTATGGGTAGGCCACTGTTTATGAATGCATGTGCATATGTGCATCTATATAAATCTTGCCCCTTTCTCACTGTCTGACTGCATCTGAAAGTTAAAAATAAAACCCTAAAAAGTGCCTCAGTTTCATAGATAGCCCTGAATTTCTTGCTAAAATGCCATTTCAGAATAAATGTAAAATGGCCTCAGAACAGATAGTTTTTGTCAGGACACAATTTGACTTTTTTTCTACCAAAGAAATTAATTAGACTTTCCCTAAAGTAATTTTTTAACACTGCTTGCTATGACTCAAAAACTCATTTTAGCCCCTTTATTGCATGAGGAGCTGCCTTTTAACTGTGTCGTGTGCTCAAAGCTGAAATCAAATGGTGGATCAGGGAAGCAAAACCACAGCTGTGCTGGTGTTCCTGGGGCTCCTCAGTTGCCTTTGTCATCCTCTGTCTGTATAGAATCCTCTAAAGGGAGGATTTTCTGGCTGGAGAGGAGCTTATTGTTTAGAAAAATCGGCATCTGCAGAATTTCTAGCCCTTCTGAATGCTTGTGAGTGGGCACATTCAGAACTTGTAAGATACATAAAACCAGAGAAAACCCTTTGAGTTTTCTCTCAAAATTCTATTCACAGCAAACATAATGAAGCCACCTACTTTTTATGCTGCTGACATGCTCTGAGGCCAGAATCCTGTGCCCACGTGGAAATACCAGATGCATTTTTATTGATGTATCAGTGTAATGCTTGTTTTCTTCAAACCCATCTTGTCAATGCCTTGAACTTCATCCCTTGTAGTGGAATTAAAGACAGTGCAGACTTGAAAGGTTCACAGGTTTCATGGAAGTTGTTTTCAGTGAATTTTCTCTGATTTTCAGCTAACAATGGAGCCTTGGTCAGCCTTGCTTATGATATTGCTTTTTGCATGCCCCATGTGCTACAGAATGCAAGCACAAGGTGGCACTTCAAGTTCAGTGCACTTAGCTGGAGCAACTAGTATTTGTTTTCCTGGAGTCAACCTGCAAGTGCCATGAATTTCATATTTGAAAAATTGCTTGGAACTTGGGCTGTCTTTCTAAGCCACTGCCCTTGGGCCATTGCCTGTGTAAGACTGGAATGCAAAAAAGTTGGATTGTGTACACTAACTCAGTTCTTTAATGTCTTAAATGCCAGGTCACTGGAACAGGGGGACCTTTTGGAACCAGTAACATTCAGGAGCATCTCTTGCCTTTTGATCTGTCTATTTTCAAGTCACTTCATCAAATAGAGGTAGGGCTGAGATACTGCTCATATGTGCTCTGTAAATGCCAGGGCTGCTGCCTATATCTCAGAATTGGTGATTCTCTGCTTTGATTTGCTGCTGGAGTTGGGGTATGCAGAGTTTAGGAGGACTGTTTCATTTGTGAAACAGTGTTTTTTCACAAGTTTTGGAAATAAGGGCACAACATTTAAATTAGAAGACCTTGCACTGTGTGTATTTCCAAAAAAAACAGTTTCCAGTATCCACACAAAACCTGTACCTGAGTGCCTTTCCACTACCTTAAAGAACTAAGAAGTGGTTGTAGTAGGATCCCGTATTACAAAGTGCTTTTAGTTTGGAAAAAAAAGTATGTCAAGTATTTGTGAAAATACCCTGACATTAAATTTGTTTGTGAAAGTGCCCTATTGGGTGTTGTGCTGCTTGCTTGATAATTTACAGATGTTTTTCACTGCTCTGCTTGCAATATAAATACCAGGGTTTCTAGCAGTTTTCAATGGATATTTTTTTCAAATACCTGCTTGACCACTTCAGGTCTTTCCAGAGAGAAAGACTATCCAATTCTGTCATGCAGTCTGTGCACTTTTGGTGGATGCTGTACTTTTTCTAGTACATGAATGCTATTGTGTCATTGATATGAGGTGTCATGAGAAATACATGAACTGAAGTGTATTTCTGAAGTCAGTGATTTATTGTCATTCTCATACAGGAAAGAAGCTACAAGAGAGTGAGAGAGTCTAACACAGCAGAGAGGATAATGCAGAATTGTATCAATTTTCCCCTTTTCTGTGAGAATGAATGTGAGGAAAAAAGATTTTAGATCTTGAAGACTTTTGAAATTGTATGTTCATGAAAGGTTTTGGATTGACTGACACTAGATGTACACTTTCATCCCAAAGTAAGCACTGTCCAAAAAGTAACAGTGGTAATCTGGGAAGAATTTTTTCAAGAATGACAGAGATTTTTCAATCTCTGTCAGTTCATTGTGGTTTTCCTGATACACCAGCAAATGTGCCAGCTCTCATGGTTACACAATGTGTGTGACTGTCTACAGAGAAGGACCTGGACAGACACTGTAGCAGATTTTCAGTAATGTTGTTTCAAATTGAGCTACAGAAAAAGAGACTTTGTAATCTTAAACTCAGTCTGTGTAATTAGCTGACTACAGGTCCTCACTTTCTAGACATTTCTTTTTTCTTATAATAAAAAGAACATCTGATACCCAAATGAATGTGTCTGCAGGTAGAGTCATAGCTGGAAATAGATCTCTTTTAGGTAACAGTAAAAATGCTGTGAACTGTTAAATCACCTGGGTAGTTTCACCTTGAATACGTGGGACAGGTGGAAAGTCAGTGGAGAAGCTTTGTTTAAATATATGTTTGAATTTCACTTTTCTCTAGTTATGTCTCTGATTTCTTGCTTTAGCTTTGCCAAGTGTCAGTGTTTCTGACCTGATAATCTCAGGAGATTTTAAGGAAGTGCTGTAACTACTTTGCAGATTGCTGTAGGATCTGCTGTAGCTACCTCTTGTGTCTCATTTGTCTGTCCTAGTACTTCTGACTATGTAATGTGATTTTTTTTAAATAGATCAGTCATTGTGGGGGAAAGCTTATCAAAGGGCTGACTTCATCAAAACATGCCCTGGCCACACTGAGTGTTCGATTTTCAGCAACATCAATGAAGGTAAGAGCAAGTTCCTCCTTCTGGTGGGTGTTCAAAGCATGTGCAAAACCAGCATGCACAATGGGGAAATATCCATTTGGAGTTCATGAAGTTTTCTGTACTGCCTATTGCAGGTTCTCTTTTTAAAACCATGGAATTCTAAGGGTTTTCTAACCTTACAGAATCTCAAGTTTCAGTGAGGGAAGTATTTGGATGTGTCCCTTCACAGGGACACTTTTGGTGCTTGCTTACAGGGGATTGTTGGCATAGTTTCCAAAACCATTAGCTCTCCCTGAAGGTGTAAGCCAAATGTTGGTGTCCCTCTCTTAAATAGGAAATCCTGGTGCCTGAGGCCTCTGAGTTTGATCACTGGGAGCCAGAGGATGCACTGGATTCAAGTTGTCCAGTGACAGCAATTATCCCGACCTGGAGAACTTTAACAACCTTGGATATGAGTCACAATAGCATCTCTGAAATTGATGATTCAGTGGTAAGAAGTATTTTTAATTTGTGGAAAAAGAATTACTTATCTGTGGCACATTTTACACAGCAAGGATTTTGGATTTGCTCTACTGCTTTTTCTGGAGAATTTTCAGTTGCACTTTATGTGCACTTTATGCACTTATCTACCCAAGTTAATGCTTAGGAGATTTGTTCTATAAGAACTTCATTTCCTTTGCTAAAGGAGAGTACTTTTGTCATTTTGTGTTCTGTAGGCATTTCCATGAATTCTCACTTTTTGAAACATGCTTTTACTGTTTGCCTTGGCTGTAGGAGCCAATTAGAGGTTTTTTTAAATTTTTTTTATAAGAAAAAACACCTCATGGCTCAACTTTGGAGTAGTTATCAAAGCTGGAGTTTCCTGCATATTTAAAAACCTATGATGTGCTGGCAGCTTTCTTGACATCAAAACAATATGAGAAGCATGAAAACAAAATTTCGAGTGTTTTGCCAGTACTTTAGAATTTTGTTTTGTAAATCAGCTATTAAGAAAAAAATTAACATTCATCACAAGAGCATGGTAAAATATGAACATAGCTTTTTACTTGAGCTACTCTTGTGAAGCAGGAAATATTTACATGTGTAGCTCAACCAGACATCATAGAGCTGGAGCATAATTATCTTGTTCATAATTTTTTGTGATGTGGATTTAAGATGCTTCAGGTCTGTGTGCAGGTCTTAACTGGCTTGTCAAGGCAAATCAATTCTGAGATTACAACCAAAATCAAGCAGATGCAAAACACTGATGTCAGAATTCAGCATCAGGTTCAAGGTTTGAGACCTCCAAAAGTAAAAGGATTTCTGAGTTAAAATGCATTTTCTACAAGTTTCTGTGACCTTGTAGTTGTTGGCTGGTGTAATCAGTAATGGACTTACTCTGGGTTTTGGTACTACTGTCTTTATCCAGGTTTGTGTGTAGCATAAATCCCCTGGTTTATCTGTTTGATAAGACCAAAGCAACATTAGTGAGTTTTATCTATAATTAGTGGGGATAAGATAGGAGAAATTATTTGTCTTTAGTAAGAAACCAGGTTTTAGATTAAAACTGAGTGGTGCCCCTCAGAGTAAACTGGTTTTCTTAAGAGTCAGCTTTTTTGCCCCAAGTCACACAGAATGCTTTCTTAATGCCAGAAGCTGGGAAGAGAGACTGTGTTGGATAACACCTTTCCATTGCTTTTGTGGGTCAGCAGATACTGAAGGAAGTGTGGCCTGACTTAAAACTAAAGTGCATTTAACACAGAGGGGTTTTTTCCTTTCTAGAAATTAATTCCAAAGATTGAGTTCCTGGATTTGAGTCACAATGGGGTGTCTCTGGTGGAAAATTTACAGGTAAGTGATGCATTTGAAGGTGAATTTTTACCCAGCTGCCTGAGACCTTAGAAAGCAGATTTTCATGCTTCAGAATTTTGTTGCTCATCTTCATTGAGAGTAGTTTCAGCCCAAATAGCTGCTTCTTTGTAACATCAAGTACTCTTTAGTGATGCATTTCTTAACTGTTCCTGGATATTTTAATTTCTTTGCCAATATTGACATACATTTAGTTCTTAACTAAATTCATTCACTGCCAGCTGTATGTGTGGGTTAGTAAAAATGCACTGGAAGAAATTCCATTTCTACAAGCTTTAACCTTTGTAATGAACAGTTTCAGGTCATGTCTTTCATGCTGTATAGTGTCCAGAAAACACTGTTGCACAATAAAATGAACCAGCCATAAGATAGCATCTTTGTTCAGTTTTAACTGGTGCATGACATGAATTTTCTCTGCTGTTGTAGCATCTGTACAACCTTGTTCACCTGGACTTATCCTACAACAAACTTACATCACTAGAAGGCGTTCACACAAAGCTGGGAAACATCAAAACTCTGAATTTAGCAGGAAATCAGCTGGAAAGGCTGTGTGGTCTTAACAAACTGTACTCATTAGTCAACTTGGATCTGAGCAACAACAAAATAGAACAGGTAACTTGACTTTTGGTGTCAAAATGTGTGTTAGATCAGAAGCCATTTCTTTTAGTGGATGAAACTGCAGATAAATAAAAGTGGCTGTAGTGATTTTTCCTGGTTGTTGTATGTATGTAATCTGTGCAAGAAATGCTCAGTCTGTGTGCTCATTTCCATTTTGCCAGTCTGTATTCATGCTTTTATTCTCAAATACTTTCAGATTGATGAAGTAAAAAACATCGGCGGCCTGCCGTGCCTGGAGAAGGTGATGTTATCCAGCAACCCTCTGAGCATCATCCCTGATTACCGCACCAAAGTCCTCGCTCAGTTTGGAGACAGAGCCTCAGAGGTGAGTCCCAGGACTGCTCTTCTCACCCTCCCTTCAGCCTGGGCAGGGAAGTGCTGCAAATGCTCTGAGAACCTGATGAGTTTTTGGCGTGCATTGGAGAAGGTGTTTAGAGAGTGAAACCTTATTAATGTTACTCAGCTGTGCTCCCGGGTCTAAATGAGATTTTACCCTGCCTCATTGGGTAACAAAGTCTGTTAATATTGAAACACTGTTGTGCTGGAATGGTGTTACACTTACCAAATGTTGCTGAGTTGCATTAAAGTGATGTTAGCTCAAGGTCTAATGTGGTAATTGTTTCTGTGTAATGGTTACAAAGATGCACATGGTTTGCATTGAGCCGTGGCAATTTTTGATTATTCCATTAATAAAAAAATTGGAGAATGCCTCATTTGCAATACTTTTAGATATTTTAACTTTTTTTAGGTTTGCTTGGATAACATTGTTACCACAGAAAAGGAACTGGACACAGTGGAAGTGCTAAAAGCTATTCAAAAAGCAAAGGAGGTGAAATACAAACTCAGCAACTCTGATAAAAAGGTGAGTCTGGTGCTGTGAGAGAAGTAGAATGTGCAGCTTACAAAAGCTTACAAAATTACTTCTACAGGTTAGATGTAAGCAGAATGCAGTGAATTGTCCTTAGCATTAAAATTTTTATGCTTTGTGTTTTAATGTTATATGAACTTTTAATGTTGCCTTTTTTACCTCTTTAGTTTTCAATGCATTTTTGGTAGTTATCTGACCTTCTATTTGTGGGCTGGCTCGGGAGAGAGGAAGTGGGAGGAAAAGATAAAATTACTTAATGGTGTACACAGTGAATTCACAGTTGACCTTAACAGCCATATTTTGTATCTTACACAAGTATTTCAGAGCTGTGATTTTACTGCTTGCATTGCAGAGTACTGAAATTACTTCCCCAAACTTTCTTCCTGTGGGTATTCAGCAGTGGGAGAGAATCAGAAATCTGAATTCTCCTTGCCTTCCCTCGTACCTGGCTGTGTGCTGTGTAGTTGGTTAGTCTTGGTTTGGAAATCAGTGTAGGGAAAGAAGAGGTTCTGTCCCTACAAAGCAGAAATCCTGTTTTCATTCTTTTGACTTGGGACACTGCCAATTCTATCAATACAGTGATTAGTCAGTGATCAGAATGACTTCTCTAGAAGAATTCTTGGTGGAATTCCACCTAGTGTGAAAATTGAGACTTAGAGGAGGTGACCACCCCCACCACCCCCCACCAAAAAAAGAAAAATAAAAAGCTGGCACTAACTTTCCTTTTACTAAAATTGAGAAGGCTTGTGTGGACTTATTTTAGTTCAGGATCTCATGTGTCCTGTGTATTTAGTTTTTTTTCTTTAATTGCTGCGTACTTTCTTTATTAGATCAGTGAGGACTCCAGGCTCACTGCTGCCAGCTCCAAATCAAACTGTTCTTCTCTTACTGTTCGTCCTTCCTCTCCCTCTCTGCCTCGTCCTGTCAGCTCCAGCCAAGGTAATCATGTATGTATCGTGCTGCTGGGCTGAGCCTCTTGGTTCTGCTTTTCTAAGCTGCATTGATATACATGAATATTATGTGCATGGATTTAGGGCTTTCAAGACAAGCACAAAGACATGGTAGAATTGGCTTTGAAAGTGAAAGTTGTATGGAATGTGACTCAGCAAAATCTACCTGTAGTTCCCAGTAGTGGTTAAATATATGGAGTGAGAGTGTGGGTACAGGACTTTTTACTGCTTCATCCTGCAGAGGACTGGATGCCACTTCCAGGTTTAGAGTCATGCCTTAATGGAAAACTGTGGCATAGAGAGAAATATTTTGATATTGCTTCAGTACCCATTCTTGGTCTGCAAAATGTGAGCTCAAGCAGCATAGGTTCCATTAGTGCTTTTTGCAGGAGGTGCATTTCTCTCACACCTGGGGGAAGATAGAGAAAGGAGATGAGAAAAAGACCCCTGTGGGATTAGTGTTCTGGCTGAGCTGGTGATTTCAGCACATCTGTTGTGCTCTATAGTACCTGCTGACCTCACCTTTACCAGAGTAAATGTTTTTTACTCTGTGTTTCAAGTGAATGTGCCTGCTGCATTAGGAACTTAGAAGAATGACTTAACTTTCCCCTTTAGCCCACAGGACTGACTTATGTGAATATTCACTTGTGACTGAGAAAAAGAGATAGAAATACTTGCTGGTTTTGGCTTTTGTCTGATTGAGAAGTGCAGTAGAATATGCACAGTGAGAGAAGACTTCGTACCCATCGAAAAGAGCGGGGATTATCTTCTCCATTTCATGGGGGGCACAGCTTCCTCTTACCATTAATCAGTGGATTGGTGGATAAGGGAGAGAAGCATCCCTGAGGAGCTTGATCTTTGGAAAAAGTCCATTGCTGTGACTTCTGCAGAATCAGCAGAGGTTTCTTTGTTCACTCTAGAAAAATGAAATTGTTCTGACAGCATTTGATGGAGGGGCAGACACCTAGATACACATTTAGTTGCTGTTTATGTACTTTGCCTTTGTAGCCCTTCTAGATAATTTTTCATCTGCAGAAAAAATGCCAGTTTTTCCAAAATCAAGTAAATGCTTGCTTTAAAATATTAAGCACTTGACAAACTGTCTCAGTTCTGTAACTATGTAACAACCTGCAGTTTTATACAGGACTTGCTGTAAAAATGTATGTCAGCAACCCCTGGGACTGTTTAAATTATTTATCAACAGATTTTTTTTTCTACTACAGTAAATGTTTAGGAGCAGACAAATCTTGGGAGAAAATAAAATATAGATCTTTCTAAAGGCCTTAGGAGTTCTATAGAGTGGTATAAGAGTCAAGGTTTATTTACTGTAGTCCTTTTCCATAAGATTCCTTCAGTAGAATTTTGGGGAAGGCTTTTATAAATAATGGGAAAATGAGGGTTGTGCAGGCTGTTTCTCAGCTTCAACAATAAAAATTTATTATTTGCTACATATCTAACTTTGAAGGGTTGTTTTCAAAATACCAGTTTTGAGAAATCTATTTTAAAGAAAATGGAAATATGCTAAGCAATTAGTTTCACTGTTAGACCTTAAGTCATGAATAATGGAATTAATTTCCTGATATGCTGTTTCTATGAATTGTTTTCTCTGCATTTTCTAGACACCATCTGTTTCCGTAACATATTATTCATGCTTAATGTCATTGGGAAATGGCTTATGGAAAAAGATTAAATATTTATATAGGAAACAGAAAATCAAAAATAATGCTGTCATGTTCTGGTTTTCCTGTCAATTTGAGTTTCCTTCTTGCTAACACAGTATTTTGTCCAAGTAATAAATACCTCTTGTGTTTCCTCTGACCATGAGATTTCTTGGTGTCATCTGCTGAACTTTACCATCAATCCAGAAAGATACATACAGGTTTTTTATGCTCAAGCCAAAAACATGTCCACACTGTAATTTTGTTGATTATTTTCATATTTAAATACTTGAGCAGACTGGCTCAGTGGCAGTACTGAAAATCGTTTTGCTCTGTTGTGCCAGTTCGATGCTGTGAATATCTAACTGGCAAAAAGTCAAACATCCCTGAGAATGTTGCCTTGTATTCACTCATTATAAGTTTTTACTGATGATTCAGCTTTGAACCCTTGAAAAAGGTTCCAAATAAGGTGAGATAATATCTAAAGTGGCATTTGAGAGATCCGAGCTTCTCTGTCTGGTTGAAGGTTATATTACAGATATTGTTCAATTGAAGCTTGCAGAAATCTGGGAGTGTGCTAGAAAGTTCATGAAGAGTGCCCTGCCAGCCTAGCAGCTGACTAGTTCTGTTAAAACTGAGCTGTGTCAAGATTTCTTACACCAGAATTTGAGATTGAAATTGATTGTTAGTTTGAGAAAGAAGCTGAAGCAGTCCTTTTTAATTAAACTAAAATTCTGCTTGCTTTTTTGTCCTGGCTATTGTGTGAAGATATCCTTTAGCTTTAATGATTTATGATTAGATCTTAATTATACAGTTTTAATTCCGCTTGATTGGCAGATACTATTAGATATTTATTTTTGTTTTACTTCAGTGATTTAAAGAGCTGTTTGTGTTTGTTCTAGAAATAATTTGTGAAGAAACAGTCCTAGCCAGCAGTTTTTTGCAATCCAGTGATTCGACTCCTACAGACCATACAGTTCCCCAGAGATGCTTTGAAATACCAGACTCCAGATGTAAAATTCAGGTAATTGCCACACTTCTGTTTATATTATAGTATTTTTAAAAGCTTTTGCAAACTTATTTCTGATGATAAATTTAGATTATCGTAGTAATCCATAGCAAGGAGTTTTTTGCTTCTCAGAGCTATTTTAGTGGAAAAGGAGGCAGCCCCAAACTTGATTCAAGGGTGCTTGGTCCAGCTTATTAATTAAATGTAGAATCCAAGTTTACCAGAGTTGCAGAGAACTGCTGCCACTATGGCTTTGAGATGTTTACCCAGTACTAGTATAACATCATTTAGTAGCCATTTAGATGCTGAGTGTAAGAATTGTGTCTTATCATATTACAGTATCAGTTTTTGAAAGGCAGTTCTCTTGCAAGAACCTTCTCCCTGTCAATAGGCAATGGCCTTAATTTGTCTTCTTCAATCTCCTCCTGTCTGATAACTTCTGGTTTGTGATTTCTTTTGTGGTATTGAAACACTCTTCATATGCATGGCTTCAAGGAATAAGACAAGAAGACTTGGTGTCTCTTCCTTTGCTGCCAGTGTAGTTGGTCTTTGTCAGGTTCTCTTAGTGTTTGGCTTCATGTTACACTAATTCAGTAGAACTTTGTGTAGTGCTGAAATGCCTGGGTCACAGGTTGGATCTGTTCTCAGGTCAGCATCAGAGTTCATTCCTCTTCTGCCTTAGCTGAATGCCCAACCTAAAGCAAACAGTATTTTTGGGTCTTCAAAGGGTGGCTGTTAAGCTCCCTGTGGAAACACCAGGGCTTGGCCAGCTTAAAAAAGCATGAGCCAATATTAACTTTGCTTCTCATGTGTGCTGAGCTCTTAAGTGGTTTACAGCTTCCTGATGGTACTTTCTTTCTCCTTAGGCACCTGCCTCTTCATTGGCTTCATGCAAAGAGTATGGTGGTGGTCATCATGTGTGGTAAGCTACATAAATAAACTCTGGTTTAAATCCTTGTTAGCTTTTCGGTAATAACAATAGATACTGTTTTCTTAAACACAGCCTTTAAGGCAAAACAGTCTCTTCGTTGTATTCTGCCTCTGGGTTTTTGAACCAAAAATATGTTTTTAACCTTTGAACCCTGGAATGCAGCTGGTGGTTTCTAAACCAGCAATAGCTGTATTGTCTAGTCCTTTAGCTCTAGGGATGAGGTTGGGCTTACTGGGAATGGGAAAGGAAAGAGGAGTTAAACATTTGAGTTTTTACTTTCTATAGAATTGCACGCTACCGGCCTCTGAAATCAATGGCTGTGCAGTACAAAGGTGTTCTACAAAATTACACTGATTTAACTGTATTAGCAAGAGCAAATATCAAAGTTCTGAGAAGCAGCACCATGAATTGTAGGGAGCCATAACTGTTTTTAAACTCAAGTTTGTACTTACTGTGACTTCTTCTCTCTTTTGAAGTTTGGAGAGAGAATACTGTGCAGTGCCTGACCCCTGTAACACCATCATCTTGCCTTTTAATTGTATGTCCTACACTGCCACCAACCAAGACTTTATCCAGCACCTTTCTGCCTCGATAGTGCAGGCTGTGCAGAAATCTGCCCCCTCTCCCACAGAGAATAAAGGAAGCCCTGTGGGTAATTCCACAACCACAGACAAAGCAGATGGATATTTTGAAATGGGACTTCATGAAGGAGATCAGACTTTTGAGTTCAGCACTACTTTGGATACTCAGTCATCTGACAACATAGCAGTGGAGAGTGTTGACATAGTCAAAATTCTCTGGAGCTTTTCAATTCACATTCATAAAGGACTCAGACAGTTTGCTTCCTGCTTGGTTTTGACCGATGAGATGCTAGCTGTGTTTGAGATTCCTCATCAGGAACTGAGAGGAAATTGCCAGCACATCCCTTCTGCCTTGAAATTAACACTGTGTTTTCCCTACGCTGATCTAATAGAATTTGGCTTTCTCCTGCCAGAGATCTGTTTAACTCTGAAGCTGAAAAACAGTGACCACTGCTTGTTTATTGTTTCAGACTCCCAGAATCTTCAAGACTTTTATTCCTGTTTACAAACGTGTTGCTCTCAACACTACACATCAGTGTTACCAAGCTCCACATGGTACTGTAGAAAAGCAAATCTCCAAGAATTTCTCTGTCAGCTCATGGAATTGAATTGCATTTCAGCTGAAGATGTTGAAATAAAAGGTTGTTTCCCAACATATCTTGTTTATGGGAATAAAACCAATGTTCAGAAAGTCTTGCATCAACCAGAGTCAGCTGGCAATAACAAGGAATGCTCAAAGAATGCTTTGTGTTCTGCACTTTATTCTTCAGTGTATAAATCTTCTGACCAGAGTCCCTGTGTGGTCCATCCCTGTTGGATATTTCTAACACCCCAGCATTTGTACATTGTAAAGGTGGATTTCAGCTTACTGCCAGGTAAATGGGCAGGCACAGAGGAGTTGGGAAGTGTATTTAAGCTGAATAGAATTCCATTGGCATCACTTGTGCTGCATCCAACTCATGGTGCCACGCAGCAGAAGGGTTCATTTTTGGATGGACACGTGCTGGAGTTGCTTGTTGGATACAGATTTGTTACAGCAGTGTTTGTTCTACCTCATGAGAAATTCCACTTTCTAAGAATCTACAGCCTTCTAAGGACACTGCTCCAGGATGTTAAGACTATTATTATTTTCAAAGCTTCAAGCAAATCGGATGCCGTAAGAAATCATGCTGTGGAGGCAAACAGACACAGTCAGGCAGCCAGGTAATGGTTCCTGTGAAAGGTCTCTGGCACAGTGCTTGATGTGGCCTGACCCCTGTGTTGGCTGCTGTCATTGTGGTTGGGTTTGGACTGTAGTATTGATGAAATACTTCTGCATTGTGCTAGTCTGGTGTAAGTGTGAATGGTTTATCCTGGACTGTGGCACTCTACCTTTTATTTTCCTGTTTTGTCGCTGCAACATAAAATGTAATTTCTGATGGAAGGAAACTTCCTATTTAATGTGTCTGCAGGCTGAGGTCATAGCAGGTTGACATCTATGGTCAAGTTATAGATAATTTAAACTATTAAAAATTGAACTTACCTGGTTTTAATTTTTGAACAGAAATACAAATATTTTTGAAGGGAAAAAGCTGTGTAGATCTTTACATTTTGATCATTTGTGTTCTGGATCTTTTCTAGTTTCTGCAAGCCTCATCTGACATTGTCATCCTTATACCCATCTGAGCTTCTTATGCAGAAGATAACAGAAGACAACCAGATTCCTGTTCACATTCATGTTTCTGTGTCTCTGCAGTATGTGGCTGGGCTGAAGGGAAGAGCCCTGGTTGAATTTTTCCATAGCAACATTGCAGAGGTATCATGTCTATATCAAGTGTACAAAAACATGCATTGTGACCTTTCTGTACTACACAGTATCTATAAAAACTTTCCTGATCAAATTTAGCCACAAGAATTAGGCTCTGAGAAACCTGAAAGCATTTTGATCAAGAATCTGGTGTTTTATTCCATTTTGGGTTCCCTGCTACAGCAATTGGGATCCTGCAAAGCATATTTTGCCTTCAGGATCTGTGGTGCTGAACAGGAGAGTACACTGATTATGTTGTGAAGATGTGATTGCTCCAAGAATGTTCCTCTATTTTCTTTAAAGTGGGAAAAGGAAAGAAAATAACAGGAATGAAATTATTTTGGGATGGTTCTTAGCTAAATCAATAAATAAATGTTCTGACATGTTTTTGTAGTACTGTGCATGACTGCAGCAGATGTGCATGGCTGCAGGTACTCCAGAAACATGAACAGATAAACCTGATTCCTGAAAAACATTTAAGTGTATCTAGGGAACATCAGATTGAAAAGTAAAAACATTACCCAAAATTAATGATGTGGCTTTTTGAGTGATAAATCTGAGTACAAATTGAAAAGCTTGAGAAATAGATACATTTTTCTTATTCCCTTAGTTCTCTTCCAAATGTTCTAAGTAAGCACAGTTACAAGCTGTACTTCTCTTTTTATATCAGAAGCTGATAAAAAAAGCAGGTGACTCATTTAAGGGTTCACAGTAAGCCCATCAAGTTAGAAGCTGGGAAGATGCTGAGTTGGAGCAGCAGCTGCAGTGGCAAGCTGTGCTCCTGTCCTCTCTCCAGGGTCTTTGAATCCAACCCTCAGAAACACCTAAAGGCTCAGCAGACTTGAGGTTTGGGAGGCCACTGCTCAGCTGGTGATTAAAGTTTTGTCTACAGTGTTTGCCCTAAAAAATCTTTCTTACAAATGAGATGTTTTTCTGTATTTTTTCTAATTTTGGTTAGAAAGCAAGGAATAGTTTGCTTATAACAGAAAAATAATTTTCTTATATAAACACAAGATATTTTCAGTGGCTACCATTGTGGCATCATTTACCACTACCTCTCTTTAACCAGAGCATGTTCAGATGCTTAAGATTTTGAAGTTGTTTCTCTGGGGGTCTAAAGTTGCCTCTAAGGTGATGAAACTGTCTGAAATATCAAAGTTCATGTGTTTATGAAATAAAATTTACTTCTTAGGTGGAAAATGAAGAGTTGAGACACCTCATGTGGTCTTCAGTTCTGTTTTACAAGACTCCCAGTGTGGAAGTGATGGCTTGTGTGCTTCTCTCAACAAAAGCTATTTACTTTCTGTTGGATGATTCCTTCATTCATGCAGATGAGCACCAGTCAGGTAAAATAGTTACTTTGATCCTTTAATCATGTTACCAATGTAATCCCTCTCTCTGTGTTTGTCCTCAGTCTAAGAACCAATTTTGGTCAATATTCTTAATTAGACCTCCTAGTTGAAGGGACCAATATTTGCATAAGGCTTTTATGTTCAAAAAAACCAGAGTCTTGAGTCATGTCTGCTTCTCAGACAGACCCTTTTAGCTGCCATGGGATCCATGCTGTTCTCTGATGTTATTTCATGGTCCCTCTCATAATGAAAATGGAAAGTGAAGGGTAATGAACCTCATGGTGATCATTCAGTTAAAGTGTGTTATTAGTTAGTGCATGTGCTAATTTAAATCAGGCACAGGACAAATACTTTTTTAAAATGCTCCTAATAAAAATTGCTTGTATTTTGCTTGAGAAATTTTTAGCCACTGTACCCAGTTTTTCCTTAATTTCGTTCTTCAAGTGTGAGATAAGTATTAGATTGTAATATAAAAATTATGCTTATGGACAGAACAATCTTTTTGTATTGACCTTTTATTCATGTATACTTCTTTAACAGATTTTTGGAACAAAGAAAACTCAGACTGTGAAAACAGTTCTTTCCATCTCTCTTGCTGCTTTGTGCTAAAACTTAATGACGTGCAGTCAGTAAATGTTGGCCTGTTTGACCAATACTTCCGAATTACTGGTGAGTACCTCTTGTGCTTTAAGCTTTTCCAGTTCTATTTTGTTCTAGTCTTTTTTAGATGGATCCATGTCTTTGTTAGTGAGATGGAAGAGAGATTTTCTGTTTCTCCTTTTTCTTGGATACCTAGAGCAAGATTTGAATCATAAGTATACGTTGTATTTTAAATGAAGAGAAATTATGTATTTTTTGAGGGATTTGTAAGGATTCTGTTGTTTACAGGAATTTGAAAGATTTCTGAATAGTAATGCATGTTTTCAGGAGAAATAATCCTTAAAAAATCTTCTCTGATGACAGTTGCATGTTGGTTCAAGAAGTGGTAGTACCACAGTGAGTGAATTATGTTCTGTGCTCTCCTCAGGGCATTCTGCAGATCACATTGTCACCTGCCTGACAAGAGACAGTTACAACACTCACACCTTCATACAGCAGCTTATGGCAGTCCTGTCACTGCTTGCACGCACTCCTTCACCTGAACCAGTAGATAAGGACTTCTACTCTGAATTTGGGAGTAAAAACACAGGTGAGTCTTTTCTACATGGCATGACTTATTTAGGCATCATACTTAAGGCTTCACCTAAACTGTACTGATTAAAAACTCTTTTGAGGGACATTTATGCATCAGTCATTTCCTATTTGATACTTCAACTAAACTCCCTGATTTGATTATCTTAGATGTGCCTTATGTGAGCAGGATTGTTAAAAGTATGTAAGAGTCTTGCACAAGTGTGGTTACTGATGGCTTCTTGCATTCACCCTGGACATACGTGGTTAGAAATTTGCAGAAAAGTCTGTTGATAATGCAAGAAGGCTCTGGCAGAGACCTGCAATCCAAATACAATTATTCCAGTGTTGTTTTTAAGCAAAAGCCATGTATCAATAGATACAAAACTTAAATTCTTCCAGCTACAGCCAGCTATCAAGCTGGTTGTTGTTTATCCTAGTACATTAAGAAATTATTGTATAGCACTAAATAGAGATATAATAATGTGTGTTTCTTGCAGGAAAAATGGAGAATTATGAACTGATTCACTCTAGCAGAGTAAAATTTATTTATCCAAATGAAGAGGAAATTGGGGACCTTGCTTTTCTAGTGGCAGAGAAGATGGATGGTTTGACCAATCTTCCATCCCTCAACATCCTTCTGTATGTGTTGGCATTTCAAGTAAATCACTTTGAAGGATCTGCTCAGAACACTAGTTCACTTCAACCTAAAACACTGATATTGACCAGCTCTGATTTGTTCCTCTTTGATGAAGATTATATCAGTTACCCACTACCTGAATTTGCTAAGGAGCCACCAAAGAGAGACAAGTACCAGCTTGCAGATGGAAGACGAATCCGGGATTTAGACAGAGTGCTCATGGGGTATCAGACATATCCACAGGCCCTTACATTTGTGTTTGATGATGTTCAGAATCAGGACCTGATGCAGAATTTAACACTGGATCACTTTGGAGAAACTGATAGTATCCCAAAAGGAAATTCCAAACAAGAAGGCAGCAGGAACAGAGAGATCCAGTGGTACATTTTTATCCCAAGTGCAGAAAGCAGGGAGAAATTAATTTCATTGCTTGCAAGACAGTGGGAGATCCTGTGTGGTAGGGAATTGCCTTTGGAGCTCACTGGGTAGTTACTGCACAGCCAAGTGATTTCAGTATGTATTACAAGGTAAAGCACACTGAGTAAGTAGATAGCACCTGTCAAGTTCTCTTTGTTTTCATGAGAAGCTGACCTGGACTCCTTTGCTCCCTGGTGCAGTGAACATGTAATAGTACATAGAAATATTCTGAAGTGTTAACTGGGGACTGACCTTCTTGTACAGTCTATTTTTATGCAATAGTATATAGTGAAAAAACCACATGAGACATCCTGGGAAACTGTATGGAAAATTTAAGGAGTCAACACTAGATATTCTGTCGTCTGGGGCTGTTAAGGTTTCCACTATTTTTCTGTATATATCAGTCTTGCTGTTCTATACAAATTCTAATGTGTAAATAAGGGTAAATGCTTGTGTATGCTCAAGTGCAATGTTCTTTGTACAAGAAGTATTTTGGGTATGCTGCTAATGCTTATTATTTAATGATCTTACAGTTTTACATATGTTTTTCTTTGAGGCCAAGTGTAATTATTTGCTGCCAATCATTAACTTAACAGTAAAGTTTGAGCCACAAGCAGGTAACAAATTTTCATATGAAACTATTTTCACAGGCATTCATTTTCCTTTTCCAAGGATAAAAGAGTTGCTTGGTAAAGATCCCTCTCAGTATTGTCTTGGAAGTGGAAATACCCAATGTGGGTATATTGGCATTTTGTCAGCAAATAATGGATTTGTATCTCTGAACACAAAGTCTTTCTTTTGCCTATCTTGTCAATACAAATAAAGTGTAATTTGACAGTTTTCTTTTGGCCTGGTCTTTATTCAGCTTTATATCTTGTGCTTCCAGGATACCATATGGCAGTTCAGCAGCACACATTCTGTTCCTAGAGTGCATTGTAAAGTATGAAATGTGCAGCAAGATGAAAGAAGAAAATAGTTCATTCTCCTACAAGACTGTTAGTCCAGAAGTACAGCTGAGTCATGGAAACTGAGGATCTGCAGCCTCTAAACACAATTTGAGGATTTATTTCAAGTACTTTTGCTTATCTGTTAGATATTAGGGATTTTCTTTCTAAGCTGTCATGTTTAACTTGACAGTTACTATGCCAACAAGTTTTAGCATCCCCCATGACAGTAAAATCCCTACTCACTATTATAAAGACAGATATTGACCCTGAAAAAGAATGTTCTATATCCAGTGGAATTAAGAAGGGAAGAACAGTTTTCATACTTATATGGCAGCTGATGCTGCTTAGCACTGGTGCCCCTTAAACACATAGAGAAATCTGGGTTGGAAGAGACCTCGGGACATCCAACTTCAAACAGGGCAGTCTTTCAAACAGGTTGCTCAGGGCCTGGTCCAAACAAGTTAATCGTTTTCTCAAATAATGGCAAGTCCACAGTGGTGTTAGGAATTTGGTGGTTTCACAGAGTATTTTTCCATGCTGTTGCAGAGCTTGGCTGTGCTTTTTGGATTTCAGAAGCCAGGAATGTTGCAGTCAGTGCAAGGATGACAAAGAGGCAGCCAAAAGTCAAACTGTATTGCAGGATGCAGTGGAGTTCCCAAAGCAAGCAGAGATGAGGAGCATAACTGGAGTGCAGCTCTGCTCCCAGTTTGACAGAGGAAGCCTAACTCCTTAAGTTTAGACTGAACGGAACAGTTAAGGTAGGTACTGCAGGCTCCTGGTACTAGAAAACTAAATTTTCCTGTACTTTAGAGCTCTTCTATTCTCTGAAATCTCAAGGTTGCTTATGTTCATTTAAGTTCAATTATCATTGGGTAGAAAAAGCTAATTTCTAAGTTAAACATCCTAGGAATAAAGTAATTTAAAGAAATCTTAGGTCTTCACTGGTTCTTTCTGAAGTAGCTCTGTTAATCACTTACTAATAATTGTCCAAGGTAACACTTGAGGAGCCTGTGGCAACTTAAACAGTCTGGTTTTCAAAAGCGTTTGAGGACTTACCAGGTGAACAGATAATTTACAAATTAATTTATAAGTGAATATGAAGGGAGTCTGTGAGGATTCCTCTGGAACTGCCTGGATTTGAGCCAACATGGCCAGATCTGTCTCTCATATGAGGATTATACTTGTCATATAAGTCAGCCCTGCTTCCATCTTATAAATAAGGGCTGTTCTGGGGAGTGCCCTGTGCTTGAGAGAGACGTGAGTTCTGTTCTAAGCATCTTCTGTAAAACCCAACTGTTTAAATGCAGTAGTGGGTATCAGAGAATCTTAGAGTAAGCAGGGATAACCCCCTGCTTGTCACATTCTTAGAGCAGGTAAGGCTTCTTTTTCATACTTTATTGTAGAAAAAACACATCTCTGGTTAAACTTTAAATTCTTTTTGAGTCCACAGCTGTTTAAAACATAGCCTCTGTGTCTTTGGAACACATTATTAATCCAGGAAATAGCTGCAATTCCTCCTTTATATCTTGGTAAGCATTGATCACATTTCAATATTAATGAAATGTTCAGTACATACTGCAATATGTTTTGATTCTTCCATTAACTATCTCACCTGTGATGCTATCAGAATTGTTTCTTTTCAGGGCATTTTTTTCAATAAATCATCATTTATTCTCTGCTAAGTAGAGCATGGGCTATATAAAGCTTTTTCCTTGATACTTCACCTCTTTTTCCATTTTCACCCGGAAAAAAGAATTAGAAACAACAGCCCAACCAAACCCCAAAGAAGAAATCCCCCCTTTTTCCTGCTACCAGATATCTGATCCCTTGCTGCTTTCATAGAACCACAGAGTGGTTTCTGTTGCAATGGATTTTCAAGATCACCTCATTCCAGCTCCCCTGCCATGGGCAGGGATGCCACCCATGTGATTGATTTTCCAAGGGTCCCATCCAGCCTGGCCTTGGACACTCCACTGATGGGGAACCCACAGCATCTCTGGGCCACCTGTGCCAGGGCCTCTGAGTAAAGGATGTCTTCCTTACATCTAATCTAAATCTCTTCAGTTAAAAAACATTCCCCGTGATTGTATCACTGTCTGCCGTGGTAAAAAGTCCCTCATTAGAAAAACAACTTTAAATACTGATATGGCTGCAGTCAGGTCTCCCTAGACCTGCTTTTTTTCCAGCCTGAACAGCTCAAACTCTCCCAGCCAATCTCCAAAGGAGGAGAGATGCTCTGTGTTAGAGCCTGCTGGAGTCAGTGCTTTTGGGGTGTGTATTTCTGTTCATTTAAGTGCAATATTAAACTGAAAATTTTCATAAACTGTCACTCTTCAGTGCCAGCCTGTTGTCTTTATTGTCTGATTTTAATGTAGTCTTTTGTTCTTAAATACAGGAACTTAAGTGAGGTTTTCTTCAAAATGTACAATCACTTATCTTGCAACTAAACTGATTGCTTCAGTTCATAAAGATTTCCCAGGACTTTCCACATTCAGTTTCTACAGAAAGCTCTGCAGAATGAAGTCACTGTCAACAGCTGTGGTTACATAGAATAGTCTTGATTTCTGCTTCTCTTTCTGCAAGAGCACTACAAAGCCCTGCAGGCATATTCCTCTTTAGTAACCCTTTGTCCTCAAATTCTTTCCAGCTTCCAACCCTTGTTCAACATTAAGACAATATCTGAGTAGCTGAAGTTATGGCCAGAAACACACAGAGGCAGGTGGGGGGACCTTTGTCAGGAAAGTATCTCCTGAACTCTCAAACTTCTGTGTTCTGGCTTTGCAGCTGATACAGAATTTTGCCACCCTAGGAAGACCCAGACAATTATTTTTGTTCAGTGTCATCTGCCAAGGATCTGCCCAAAGGTTTTAAAACTTCCCTTGTATTACAAATAAAAAATTGTAAGTGAACCTCATTAGGAAGGAAAGTAAATGAGGTGCTGACCTCGGCTACACTGTTTTCTCTGCAAGAAGAAATGACAGTGTGACCTGCATCCTGTGTGTCCTGTGTCCATTCCTGTGCTGCTTTACAGAGCTCTGCTCTGCCTGGCTGTGGATGTACTGCACAGTCATGTATTTATTTTCATCAGCCCTTCAGCTTCTTGTTCTTATCAGCCCTGATAATGAGCTGGGTTTTTTTAAATGGTGTAACACAAAGTGCTGCTGCATCTTAATTGCATTCTGATCAGGAAGTTTACTTCTGCAGTAGTAATCTTCAAACATACCAAATCTTAGGCAGAAAGCAGCCACATGTGGAAAAACAGGGAAGCTGTAGCTCAGAGCAGACAACAAGCTTCTGTAGCTGGGTGTCCACCTGATAATTAAGGGCATTTAGTAACTTGGAAAGCTAAAATTTGATGTGAAAAAGGGAGGATGGCAAATTCATTAGATCCAGAAAGACTGGCCAGCACTGGAAAAATCTGCCTGAATAGGTGCATGAAGAGCAGTAGCCAGAGTAGATGAGGTGGACACCAAGCCCTTGTGCTTCAGTCTTCAGGGTCTCTGAGAGGGAATAACAAGAACCCCTGGCATCTCTGAAGTTGCTGAAAATGCAGAGCTAGCAGGATTCTGACTCCCATCTCCATCTGTTCTCAGGCAGACATTCAGTGCTGTCCTTGGCAAACTGTTGGGTGCAGCTTGAGTCAAGCACATTGTAAGCCCTTGGTACCCCTTACAGATGACAGGGCCTGAAGAATCAGCAGCACTTCATGGGAGAGCTCACTGCCTCTGCCATTGTGCTCCTGTCAGCAGGTACTGAGTTTCAATAGCTCAGCTATTGGAACAAACAGTTTACCCAGAATTCTAATTAATATTGGGTACCTGTGGGGAATTTAGAGTCTGACTTTCCAGTACAATCCCAGATTAATAAATGGGAAAAGTACAAAACTAAAACCAAGAGACAGGAAAATGTTGCTCTTTTTCACTACAGCAGAACACATAAAGGAACTCAGAGTCAAGAGAAAGTGATAGGCCAGACTTAAAGCACTTATTACTGATGTTGGGACTGCTGCCCATAGAGGTTTTGGAGTAACAGGATGTGAACAACCATGACAATTTCTTTCGAAATTGTGCCACAGCATTGTGCTCAGGCAGCCCTACCTGTCTGCTTGGAAGTGGACTACTGTGTCTGTGTGATAAAGAGAAGGATAAACGCACTCCTACTCTCTGTGCAGTCCTTGCAGGATTTTTGCTTTTATGAGCAAACCTTAAAATTCTAGTTCCTTCCAACTTGCCAAGAGGAAAGGAAAATTAGGGTTGTGTCATTGCATCTTCACCAGGACCCTGAGGGTATGTTGGGTAACGTATGGTTCAGCTGGCCCCATTCCTACACACAAGCACTATTGGCTTGGCCTGTTTAATCCTTTTCAGACTCACAGCCTTACAATTCAGAGCAAAGGGACTTAATGTCCTTTCCCAGCTTTGCCAGAAGTGCAGAACAAGAGTCCTTTTCTCTCTGTGGATGTAACCAAATGGTCAGTTCCCAGAGAAGCTGTGTGGCAAGGTGGACTGGATGGCAAATCACTTGCCTTGGCTCTGTGGTTTCTAAACAAAAGATTTCAATAGCAGGAAATTGCCCAATCTGGTCAGAGCTGCACACACTTCACAGAGCAGAGCTGGTGACCCAGCATTTTAAAGCACAGTATATGGCACAGACAGGCAGGGAGTCTGGGAGGGTTTGTAGCCTTATCCTTTGCCTGTATCCAGGTGGGGGTTTGGTTTCTTATTCTGTGAAACAGGTTGAGTAATTTTTACCAGCAGATTCTCAACTTTAAATGTTAATGTGTACACAATAAAAATTCCAGGTCTTACAAAAGTCGCTTTAGAGGACTCAGCTTGTCATTGATGCATGAATAAAAAGAGAGGGAATTTCTCCCTGAGAGAGAAAAATCCTGAGCTTTCCTTGTTGCCAACAATCTGCTGATGATGGGGGAGGCTGAGCCCACAAGGTAAATTTTAAGTGTTTTGTAGCAGTCATCTTGAAGAAGTCAGGGCCAGAATTTGAAGATGTTTCTGAGACCCACGTCTGTGACTTCTGTTAAACCAGCCACCTTCTGTTATGTGGGCAAGAGACACTTGACAGATAAGTCAATCTCCATGCTTTCCAAAACAAATAAGATCCATGTGTGAAACCTCACAGATAAACACACTGGCAGACAGTTGACAACTCCTACTGTATGCTTTAAAAGTGGATTTGCACAATCCTATTTCAATCAAACATTGACTAGGATCAGCTGCAAAGCCTCCTACCCTGCCTGCACAGGACTGTTTGTGTATTCTGTCATCAGATCTTTACAAGCCTTGCCTAAATATTCTCTTTTGATGAAGGCTCTCTGGCAGATCTCAGGATCTTGCTTTATGAGATTCTGGGGTTTGAAATACTTTGTAGAGATGCCTCTGTGCATGAGTGGGTCTAATATCGAAATGAGTGAGGGAACTGGGGTTTCTGTTTGTTGGCAGTTTTGAAGAGTATTGGACTAAACAGTGGAATAAAAAAATTGATCCAATGCATTTTGCCTCTAAGGCATAAAGTTTTTATAGATGTCATCCATAAGAAAATACATTTATCTGCCTAGGAGGAATCCATCTATGAGAAGAGAACAGAAACTGTGAGTGAAGCAGTAATTTCAGTTTATTTGGCTCATTTTTCCTTCCTGTGCTGTTTCTCTGCTGGTGTTGCCATCTTTGATGGCACTGCCAGCTGGAACTGCTGCTGAGAGCACCTTGGCTTCTGTGCACTGAACATTACTAATGGCTCTTGGCCATCTATTAATTTAGAGGTGGTCAGTGATTCACCTTCTTACTAATTTCTAGAATCATGAAGATCCAAAAGTGTTGCAGATTTTGGTGTTCCAGCTCCAGCAGTGGTGTCAGCAAAGTTTCCATTCTCTCAGAGCAGCTCATAGGCAGTGACTGAAACACACACTGCTAGTGCTGCTTGGTCAGGAAAGCAGGGTCTAATGACAGATGACCTTTTGATTTTTCAGTTTATGCTCTGCTCTTGTACAATGGCACTACTCACTGTTTGCATTTTTAGCCTGTATATTGCTTTTGTATTGCTAGTCTTTAATTGAGGTGAGGTCAGATAAGGAAGCTGGCTGTGAACCTTTTGATGTTGCTGTGAATCTGATTTATTTAATTCAGAGAGGAATTTCACCAAGCATTTCTCTCCCTTCCTGGTTTCCCTGCAGTAGGTCAGATACAGTGATGATAAGCAGCAGTGGAAAGCCCTGGAATCAGTCTTGGTGTGTCTTTTCTTGCCCTGTACCATTTTCTGTGCTGAGCCATTAAAGAATCCAATGCACCTTCCAGTGCCCCAGGGTGAGCTATTTTCACCTTAAAAACTTATCAGCTATGCATGGATGCTGGCAACTTAATCCCTGTGTCATCCAGCCAGCTCTTGGAAAACCCAACAATCTTCACAATCCTCCTGGGGCAGCATGGAGCAGAGGAGCAGCCTCATTCTTGTGTTTCCATGGCCAGCTCAGGGCCGTGACTGCAGCCAAGAAAACACTGTACAGCTTCCATTCTCTACAAGAGTGTCCCCACTGCCCATTTGTGACTTTCCCATCCCACCCAAGCTGGCTGAGCCATGGTGTCTCTGCCTCATTTTGAAGACCTTCAGGGTACCAAATGGTTTCCAGAGCAGTGTGAGCCCTCTGACCTTGACAGGGTGGCACCAGTTGGGCAGCGACAGTCCCAGGGCTGCCGTTGTCCTGCGGCAGGACAAGTGGGCTGAGCTGTTGGGTTGAGCTGTGGGCTGGTGCTGCTCACATGGGTTGCAGTGGATGGTTGTGTGCCTTATCTGCTTCCTGTTAGTGCAGGATATATAGCAGGGCTGGCTGTTCATCATTCTGCCTTTCCCTGTAGGATGAAGGCAGAAGTAAAGCACAGCTAACGGCAGCAGTAAGTACAGCGCTTCCTATGCGCCTCGTGTGTTACAGCATGTGTGTCTTTGTGGGGATGCAGGGGCAAAAAGGTGGTAAAGCTCTCATTATTTATGTAAACACAAGAATGGTTCCATGTCCTGGTCTCATTTCGGCACCTTCATGTGCTATTAATGGCCTGAAAATATGAAGGTGCCTCATCACTTAGTGAGATTTGCTGCTAACAGAAGCAGTCCTTAGACTGCTCAGGATAGTGGGTTCTCTTAGCAGAGTAGGGAGACAAAGAACATGGAAAATCTGTCAATAATCAATTATTTGTAAAATTCAAAAGGAGACTATAAATTTCAGACTGTACTTCAGGTTAGTGTGTATTTTTTTAAACCCTGTTTTGGGACTTTTCTCTTCTGAGTGCTATGGAAATGCTCCTTGGATTCATCAAGCTGTCAGCAGAGTGTTTGGAAATTATAAATTTTGCCATTGCTGCCATAGCATCAGCTTTTCTTGCTTAGAAAGTCAACTGTTTAAAATAAAAATATCAAAGCCTGCCCAAAGTGCTTGATTGATTGGTTGATGCAACGTGCTCCATTCCTGTTCTGTCACTCCATTGCTTTGTTCTTGCAATACTTTGGCATAGGCAGTGCTCAGCTCTACCTTCACTTGGAGGTTTTATGGACATATTCACATCAGTGGCAAAAGGAAATTAACTTACCCTTCATGAATTTATGGTATTTAAGTTTGCCCGTTGCATTTGCCTTCTGTTAAGCATACAGTTAACCTCTTTTCATTCCAATTAGTTGAAAACTAAGGATTTCCTTCCTTCTGTTTTGAACTGATATGTAAGAGGAAATCCGTAGATGTTCCTGTTTTCAGTAAACCTTTTACTAAGGAGTTCTGCTTGTGCATTTAAAAAAAGAATGGAAAGAAAAAGCTTGTGTTGATTCAGAAATCACACTAGAAGTAGCAGATCCATTTCTGAAGGCTTTGCAGCCAAAAAGCACAGTGCAAAAATGCTCTCTCCCTGTTTACTTTTAACCTCTGGTTTGTCTTGGATCTGATTCTTAGTAGGCGGTGTTATCTTACAGAAATTGCAGCCTCTCTCGCCACCCCTTTTGTGTAAAGGGTCCTGCCTGTAAAAGCATGAAAATGCATCCTCCTGGATTGCTGTTTTTCTTCTTAGCAGCATGCTTCACTCCCACAGCTGACTGCCAGAGTCAGAAGGTAAGTCTGCGGATCTTTGTTTAAATGTTCATTGAAAAGTTCTTCACATTTGGATGGTAGCATGTTAGGAAATAGTCCTCTCCACAACTCGTTTTTTTTATTTACATTTAGTTAGGTGCAGAATAAAATCAGTAAAAACTGTAGGGCTGTAAGGTATCTTCTCTGTAGTCCAAACTCAGGAACTAAATATAAGGTTGAAGGGAGCTGCTTGAGTTTTAAATCAGATTAAATTTATGTCTATGTTAGGCATTGAACTTGAAAGAAGCAGCATCAGAGGGAAATGCTCAGCATCTTTGTCTTCTGCTAGTTTCAGTATGTGGGAGAGGAACTTTGTATCCATCAGGACAGATCCATACGTTTCCCAGGAGAATTTTACTTTAAAATAATTTTTAAAGTCTCATCAATTTGTCCCTTTGCAACAGTTTGTTTCAAGTACATTTCCCAAAAGCTCCTCAGCAAGGATTATTGAATACTTTCCATTTTATTTCAATTTTGTTGATTTTCTTCTGATTCCTTCCCCTCTGTTCTTGTGTTTAGCAGCAGCATCTAGGAGAATGTGTGATACCTTTGTAGATCTGTTCTCTAGACTCTGTGGTGAGGCAGCCCAGTTCCTGTGGGCTGGAATTCACACTAATTCATTTTATATTGTCTCCTGCCATCCCCTTCCTTGTGTCCTGTTGGAGGAGTGAACTGGCCTGCTAAGCCTGGAGTTGTGGGGGGCATTTGGAAATTCCCTGGGGGTAGGAAACACCCTGTGTAGGGTTGTCTTGTCTTGAATGACACAGCAGGGCCTTGTGGGGAGTGGACAGACCTGTGAGTCTTTAGGACTTGATTTAGAAAAAGCCAGAGGACTGGAAAGATGCTTCAGTGTCAGACCTTTGTGTGGAAGCTTCTGTATGGACTGTCTCATGAAAGGGCCATAAATGAATACTGGGAAGGCTTGTAGGATCATTATGGTGACTTGAATGCAAACATGAAGTGTTTCTAGGGGAGGATTTGATCTGTCTGGAGACGTGGGTTCCAGGCAGATAGGTTTCAGATTGTGTTCAGAGGCATGGGCTTGTGTCTTCAGCTGCTCTAAGGTGAAATGTAAGTCTCTCTGCATGGAGACACTCTGTTGATCTCTGTAATCATTGAGGAGTCTGGCTTAGCATGAAGCAGTTACATTATTAGGTAGTGAGTACCCACTTACAGAGAAGTTAAATGTTTTGAATCACCTCTGGAGCAGCTAACTTAATCCAGGAATAACTCCCTTTTGGAGTCTTTTCCTCAAAAATTCCCTATTTATGGAGAAAGAGAAGAAACATTTGTTAGGTTATAATGGGAGATAAGGAAAAATAAGGATCTAATGAAGCTTTCTCTGGCAGTTTAGAAAACCCATGGGATCTGATTGGAATAAAAGTGCTGTAATTCCACAGGAGGCTTTTCTTGGCTTACAGGGATCATTGAGAGAGAAGAGAGATTTTGTGCTGCCTGTTTTTCAGTGATGTTACCCCAGGGCTCAGCTTTAATGGTTCAAACATGACAGTGACTGTTAGTCTGATTTGGTTTTTCATACCTCTTGCTATGGGCTGGGGAAGATGCAGCAGATGTGAGAACCATGGAAGTTTTTCTGCTGGGAGGAGGCCAATCCCAGGCTGTGCTGGAGGAGGAATGCAGGCAGGTGGGAAATGAGGAGAGTGGTCTGAGCATCCCCATGTGTCCAGTGCTCCGCAGCTGAGATGCTGGGAAGCCCAGGGCAACAGTAAATCTCATGTTTTGTGATCTGTGAGCTTGATTGTTCATCTTCACACTACAAAGTGTCTTCCTTGAACAAGTGTGAAGAGTTTGTGTGTCCAGGAGCTGCTGCTCTGTTCAGCTCAAATGTTATTGAGAACTTCTTGGGGAGGTTCATGACTATAATGACTCGAGCATGTGTCTACAGCTCTGTTTTGTAAAGGACAAATGCCCTGGAAACTTGGTGATTCATTAGATAATGGCTATTTCCAGAACTGGCTCCCAGGATTGTTGGAGCCAAGCACTGACGTCCAAATATGTTTTTCTTTCTTCCCTGAGATTTTTACCATGCAGAAGGATTTGTGTTGTGGTTTGGGAGGAAAAGATAAAGAGTGAAAATGAGGGGAATGAAACTAGCCCTTACGAAATACTTCCCAGCTTATTCTCCTGAGGTGGAGTACGAGAAATGAGCACTTGAGAAGTGAGGGACATCTGTTCAGAGAGGAGGGAAGGAAACACTGCAGCATCCAGAAGCTTCTGTGTGTCTCAGCTGAGTGCAGAGAACAGTGGCTGCTCTTGCACAAGCATTTGAGTGCAGGGAGAGAGCATTGCACAGCCTGGAAGACAGAGGCACCCTGGCTCTTAACTTCTTTTGGCTATAGCTGGATGTCTTCTGCTTTAAAAATTTCATTTTGGAGATATTTGAGAGCATCAGTCCTCCTTTCCTGTTCCTTTGTACACAAACTGTGACCCAGTCCAGGCTCACAACATCACCTGATCAGAACAGTGACTGTCACCAGGCAGCACTGCTGCATCACAGGGACAGATATTCCCTCTTGACACTTCCTTTCCAGTGGCTTTGCACTTAGGAACAGCAGTCAAAGATGAGCCCAAGGGAGCAGTGCATCATTGTTTTCCATGAGGCTGTGCCCCAGGAGCCACTTCTGACTCAAACTTCTGTCTGTCTTTCATCCTTTCCAGAATTTGAGTATCCAGACTGTTGCATTTATGTCCCTTGATTCCCTCTTCTGCTTTCCTAAGAAGAAAAACTCTCCAGAAAATGACTGCTTCATCAGTTCTGTCACTCAAATTAGAAGGGAAATATTTTTTCAATACTTTTCCACTCAGCTGTTTTCTTCCTCTTTCCTCCTGCCTGTTGCTGCTGACACAAGCATATTTCCTTATAAAAAGGGGAAGGTCTTACTGGAAAGCTGCCTAAGCTTATCTAGTGTCCCAGTAGGGTAGAGGGGATTCCACAATAACTGTCTTGTCTTAGAGGTCTGCAAGTAATTAAACATGCCAACAGGGAGGAATGGCAGACATCCACCTCTCCCACTCTTCATTTCCATTGAGAAATGGAACCACATCGATGAAGGAAAGAGAAGGGAAATAGAATAACGTGTGAATAATGGTGTCTTCTGCACCATCGTGATAGAGAACTCATTTAATGGCCCAACTGTGTCTGATGCCTGAAAGTACAGATGAAATTGAAGGTTGGAGAAATTTAATTTAGTGTTTTGTGCTCTGTTTATTGGTCTTTTTGATACAGATAGGGTGGCTCAGATGCCTGGTAGAGGTTTGTGGCATAATTCTAACTCACAGGAAGGAGTCCACATTTGTATTTCTTGCTCAGGCATCTTCCCATTCCTTTTTCTGAGGCATTGTCTCAGGAAAGGCTAACACTGGGATTTGGTGGAACCAAAAAGGCAGGAGCTGTCTGTTCTGTGAGACCCATGTGCCTGGCTTCAACTGGCTCCTTTCAAAAGCCCAGCTTTAATCTGGAGCCCTCATTTAAGATCCAATCAGATGGCTGACCCCATCAATGGCCCTGCTGGTCTTTAGAGACAGAGTACTCTGGAGATAGCACCTCCTTTGTTCATCCATATTGTTTGTTCTTTTTCTCTGCTTTTCTCCATGAAAAACTGGAAATCTCCTCTGCCTGCTCTGTGCATAAGGAACAGCAAAGCTGATCTCTGTTCTGCTGGATAATATCAGTAAAGCTGGTGCTCACAGGAGAGATGGAGTTGGTGGATCTCAAATTGGTTTTGAGCTCTTTATACTGCAAGGGAGTCCTCGACATAAGAGATTCCTAGGGATTCTGCTGCCAGGGGAACTGGAGGTTGCTGTATGGTAGGAAAACCTCAGAAGCAGAACCAGAAGTTAATATCCACGGGAAGGGCAACCATAGCCACAGAAATAATTTCCTTCACTGGGCAGCATTCTTGCTTGTATGGCTGCAGAAGGTGGATCCATAAACATGAGCAAAAGCTCAACAGCTCCAGTCAGGGGGAAGGAGTCAGGAAATATTCCAGGGACATGTCCCTGTGGACTTGAGACTTGAGGGTTATCTCTCGGGAGGTTTTCCTGACAGGGTCTTCTGCCTATCATCTGGGAGGGCCTTCCTGAGCTCTTGATAGCTGATGGGAAGCCATGGGCTTCCTCCCTTGCCTTGAGGCAAATGTATGTATTTGGGCTTAAGTTCAGAGGAAACAAAACTGAGATTGCTGATGGGAATCCAAAACAAGGAGTTCTGGGGACAGGAGGGCTGCTGCATTAGCAGGATTGTTCAGGATTGGCTTTAAAATTCCAGATCAAGGCCTCTCCCAAAATTTGAGATAATGTTTTTATTTTTAGAAAACACAATGCCTGTAGAGGCACAGTTGAGATGAGCTCTGGGTTTTTTCCAGTCAATGACCTTCTGGAGCATACACAGCTCATGCCTCCCAGCTTTTCTCTGTCATCAGCAGTGGCAAATACTGTCTTTTTCAAAATTACCAATGAGGTTTCCATGCAGTTGCTTGTTTCCAGAAGTTTAGAAATTCAAGGAAATGCTTTTGGAGCAAAATCACACGTTTTAATGACAGGTTGGCATGCGATGATGATCATTCCCTCTTGAGGCTGTACTTTGTCATCTGTGTTTCTCTTGGAAAAGCAAAGCTGTGCAGGGGTGCAGGAAAGGAGGAAAACCAAATCCCTAAAGTCATTCTGGCTGGGTGGAAGGGCTTACTGATTTATTCACCAGCCATGTGATGTATCCAAGTGTCCTACCTGATCTTATTGCCAGTGTTAATGGAGTCCTTCTCACCTGGGGTCAAAGCATTGAGGTGTTCAGAGAGATGCAGAGCACTTTTCCTTTTCATCCATCTCCCTGTGCCTCCTCACAGACAGTTGCCATGAGAAATATTTCTGTGAGCAGCTTCTGGCTCTGGGAAATAGACTGAACTAACACAGTCAGCTCTGCAGATCCATGGAATAGCAATGAGCTGGATTTATCAGTGGCATAGAAAAGATAAATGTTTTGTGGCCTTTTAATTCAGTGTCTTCTGGCAAGGGTTATTAATTTAGGGCTTGTCCTCACACACCACTGTCACAAGTTTGTAAAAGATCAGCTGAAATAAGCAGTGCAGAGTTGTGGTTATTTTAAGAATGGTTAGAAATTTTGCTGTGGGTCATAGGGGAAGGATAAGATAGCTGTGATCTGCCCTGTTGCTCTAGCTGAGATCCAGTAGATCCAAGCATGCAGCACCTTGGCAGGAGGGTTTAGTCCATGGGAGAGTGTGCTGCACTGGCCACTGCCCTCCCCAGTGATATCTAACTCATGGTGCAACTTGATAAAGATATTACAAGATTGGCAAGATAAGTGCCTGGGATAACAATTTAATCTGGGGCTATTTCCATGCTGTTTTTCCTTTTTAAGTTAAAATCCATGCGATGCAATGTCAAGACGATGTTCACCTTGAATACAGCGTGTACTTCTTGTGCTGCAGTGTCTAAAATGTTCTGTCCAAGAGGCTGGTCAAGGACCACCCAAAGACCAGGGGTCAAGGACTGCAGGTAAGGCCTGATTCCTAACTGTGTACTGCTTTTGGTGCAGCCCTTCTATGCAGGGAGCAGTGTGCTCTTCAGGAGAACACACACGTGTTTTTGAGCTGTAAAGGTCCATGGAGTTCTGTTTCAGATGGGTTTATGGCCCCTATTATTGTTGCTTTTGTCTCTCTGCAAATCCCACAGACTTTTGGCTGGGCAGGTTCTATATACACAGAACAAATTAAATGACAATAACCTTTTAACTTGCCCCAAATAACCCGGGTTTGTTAATCCTGCTGTACAGCAATTTAACAGAGGTCTGTCTAGCATAAAAACCTGTTTCAGACCCAGAATTCCTTAGTGGCTTATTAAGAAAAAAAATTAATGATAGTTCCCCTTGTATATCCTCCCAGCTTCCAGCAATAATCCTCTGAACTTTTAACCTTCCTAGTTCACTTTATGACAATTGCTTGTTCATGTGTTCCTTGCTCATACTCTGTTGAGTTTGGCAGGGAGGAAAAGGATGAAGGAAAACTGAATTTACTAGGAGGCTTTTGTAAAATGAAACACTATAGATTATTGTTTGTGTATGTATTCAGTGGTGAATGTTAACTGTTAATATATAGACCCATTGTCTGCTCTTTCTCTGATTCCCTCAAAATACTTTAAAAATAGTGGTGGCAGTTTTGCAGCTTATAGCAGCTTTTGCACACACACAGGAGTCAGATGGAAGCCAAAGCAGCAATGCTATTGAGATAATTTCCAAGTTCCTTTTGGGAAGGATGTGGTGCCAAAAATAAAATGAAGTGTAAGAATAATGTGAGTCTATGCAGCTTTTCTGAGTGTTATCTACTCTTGTGGTGGTTGTTGGACAGACCCAAGAATAGTTTTGTACTGTGTACGTGTAGAACGAGAGGCACTGCCACCAAGGACTCACCCTGTGTGTGGAGGGGAGGGATGATGGGTTGAAAAGAAGATGCTTCCTTGAGGGATTTAAGGCATTTGTCCAAGATTTAATAGAGAATCTGTGAATAATATGGCTATTAAATCCAAATTTACTGCATTTTGATCTGGAATCTTCAGTAAAAGACACAAAAGGATGAGTCCCGAAAGGAGATTTTGTTCTTTCAAACTTATTTTAGATGTGAAGTTGAATGCTGAGTCACCCTACCTTTGTTTCTGTGCTGTTTAACCCTTCAGCACCCAAGGATTCCATCCTGATGCAAGATCCTGTCTCGTGCCCAGTCCCTGACAGGTTTCTTCTGACCAAACTCTGAGGCTTGAATGAATGGGCCTCTTTAGAGAAAACATAACTGGAGTGAAACCGCTTGTGTGTGTGCATGGAACAGGAGATGAGGGCCCTGCCTTCCCTTCAGAGCCCAGGGCACTGCAGTGGGATTGCCTAGAAACCCTCCAGCAGGCCTGTGCTGGGTTTGTGGTATAATCATAATCTTGAATTATTCTTTTTAAGATACTCTGTCAAGTTAGGAGAAAATACCCTTTCCCTGCCAGGGTGCCATCACATGTGTAAGAAGGAAATTGAGGAGAAAAAGTGCTGTCCAGGATTCTGGGGTACAGAGTGCTATGGTAAGTTTTGGGGTTTTTTACAACAACCTCCAGCTGTTGAACAGGTCAAACCAGTTTTAATAGGAGGTATTAAATATATATTGAGGTGATTAATTTTCATTATTCCTTGAACACTCACAAGGTCTCCATTATTTGTCTGGGAGCATATCTGTCTGTTCAGCACATAATCTCTTTGCTCCAGATGAGTTGAATCCCCTTACATTTAACACATAACATAACCTCCTGTGGTGGAACTTCCTTTTGTCTCTTCTATAAAAATAAACTTTTGGAAAGGGATGTTTTTGTTCCTCTTTGCAAAAGTTTCCAAAGGAAGAGGAAGATCTTTCTGATATCCCTCTTGTCTGCAGCGCGTGTGCCACGTGTGCTGCTCTATAGTCTGGAGTCAGTCAGCTGTTCAGCCACAGAGAATACTTAGCAATTCCAACCCAAGGTGAAAGTAACAATCCCAAAACTCCCACTCAGATTTACGCCAAGTAATGAGAATTTGTTTTGTCTTCTCTCAAAAATCCAAAATCAAGATCTACTAAGCTTCTCACATGTTTGACTGAAAGAATATGGAAAGGCTCCCTCTAGTTCTGCAGAAAAGGGGAGACTGTTTGAGTGCTTGAGCCTGTTCTCATAATAGCTTTCAATAAGCAACTAGTTCCATCAGAGAAATCACAGATTTCAGAATTATCAGAAATAGTCCTCAGAATTTGGAGGTACCCCACTCTAAAGATGTGGAGACCCTGTTTTTCTGGGCACACTTCCAGCACTCCATGAAGTCAAGGAGAGCTGAAAATGCTCAGTGTCTTTGCAAAGCAGGCTCCTGTCTGTTCCTAGTTCCAGAACTGCCCTCACCTCTCAGTGCTGCTGGCAGCAGTGGCCCAACCTCAAAACATGTTTTAGTGCCTTTGTTGAAATTTAGTTAGGGCTTGTTGGGACTTTTCCTTAGACCTTTCACCTCTGGGCCAGTGTTAGGCATGCTGGATGATTTGCTGGCGAATTGGCCTTTGTTTTGTACAGCTGGAATACCTGGGGCAGGGGGAGATGGGAAGGTGCTGGTTGTTCACTTTAATCTCATCTGTCCTGTCTCTTCCCTGCTAGAGTGTCCAGGAGGCTCTGAAAATCCCTGCAATGGCCATGGGACATGTTTGGATGGTATACAGCAGAATGGGACCTGCATCTGCAAGGTGAGGGCATGATTTTCTCTAAGGGTGATGTGCTTTGTCAGAGGGAGTTGTTTGTGTGGTGTCTGTGCAGGAGCTCTGGGTGGAGGCTGCCCTTCTGCCTGGAAGGCATTTGCAGCTCCTCTCATCCCAGCATCAGTGTCTGTGGTTTTCCTGCAGCATTGCTGTTGTCAGCAATAGCACTAAAACACTGTTGGTGATGGTGTGGAGCTGGGAAGAATCTCAAGGGTGAAATAAGGAAAGAATTGCTTTAATTTAACCCCTGATCAGTTGAAATAAATGTATCTGTCTGCAGCTGCAAGTAGCCCTGAGACACTTGCCTGTTAATGAGCTGTACCCAGTTAGGCAGAGGCTCCCTCTCTCAGGAAAAACAGGAGAGATGAGAAAGAATTTAGGGTTGATATTTTTCTTTTTCTTACTACTCCACACTTAGTACAACCAAAGTATAAACAATTCCTGCACACTTGAATTGAATAGAGCGATGTTTCTAAAATGTGTAGTGTAATTAATCAGTGTTAGATTTTCCCTGATGAACTGTATATTTTTGCAACACCCTTAATTAACAGCTCAAATCCTACCTCTTGGACTCTTGTTTGAGAAAAGTTGATTTTGGATTTAACTCAAAGACACCTTATATCAACTAAAATGTATGCTGAAAGTCCCTGACCCTGTAAAATCAATGTAAAAAAATCCCACTGGTATTAATGAACTCCAGATTCCTTTTTCAGAGAGATATCAGGAGCCAGCTGGAACTTTCCTGTCTGTCTGTAATTAGGACATTATTTGCTCAATGCCCAGCAGAGTTTCCTGGCATTTGCATGCCCTCTGTGTGTCAGCTTACACTGGGATCTCCTTTGCCATGGGGGCTGGTTAGTACTGGAGCACTGAGCAGATCAGTTTTCTTCACTGTGTTGCTTCAGATATCACAGAAAATCAAAAATGGGGAGAGACTTTAAACTATAATGATGTGTGAAACAATACAGTGATACAGAAAAATAATACCTGACACATTTTGGGGCCCTTCTAGGAGCAATACAGTGGGTATGGCTGCCAGAACTGCAAGGATGAAAATCGTTTTGGCCCAGACTGTCAGTCAGGTAAGAACAAGTCATTCGAGTGAAACCTCTACAAAAATAACTGAAAACAAGGAAGGAGGAGGAAGAGGTTGAGTGAGGAAGGTGCTGAAGACGGGGAAAGTGGCAGAGAGCTGGTAGTGGTCAATAGCAGGTGTCTGGGTATTTTGTCTTTGTGCCCTTCTGCACTGTCCCACTAAATAAATGATCCTCAGTCTCTCACTCAAACAGTCCATTTTTCCTATTGTAAATCTCTCTCTCCCCCCCTTACCCAGGCTGTCCCACTTTCCTTTCTCTTTCTAGCCAGGCCATTACCTGCATCCCTAAAACAACCCACACTCACTTCCCAACTGTTTTTCAGACTCCTAAAATAGCTCCACTTGTCTCCCAGCTTTTTCCTTCCTTCCTCTATAAAGACATGATTACACACCATGCTGCCTCTCATGTATGGCACTTTGGGAAGTGAATTATGGCAGTGCAGCCTGGCTGTTACAGGAGCCCTTTTTGTCTACCTCCTGCTTCCTTGTGTCCACACAGGTGAGATAGGTGTGACCTTGGAGGTTGTACCCATGTGTTAAAACACACGCCTGAAAAGCTGGTCTAGGTCTTGCATTCAGAGCTGCTCTTTATCTCATCTTCTTGAGCCCAGGACATGCAATTTACCCTCTCAAAGCTCTGGCTGGCATGGCCATATTTTAAAAGGAGCTAGTGGATTATTGGTAGGAAATCAGGCTGCCAAGTGCCAGGGTAGCTGGCCAGTGTGCTCCTGGAGCCCTGTGCATTGCCTGGCAGCCAAAGGGCTGAAGCTTTGTCTGACTTCCCTTGCAGAGTGTGACTGTGTGCACGGGGAATGCAACAGCGGCGTCGCTGGGAATGGGAGCTGCACGTGCTATGGAGGCTACACAGGCCCCAGGTGTGACCAAGGTAAACACACTGGTAGCTGCAGAGGGGCTGGGAGAGCAGCCCTGTGATGTGGGCTTGGGTGTCTCTAAAGGGGTAGGGAGGCACTGAATAGGTTGGGAATGTAGAGAAAAGATGATTTGAGCACTGGAGATCAAGATAGAGGGAAGAGATGGGGTTTACTGCCCACTTTGTGACAGGGATTAAGATGTACCGTCTCTGTATGCCTCTGTTCTTTCTCTGGACACCAGCTGGACCTCTTCTCTCAGCCTTGGGGGGCCTTACTACCTAGACTGCCAGGAACTTAGAGCTGCCTGCACTGCTCATATCCCCTGGCATTTTTGCCAATTTGGGGTCCTCGGAAACCACATTTGCCTTTATTTCCAGATATTGTGTAAGGTGAATTATATCTCCTACCAGTGCCCTACATGCTCAAAGGGAAACTCTCTTTGCTGTGTGACTGCAGAGCTCCCCCTTTGCAAAGGTGTGACGTGCGAGGCCAACAGCGAGTGTGTGGTGAGGGATGGGACAGCCCTGTGTGACTGCAAGCTGGGCTACAGAAAACAGGGCAGCACTTGCCAAGGTGAGAAACTTCTCTGTGACCCTAAATGGTCCTGTTTGGAAAAAACCTATCACACTGCTATCTGCAGAGGAGTTTGATTACTGTGAACACAATGCCTACTTCACTGCAGAGGTTTAAGCCCCTTTTTTTCAGGAATACCCATAAGATTAAAGGCTAAGCTTTTGGCTCTCCTTTCACTTGGTCATAAAAGCAAGAAGTGAATTAAAGTTGCAAGTTCCATCCAGCACTCACTTATAATTATGCACTAAGTAGTGACAGCAGGATGTTGGTGAGTCTGAGCCAGTTAAAATAATGTGTGGAGTCCAAGGAGTTCTTCACTGATTTCAAATTTAAGGTTTTGAACTGGTTTCCTTAAAAGAACATTGATAAGATGCATGTGATGAGCTAGCTATGGATAGATGTTTTCACTGGCGCTTTACAGGTTTTGCTGACCAAACTGCAGTTTCATGTATCCTCAGATATGATGCAAATTCAGAACCAATCCAAGCATCCTCTGTCACTCACACTTCTGTTACTGAAATAGTATGAAAAATGTGCCATCCAAATTCCTCAGAATAAAAACCCCCAAATGTCTGCTGTTTGGAATGATTTCATTTCCCTGTGAAATTTTAGAAGTTTAACAGTACAAATTCCTTATGCTCCATTCTTTCCATGCCTACAGTGTGCTGTGCTGAATTAAGCGCTGTTTTGAAAACAGAAGTTTGGTTCTGCTCACCTCTAATCTCTTTAATTGCAGCTCAGGATCCTTGTGCTCCTTCTCCATGTTCCCCCTTTGCTGTATGTAAAGTTCTTGGATCTCGTACGTATGAATGTACCTGCAAAGAAGGATTTCAAGGAGATGGAAAGATTTGCCAGCCCATCAACCCTTGTGTTGACAGCAATGGAGGCTGCCCAGAAAACTCCACAATTTGTATTTACAGACGTCCAGGAGAGGTAAGGCAATAACAACCAAAATTGTCCATGGGAGATCTTCACATGAACTGATGAATGTGTTGGTCAAATCTGCTCTCCTCACCTCAGATTATGCAAAGGGAAACCAGACAGCTCTTTTGTAGGATTACTCACAGGGTAAAAAGATGGTGAATACAGCTCTATGATCACTGTGTTGCCTTCCTTAGGCAACGTGTGTTTGCAAGCCTGGGATGAGTAGGAGACCTCCTTCATCCGAGTGTTTGGCATTTCCCAGCGATTGCCGGCAGTACCATTGTGACGTGACTGCCACGTGTGAAATTAACTCTCAGGGGACTCCTAGGTAAGCCACTTTGAAAACTGCAAATGAAGAAGCTTTTTCTACAGCTAGAATGGAAACTTGGTTTGGATGAACTAAATTTTGAAGAAACTGATGGTGATCTCAAGACTACAGGCCAGAGTCACCCTTTGAGAAGAACCTGTTTGTAACAAACCTATTGGAAGAAGAGTTTGACATCAGTCATTGTAAATTATTGCACATGGGTCACAAAATGCTTTAAATCTGGGGTGGCAGAGTCTTCTTTGATGTGAGCTGGAGGTGTAGCTCCCCAAGCTAGTGGTGGTAGAAGTTAATAATCGATCATTAAAAGGGAGATGTGTCGTTACTTGCTCACATTTGTGCATATTTGATAATGAGGAATAAGACTTTGTCTCTTCTCCAAGTCAGATCTGTGAGCAATAAATAAATTAGAGTTGCAGAGTGACAGAGAAGGGGTAAGTTGAGTGAGGAAACACCAGACCTCACGTAGTCCTTTGCAGCAAAACAGCTACAAGTTTGTACCGCTTAGATGAGAAATATCATTTTTGCATAATGGCTTCTCAAACACCAGAGAAAACTTCCCTGAGAATTTTACATTTTTTCAAGAAAAGGTAGAGCTTCTCTGAGACACTGAAGAGGGAAAGAGCAATCCCATCTCCTTGATCCTTCCTTCTCCAGTGCTGCTAAAACTATTAGCATCCACTTGCTCATTGTGTGCTCCAGGCCAAGACTGAAACACCGTGGCTTCCCTTTCTGAAGATGTGCTAGCACAGTTCAGGACACAGTGTTCAGAGCAGTCCCTGCCTTACAGATCTGTTTCCCAGCAGCTGGCACTGAGCCTTCTGAGGCTGGAGTGGAGTCAAATTCCTCCCCTGTGTCGCATGTCTTTGCATGGCTGACACAGAAAGAGCAGAGCTGATACTTGGACAAAGCCCAAACGGGAAAAAACAGCTTTGGTAGTCTCTGAGTGATGACTGCAAACCCGTGTGAACCAGGACAGAGATTTTCACATGTAGATAAGCTTTTCTGGAAAAGTCATTAACCTGTCTGGGCCCCTCAGTGAGCTCCAGATGAACTGTAGCTACCTGGTGTGCTTGGCCTGGCTTCTCACTGCAGCCAAGGGGTCACATAGGAGCTGTTTGATAGATCATCACTTAGCCTGTGGGTTTTATGCATAACCTCAGATTTTCAGATGCTGAAATTACTACAACTGACTAAATATCTAATTAAAAAAGGTGCCAATAATTATATTGTGGCAATCTGTACTCTGAACTTTAGAGCAGACAATCCTTGTGTTGTTTGTATCTGAGAAAGATGCATCTCCATTCTCTTTGGGTAGATACAAATTGGCTTTCCTGGCAGAAATGTGAATCTTTTTTCCTGTCACTCAGTTTAGGCAGAAGTTACTCAGCATCCCTGGAAGAGTTCAAGGCCAAGTTGGGTGGGGCCCTGAGCAACCTGGTCTAGTGGAAGATGTCCCTGCCCATGGCAGGGGAGGTTTGAACTAAGTGATCTTTAAGGTTCCTTCCCACCCAAACCACTCTATGATTCTAAGATGTGAGAACTGGGATTGGTCTTCCAAGTGTAGATACTGACATGTTGTTCTGCTTGGCAATTGTTGAATGTGTTGCAAACTGGTTTACAATGGTTTGTTATGTTTCATCCTTGCCTCATAGCTGTGTGTGCAAAGAAGGGGAGATTGGAGATGGGAGAAGTTGCTATAAAGATCTCTTGGGTGAAATAAATCAGCACAATTTGCGAGGAAGGTTTATAAGGAAGCTAAACGTCGCCAAGAAAATGTTTGGTAAATGCTTTTTTATTTTGCTTGGGGGGTGGAGCAAGCTGGGGACAGGGTAGCAGTGCCAAACTCCCTCTGCTTCCTTGTAAATGAATACTTGTTGCTTGCACCAGGCTGATACTGTGTAGAATGAATTGTGCTGTTAACAAGAGAAATATTTTTATTGCTGTGGTTAAACCATCACTGCCTAACTACTTCACACTGCCCCTCATTTTACAGCCTCTGGATGCTCAACACTGCTGACTAAATATGGGCCCTTCACAGTCTTTGTACCATCCCTTCTTCCCATTCTTGATAGAATGGAATTCAATGTAAGTTTTCTTGATTTTAGCAAATTTTCTCTTAAGGTTCTTTCCTGCTTCAGGTCTGCAGCGTGTAAAAACTGATTGATACAAGAGAGGAACTTTGGCATGCACTATTTATAGAAATCATCTCTTGGGAATACTTTTCATTGTCTGGTTAAGTTGTAGCCTTATAGAGGATGTTACATCCCTCACATTATTTTTAAAAACTCCATTTCTTTCTTCAATACTGACAGAGGTTTTTTTTTGTTTGTTTTTAATGTCGGGAAAGTCACTCTTATGTAAGACTATTCTTAAAGCTTTAAGTGGCTTTTTACTATCTGAGGGTGTGATTTTCAAAGGGGCCAACTTTAACACCAAAGTATTGGAATTTCAAACTATGGTCAAAAATACTAACTTCGGGATCCATAGAAAATATATCAGGAGAGGCCACCAAGTTACCTAGTCGACCTGCTCCCCCAAGGATCAGTTCCACCAAAATCATTCGACAAAAAGTGACAGAGACTGTTCTAAAAAACAGCAATGATGGTAAACCCAGAGGAAGCCAAATGTAATTTCAGCAGATTAGACCACCTGCATGGTCCAGCATAGGGAAAGATTGCACTTGGGGAGATTCAGCAAATTTTATAGTCTGGAGCATGCAAGGATAATTTTTAATTTGTCCAAGTCCAATAGGTTTCTGTCCAGGGGATTCCTCTAAAGTCACTTGCAGGTTAATCAGTCTCCCTCTTGCATGTGCAGACAAACATGAGAGTTTTGCCAGGGTGCTACTCCAATGAATCAAAATGAAGAGGAAAGCTCAGTCTTGTATGCTAAGAATTTCTGTGTATGTGTTAGCTGGGAGAAAGGTGATGTTGTGGTAAATGAAGTTTTTGAAAGAACATGTCATTTTTCTTTTTTTATGTGGGCTTTCCTCCCCAAAGGACACAGCTGCTGAGCAGTTGTGCAAAATGCACATTGTTCCTGGTCTGCATTTGATAGAAGACATGATAAAAGCCAAGACTATGTGGACCTTGTCAGGACATCAGCTGACATTCACTGGCCAGGTGAGGAACTCCTGAAGGCCTGGGGCACTGTTTTCACATAGGACGGGCTGGAGCTTGAGCATGGTTTCCTTGAAGGGCTTCCTTCACCAGAAAACCTTTTTCTGTGATCAAAACAAGAAGCTCCTTTGTGTAGTCTAAAGCAAGGTGATTTAGGACCAGACACCCCAAGCAACCACATCTCCTGTCTCACAGACAACCAAGAATCTGACATGTGAATGGTCTTTCCATGCTCTCTATGTGCACTATGCTCTGGAGAAGAGACCTCTTCCCTACACCATTATCAGCTACAATATCCATGTGGCTGATGCGGAAGAGGCAACACAGTCTCCCTTCAGACTGAATGCTCCCATGGAGTTTGTGTGCTTGGACACAGCCACATGATGAATATTTCCTCTTCTAGTTTCTCTTTTCCTCTCTATTATATTTTTCTTAGTCCTCCTAGCAAAGAAGTTTTCATTGTTGTGTTCTGACATGGAAGGTTCCTTTTTCCTTTTCCAACTGACTCACATTTTCCGGTATCCACTGCTCTCTCTCTCCATCCTGGACCTTTCCTGCAAGCCCACAGGTGGCAAGGGAGAGAGCCCTGTGTTTCCCCTCTGAGGATCCAGCCTTGGCCTTGAGGTCTAGGTCATAATACATCAAAAGGACAAAACACTATTGGGAGCAGGGGAATCCAAACTGAGTGGGTCAATGCTCCTTTTAAAATTCTTTCCTGTTTGTTTACTTAGGAGCTTTTTGATCTGGGAAGTCTTCACTGCCCTTCCTTTGTTTCAGACTGAGTCATCAGTGATGTGAACTGAAGTTTAGGGCAGGGAGGAGCAATTCAAAGTGCACATGGTAAAATGAAAAGCACAGGAAAACTGTGCTTCCCTGGACTTGAATCACGGCTGCAGCACCAAGGCTTGGATGCTTACTTTGCAGGTTAACCTTGGGACACCCTCCCACACCAGGCTGCAGGGCATGGATCCATACAAAGTGGAGGGACCAGACACCTGCCTTGTAATTCTGTGAGCCTGACTGCTCTGGCTTTGTTATGAACACTCCTTGTAGACACAATGAGTCAATAAAAGCTGCAGTCAAGGCTGTACTTCCAGGATTGCCTCCAAATCAGCTATGTGGTGGCCAGGGCATCCTTTTGTGATCCAGAGCTGTGATCAAGCATTGCTCACACTCAAACTTCATTCTGGAGCAAGGTGTCCCAGATGAGGTCTTTTTTCTGTATTAAGACTTGAAAGTACCACTCAGGATCAAAATATCACCCAAACTCAAGTAGAGTGGGGTGCTTGTCTTACACTCAGGCCATCCTTTACATTTACTTTTTCAAGAGTAACTCTGGCTGTCCCTTCCCCTTGCTGAGCCATAAGGACTGGTTTATAGCTGTATCATGGTAACACAAATGTACTGCCAGGAATTATTATTATTATTATTATTATTATTATTATTATTATTATTATCACCCAGACATACATCAAATCTTTCCGGTATCAAGATCTGCCAGGGGAACTGTACAATGTCTTGCAATCAAATCTCCCAGCAGCCAATGGCATCATACATATTGTCAACAGCCTCAGGAAAAAGTCCAGCCCTGACAACCTCAGAAACCCACAGGTACAGAAGCATTCATATTTCTTTTCTTTTATGGAGCAGCAGAATAAACACTTTTTAAAAAGCGATTTTCATCATTAATCTTCCAAATCAGTGAGGGTTTTTTTAAAGGAAAAAGGCTATTTATTTTGTTTTATTTATTTATTTATTTTATTATCCATTTCTGATTAGGCCTGTTAGGTCTTATTAAAATACCTTTAAAAGTAGCCAATAGTACTACATAAGCCAGATAAAAATCTTGCAATGATGCTTTTACAGTGCTTGGCTGAGAAGAGAATTCTACTTTCATTAATAAAATTATAGCAAATGAGCTCTTCTGCTGCTGTACCTTACAGAATATGTATCTTACATGACTAGTATTGAAAAGCATTTTTCACATAAAAATCAAACTAGGATTTTCTTTAATTGGTCTGTAGTGCATTTTGAAATTATAATCAAAAAGTTGTCTCTGTGTTAAATGAGAACAAATAATCATTAGATTGTGCCCATCTCTTTGAGGATGATGGTCTCCTGTAGATCTTTACATGCAAACCACAAGCTTGGCCTTCCAGTATGTGCTCAGACCTGGCTCCAGGCCCAGCCATGTTTTTCCTCTTTGTACCTTCTTGCAGAAAACCATTGGTGAGATCCTTGCCTCAATGGAGATTTTCAGTAGATTTGAAACAATCCTGGAGGTAAGTAAGTTTGTGTCTTCCCAGGAAGCTGAGGTATTGCTGCTGTACAAAGCCTGCTGCTGATGTGGGGGGAATTTTGAACAGCATTTAAATAGATCTCAGTGGTTTGGCTTTCTTTCTGGATCTTTTATTCTGTGCCGTTTTTGGTCTTTATTTTCTTATTTTACCTAAGCAAATGTAATGGAAAATATTGGAGTTTTCACATTTGTAGGGGATCTGGCACAAGAGCAAGGGTACATGCCTCTTTCCCATCTTCCCCTTGTCCCTGCAGAGTTGTTCTCCACAGCATGTTTAGCTCTTGATCAAGTTGAGTCTCTCTGTGTTTAAAGCATGCAGGGAACATTAGTCTGGGACTCCCTTGTTCATATTTGCTGCATTCCCACCAGTGGCTTCCTTATCCCAGCTGTGGTTTTGTGGCACTTACACTTCTGTTCTATCACACACCTGTCCCTTGTGTCCAGTTGCCTCTTGCACATTTTGCTTTACAACAGCTCTGCCTTTAGTGAGCTGTTTAATATTTCCTCTCACTTCCTGCTGGACCCCCCTGAGGAACCCATGTTAGATCCATGATGAAATCTTCTGTTGCTTTTGCAGAACTGTGGCCTGCCTGCAATACTGGATGGACCAGGCCCCTTCACTGTGTTTGTACCCAGCAATGATGCTGTGGATCGGCTGAGAGATGGAAGGCTCATTTATCTTTTCACAGAGGTGGGAGCCCATAGTACTGTAAGGCATCCTGAGCTGGCCAAGTTGCACTGGGCTGTGCTGGAATGACTTTGTGCAATAGATCTGGTCATTGCTTAAAGTTGCTCTTCCTGGGGGTGGCTAAACCATGTCTTTGTTTCTGTAAGGCTCTAGGAGAGAAGTGGGGGCTGATGGAGCTTACAGGTTAGCCAGATTGCTTAAATCTGGTGTTTGGCTTTCATTCCTCACCCAGCTTTGGGCAGGGGAAAATGAAGGAACTTATTCACCAAGTGAATTCACTGCTATAGGCACTGGCATTGTCAATCTCTGATTAGAATAAAATGTAGTTGCCTCCTCTTCCTCCTGAGCATTGAAGGGATATCTAATTCCCATGTTCTCTTCTTTCCTTAGGGCATCAATAAGCTTCAGGAGCTGGTGAAACATCACATCTACACTTCAGCAGCGGTAAGGCAGGCAGCTCTGAGCCCAGAGCTCCTTCAGACCAACCCCTTAGCAACCCTTTTGTCTGGCATAGAGGTCACAGTGTTGATGACTCCAGTTGCTGCTTCTTGGACTTCTCTGGAGGAGCAGAGATGTGACTCTGCAGGATCTGATGAGGCAAAGTTTTTGCCATGAAAGGAGTTGCCAAAAGGGACAGCTGTGCTCTCTCTCCATGAAGGAACTCTGAGTTTTCTGGAGTGTTGGTGCTCCCTAGTTGGATGGCCTTTACAATGAAAATATTGTCCAGTAGAGTTTGCTGCAGGACACAAAAATAAGAATTTTCCCGGTTCTCAGAACTCTCTACTCAAATAGTTACATTTCTAAGTACAAAAGCTGCAATTTACTTTTTTTTCTGGCTTAGAGCTAATTTGCTCAGTCAAAATATGTTCTCTATTATGCTTCTGGCTGAACTTTCATTGTTTATTGAATATGTCCTAGAAAAAAACATTATTAGTCTGACCCTACTTGCAGCTGTATTAGCAAGAGACCATGCTAGTGAGACTTGATTTCAGCAGTGCTGGACAGCTACCTAAACAAGGAATGAAAACCAAGGCAGCTGCCACCAGCACTGCTGTGTTTGTGGTTCTGCAAACAGCTCACACAAAGTCCTGGATTACCCTCTGACCCATTGCTTGTTTTTATGATATTTCATGAAATGTAAACGTTAAGTCCCCTTCAGAAGTTTCTCAAGTGGCAGGAATCATGGAAGGATTATGTAAGCCACACTGAAATGACCCTTTTCATGGTACCACCCCTGTGTGTTTTATTTCAGGTGACTGTAGAGCAACTGATAATGATGCCACACATTGTTACAATGGCTAACCAGATACTAACTATCAACATTAGTGCAGATGTAAGTGTGAATCGAAACCCTTCTGTGCTAAGAGAAAGTCTGCATGTGGTTCTGAACTATGTGGTTTCAGCCAATCTCTGCTTCCTCCTCCTCTTAAAAATCTAGACTTAACTGAGATCATTGAATTAGTTTGCTTCTTATCCAATCTGTGACTCCACCAAGAGGCTTGACCATTTGTGTGGTTGCCCTTGATGCTCTGAACCATCTGTTTCCCACATTGGCTTTGTGTAGTTGATCCTGTCTAATGGGCTAAAATTGTGTTTCTGCATCAGGGAAGAATTCTGATGGATGAATCAGGAATCCCCTTAAAAATGAGAGACATTGTGGCTTCAAATGGTATTATTCATACTTTGGATGGCATCTTCATCCCTCCTTCAATCATTCCCATTTTGCCTCACAGATGCAATGAAGAGCAACATAAGATTGTGATGGTAAGTCATCTCCTCCCATTCTCATGCTCAAGCACAGCTGGTGCTTGCTGTGCACCCCACACTCACCTGGAGGGCCAAAAGCAAGCTGTGTAAACTGCATTTGGGAAAGGTGGTCTGTCTGAGAGTTCCCCTGGTGTGAACTTCGGCAGCACTGCCAGCGTTTCTTCTGCTTGCACTTGGCACTGCTTTCCTGTTAATCAGCAAATGTTCCTTGAGGGTTGTTGTTCTTTCCATGCCTTGGATTCCAAAGTACATTTGCCTTTTCCTTTATGCGATCTTCTTCCCACTAGAGTTGCTAACTCGGCTGACAGTGCTTTGTTCCCACTGGTGTCCTGTAGCCTGGACAGGAAGCAGGCATTCAGGACCTACAAATGCTGTGCAGTATTCTCACACAAACTGTTTCATACACCTTATTTGAGGTGCTTGCTCCCCAGTTTGATTGTTGGTAGGTTACTGAGGAAAGAAGATGAGGCTCTGAATAGCAAGAGGTTTGGGGAGACACAGTGAATCCCAAGGGGCCACAGTGTCCACATAACTTGCTGATTCAGTGAATCTTACAGCTTGGGTTCCCAAAGCTGCTTGGATTCCCAAAGATTTCCAGCCTAGCAGGGTGCCTAGTGGCAGAGAAACTCAGAGAGTGCAGACAACCCCAGCTTCAGGCAGGTGCAAGCATCTGCTTGAGACACATGAGAGATTTCATTTAAGTGATAAATTTGGCTCATTTCAGAGCATGGAAACTAATAGTAGTTAAATATTTCAGATACATATTGTGAGGTTTTGGATATATGTACTAGGAACAGTAGCTCTGTAACATTCTTGGCATGGGGAAGGGGTTCCTTTGAGAAGATTACATTTTTGCCTCTTCTTTTCTTAACAGGGCACTTGTGTGGATTGTGAAGCCCTCAACAACAGCATTTGCCCACCTGGCAGCAAGGAAATGGTAAATATTTTTAGTTATTTCTGTAATTTCTTTGCATAATAACAAACAGGCACACTGACAGTTTCTGACTCAAGCCACTTTCAAATAAATAGGGAGCAGGAAAGGCAGGCAGCAGAGAGGCTTATTAGAGGGTATGTATCCAAGCTTTGTGATCCCAGATTGTTGCCCACTCACTGCTCTGTGCACTCTCTTATTCTGGAGTCTGCTTGCTGAATCAATGTGGAGCACAGTGAGAAATTCTGGTCTAAATGAAATTGTAGACTTGAAGCTTTTAGCACTTCTACTCTGCCTCAGGCAGAGCTTTCCTGCCCACAAGCAGGGTTTGCCAGCTGCTCCAGAGTCTCAGAAGCAAACCTGATTCCACAAGTACCATCCAGTACTGCCTCTGCCTATATCACAGCCAGAGAATCACAACAACCTTTCTGCTCTGCAGGGGGTGAGAAACAGTTTGTTCCTGGCCTGTGTTCCCTGTTGATTCAGAGATGAGCAGAGCTAGCTGAAGGTGGAGGAAGGAGGAGTGCTGCTGTTTGGGTTATCTCATGCTGAGGTTAGCAGAACAGCAAGTTCCAGGAAATGGCAATGTGAAGGCCAGACCCAAGATGTTGTTTGTGAAAGACAGAGAGGTGCTCACCACCCTTAAACTCTTGAGTGTCCTCTGAGAGGTCTGACTTTCAGGAGAACTTCCTAATGCTGTCTCAGCATGGATGTCTGAAGTAGAGATCTGCAAAATCACCAGTCACTCATTTTCCTCTCTGACTGAGGCTGGCAAAGTCAGAATCACCTGGGGCCCAGTTCTACCTGTGCCCAATTCCAAGACAGGTCGCTGAGCATTGTTCCAATGCTACTTGCAACCCTTCCTCTTATGTCTTCCTCTCTTCATCTCGCCTTTGTCTTTTTCCTTCCCTTCCTCACTGTCTAATTCTCTCCTTACTCCTTCTATTCCCCACTCTCCCTCCCCTCTCCCCTCTCCTCTCTCCCATCTCTTTCCTCCCCTCTTTCTTACCCTCTATTTCTCCTCCCTGCCATCCTTATCTCCCCCTTGTCACCTCTCCCTCCCTTCCTTCCCCTGTGCTTGCTCTCTCCCTTATCACAGATACTATTGTTAGAACTAAAGGGCAGCACCTTGGCTCAGGCCTGGGGACTCTTGGGAGCAGGAGGAGGCCACTGTGTGCCTTGGTCCATCCTAGGCCTGCCACAAGTGTGTGCTGCTCACCTTGGCTCCCCAGTGAACTTCCCCAGCTCAGAGATAGGCACAGCTGCTCTTGCAGCAGAAAGAGCCAAGGGGAAGGTGACAGTCCTAGCAGCTTGTTTTGTTTGTGCAGGAACCAACGCTGTCCCCAAAGGAATGCGTTTACATCCATGACCCGCAAGGCCTGAACGTCCTGAAGAAGGGGTGTGCCAGGTACTGCAATCAAACCATCACGGTGAGTGGGATGGAGGAACACATTCCCTCTGGGACAGCTCAGCTCTGCCCTTCCTCATTCACCAGGAGCAGCTCTGACTCTGAGTCAGGGGGCTGGATGGGAGCAGAAGGAAAGCTGTCCCCAGGACATCACATAGACAAGCTAGGTGCTTTTTGTCCAGAACAGAGGGTACCAACCTACTGCAGATGTTAGAAGGCAGCTCAGTTAAACCTGAGTGCAACAAATAAATAAAATAAGGAAGCCATGATTGTGTAGTGTTAACTGGAGTGTGCCAGCTTTAGCATTTCTCCCAGAGGAAGCTGAGCACAGAGAAAGTGCTATAAGCTGTGAAGTGATTGCATCCTGTTTATGAACCACTGTCAGATGGTTCAGGAAAGTCTCTCTTAGTGAATTTATGGACCTTGTGTTTGTCTGCAGCTCGTGAGCTCTCACAGTGCCAACTGTAAGTAATGATTTGTGGTTGTTTCATTAAATACTGCTGATTGTTTATATTATGATTGTTCTTCCTTTGGTCAATCATGACAAGGCCTGTAATCCAGGATTGCTACATCCCTCTGCAGGAATGCAGTTCTGGGCAAGGATAAAGGAAAAGTGAGTGGACCAGTGCTATTAAAGAATTAAAAGTTCATAAAAAACATGCATCCCATGTGTTGAAGTCACAGAGTAAGCAGAAAATAATGGTTTATTCTGAGAAGAATTGGCTGTGAGCAGGAAGAGGGTCATTGTTGAAAAATAATTTAGGCGCAGGAGCTCCTAAGAAACACAGATGCTAAATACAACATTCTCTTTCCTTCCATGGCAGAGACAAGGACCAGAATTTGGGAATTATGAGCACAGGAGTACTCCAGGAAATTCTTGTTAAGTCATGTCATACCTTACCAATTTTGGTTTTTTTTCAGAAACCTGGATGCTGCAAAGGGTTCTTTGGTCCAGACTGCATCCCATGCCCTGGGGGATTTTCCAGCCCATGCTATGGCAGGGGAAATGTAAGTGCGGAGGAACCTTCTGCATTGCAACAAGCAGGTGCAACAGTGTGGTTTGAGATAAGTACAATTCAGAGTTTGTTCTCCAGGGATAAACCCACAGAGGTGGTAGCAGAAGATCCAGGGAGAATGGCACATATTTAGTGAGAATTAGGTCATGGCTGTTGGACACAGTTCTTGCTGTGTGGGATCTTGTATTACTACCACCACTCTTCAAAGTCCTCTTTGTTACTGTGTGTATCAAAGTACCTTTGATGGATATTAATGCCTTGGCATTTCTCTGAGTTTCAATTGCTTTGGTTTTTTCTTGTTTTCCATCCAGTGCAGTGATGGCATCCAAGGGAATGGCAACTGTCACTGCTTTGAAGGTTTCAAAGGCACAGCCTGCCACATCTGTGCAAACCCAAACAAGCACGGCGAGAACTGTGATGAAGGTTAGTAACTCTGATGGAGAGACCAAAGGAAAATTTAGAACAAAGATAATGGTACAAATTCATGTATATTGGTTTCCATTCTGGCAAGACCAGCATCATGAAAGAAGTGACAAAAATGTCATCATGTGTGTCCCTTCAAACAACACTGGAGAAAACTTGTTTGATATGACAGTGGTGATGTCTTGGAAACATCAACCTAATTTAGATCTCTCCTGTTAGGAAACAAAAGAGAGTTGACAATGACCTTGAGCTTGATAGCCTGTTTTGAGTCTGTTCTTACAGCCTATAGAAAACATGGACCCAGGCAGTCGCAGGATCTGTTCCCTGGCCAGGCTTGATTTGTGATGGATGTCTCTAAGCAGACATCCCCTCTGCCAAAAAAAAAAAAAAAAGGAATGATTATTTGGTGTCACAAGAGATTGTGAAGGAAAGTTGGAAATCTACAATTGTGGTGGATTCTGGACTTTCTGTACTCACTGATCTCACTGCATGTCCTTGACAGACTGTGGCTGTGTCCATGGTGTCTGTGACAACAGGCCTGGCAGTGGGGGAGTGTGTCAGTCCTGGTCCTGCAAGGAAGGCTACACTGGGAAATTCTGTGACAAGACCTCCAGGAACTGTGGCCCCAGTGGGCTGTCCCAGTACTGCCACCAGCACGCTGTCTGCAGCCTGAATGACACAGCAAGGTCAGTCTCTGTGGCATGTTCGGGGCACATTGCCATTGCACATGGCTGCCACCCCTGTGGCTGTGTGTGGCTGTGTGCTTGGTGCACAGCATGGTTTGAGTGACTCAGCCAGCCTGATAGTCATAAATCTGCTTACTCAAGGGACTGCTCTACCTGTGTCCCTTTTGTGTTTATACTTTTAAGGTGCATCTGCATGGATGGATACGAAGGGGATGGGTTTTCCTGCCAGCCCATTGACCTGTGCAGTCAGCCAGAACGGGGAGGTTGCTCACAGAATGTAAGTGGGCTCAGACTGTGAAGTGTGGAGAGGCAGCTCCTCTCAATCAGTGCAGGGATCCAGGGCTCCTGGGACTGTTACAGATTTTGTGTGCTGATTTTTCCTGTCTGTCAGATGAGGTGGAATAACAAGTGCCTTGGCATAGTCATTGTAAAGATGTCAGTCATTTGAGCTGGTACCAAATATGACACTCCAAGGATAGTTTGGCTGGTTCACACTAGATATTTTATCAGCCACACAGATTAGCTGTACAGATAATTTTTGATTTGCAATGATATTCCCCTCAAGCTCATCTAACATGTGTTACTTTCTCTGTAGCTTAACTGTGAGATCCAACACATATTCCCAGTAACCATCAACACTACATTTGTATCCATGTGGTGCATCATGTTGGAAATTACTGCCAAATGGTCAAACCTCATCATAAATTAGACCCTTCAGTCAGAGGAAGACATTGGGCCATATACAAGAGAATAGGATGGCACTGGATACAAAGTAGGTCTTTTCCTGAGGGAGATCTGCCATCTATCATTGATTCCATCCCAGACAGGAGATTGTGGTCCCCCTCTTCAGGGAATACTTTATTGTGTAATGGAAGAGCTTTACATGATGATAATGAATGCCCTGTGAGTTCTGAGCCACCTTAGACACAAATGTCTACCTCTCTGAAAACACAAAATGTTTCCAGAATCACTTTATTATGAAGTTTTCTATGAGTTTTCTGGAGAAGATGCTTCCACCCCCTATCCCCAGTGTTGGAATCAGAGTAGGTCAGTCAGAAATTCTCCACAGTGTGAGGAAGGAGATTTATTGCTATATTTTCATTGCACTCTCTCCCTTCTGCTGGGTGTAATTCCTTCTCTGTCCCTTCTCCCGAAGGCCCTGTGCACCAGTACAGGCCCTGGCACTGCCACCTGCCAGTGCAATGTGGGCTGGACTGGGGATGGCAAGGCCTGTGTGCCCATAGACAACTGCATGCTGGAGAGCAGAGGGAGCTGCCACCTCAACGCCGACTGCGTCTACACCGGGCCTGGGCAGGTATGAGCAAAGCTGAGCAGCCTGCTGGTAGGAATAACGCTCCCTCAGCTGCTCTCAGGTGGCCTTGGGCTAACAGAGGTAAAAACTGGGCTGGCTAGCAGCCAAGCTTGCTTGTCCACTGCCAGAAACACCAGCTGCAGCTGCAGCACCACAGTGCACTTGCATGTGAGGTGCACTGGTGTGCTCAGGACTGCTGCTCGACCCTGGGACTTGTGCAGCAAAGGGACAGGACTGCACTCTGTAATACAGCTTGACCTAAGGCAGCAGCTGCTGCATGCCCCTGTCCCAGACCACAGCACTGAAGAGCATGTGAGCTGTTCAGACAGTCTGTGCAGGGAGCTGGGCCAAGTGCAATGCATCTTGAGGGAGGAGGAGGAAGGTGCATGTGAGAGGAGACTTCTCAGTGAGCTGCTTCTCCCCAGTGAGCATGGGGAGCATTGTACAAGGTGCTGAAAAAAGGTACAAAAGCTGTAGCAGAGTTTAGTGGGTGAGATGTGCAAGTCCTCTGCTAGATATCTTCAAAGCAGGAAGCTTTGAAATTAACTCCTCTTTCTGCCATTCACAAAGTCTATGTCGTTCCCTGAAAACCTGGAAATAAAGGAGGAAACCATCATCTTCCAGTGGCCCACACAGCCAAGCAATGCAGGGGATCAATGTGCTTGAGCAACGAGGCAGCCTGTGTGCTGTGATAGAGGATGATGCCTTGCTAAGGAAACAACTCCACATTTCCAGGTCTTGAGGGACCAGGAAGAAAACTTGGGAAAATAAATTAAGGATAGGTTTTGCTGCCTTAGACATTTTTTGGATAGTAAATGAGGATGCTCTGGTAAGTCTATAAAACTGAAATATCTTTTTTGCAGAGCGAGTGTGTCTGCAAGAGGGGTTATGCTGGTGATGGCCACAGCTGTGATGCCATCAACCCCTGCCTCATGGACAATGGTGGCTGCCATGACCTGGTGAGTAGTTAAGGAGCTGTCCTCAGGCTGGCATGGCAGGGCAGGCTCACCTGCTCACTGACAGGCTTTGCAGCAGCCATGGCATTGAGAGAATTGCAAAGGTTTATGATATGTCATCTTACTGGCCTGCACTGATGTGCTCCAAAGATGGATCCTCTGATTTTTGTGGGTTCACACTACCAAAGCAATCACCCAGGCTTGGCTGCATGAGGGGAGCACTCAGTGCCACCATAAAGGCAGCAGGGGGAAGGAGTTTGTGTGTGCTACTCAAGCCCAGCCTTTGGAAGGCCAGAATTCAACACTGAGATGGGTGTAACACTACATAACCTGTGTTTGCTCTCTAATTTCTTCTTCCTTTCCTTGCATTTGCAGGCTACCTGTGTACCCCTTGGTGGAGGAGAGAGATCCTGTGTTTGCTCTGAAGGCTACTTTGGGGATGGCATGACATGCTATGGGGACATTCTAAAAGTTAGTGAGCAGCAAATGTCTGAGGCCTTCTTGAGACTGGAGAGAACTGGCTCTGCTCTCTACTTTTCCATTTTACCTGAGCTGACTCCTACCAGCATCAGCGTGAAGCCCAAGTGAATTCCAAGGCCACAGGCACAGAAGTGATGCCAGCACTAATTACTGCCAGTGAAAGCATAATTTCTAAGCTGCCTCGCCCCTGTGCAGGGAGCACCTGTCCTGTGCAATAAGTCATCTTTCCTTCATTGTTAGGGAAGTTTTTCAGGTCAGAGCTGTCAGGCCTATTTTCTGTCTTTAGAAATATCAAAGGCCATTGTGGATTCAATCTTTTGTCCTGATACACATGAACTCATTGAAGATGAGTTGAAAATAGTTTGTTTATTTGGAAGTATATATTTTTAATGGCCGAAGTTTGGTTTTAGAAGTGCCCATCTCTCCTCACAATACATGGTGCCTGTAATGGTTGTGAAGTGAGAAGAATGTTGAAGTCATTGTTGCCAGATTTGATATTGCCAGATTTGGTATTTGATATTGCTCCTTTCCCCCAGCCCAAGTCCCCCAGCCCTCTACCCTGTGCTTAGCAGAGGTAACTCTTCTGTTGTTTCTATTTGAAAGGAGCTGGCCAGGAATTCCCACTTTGTAGGCTTCTACAACTGGGTTAAGGTAAGAGAAACCACAGGACACCCACATGGGTAAGTTCTGTAGAAGTGAAGTGTGTGAATGAGTCTGTTAGAGGACAAGAAACTCCAAATATCTTTTTCTTTAGAGAAAACAAAGCAAAGCAAATGAGAAATGGTTGCAGAACAGGCATGTGGAAAAGCTCTGGAGTTGTGGTAGAATGAGGGTCATGAGTGTGTCTTGGGGGCTTTGTTTCTCTCATGAGAGGAAGCTGGGGCTGTGTTACACCTAATTTTCATGGTTGTACCACCTGAAATTCCTGCCATCAAAAAACAGCACAGAAGGGAGAGAAGGAGTAGCATTATAACACTGTCTTTCAGAAGAATGTCCTTGGGACATTAGACTGCATGTTTGCTCCTTTTCTCAGTGCTGTTTCCTGCCTCTATGTGGGAATAAGAGAGACCCTCCAGAGACTGCACTAAGTGTGTGGAAACTCACTATGATGGACAGTCTCTAACTTGAGCTTTAGCTCACCTGACCTGCTGCACAGAAAATTGCTTTTGCCAGCAGTTATCTTGGTCCCTCCCCCAGGACTGATGCTGGGCATTCAAAAAGGATTTATGGATATGATTGAACGTGTTTGAAGGAAAACTGAATTGGGAAGGTAGAGCTTAAAGCAGCAGGTTTTCCCTTGGCAATGAGGTGCCAGCTGTTGTGGCCAAAGCACCTGTGGCATTCCTTGCTTGCCATGCCAGGAGAGGCAGGAGACCCTGCTGTGCTGCTGAGCACCCGCCCTGTTCCTCCACATCCCTTTCACATGGCTGGGAGGGCGGGATGGCTGCTGGGGCTATTTTGCACTATAGATGTGGCAGGGGAGTGTCTTATTTGTTCATTTTTGTGCTTTGGACAACAGAAATCTCTCTTCAGCATCCCAGCAGGAGCCAATGTCACTGTCCTGGTGCCATCAGAGGCAGCTATCAAGAACTTGAGCAATGCTGACAAAGATTTCTGGTTGACCCCTTACATGCTGCCCTTTTTAGTCAGGTACGAGGAGCCTCCTGACTTTGCTTTACTGGGCCAAACAACAGTAACAGAGCCATGAAATGGGTTTTTTTCTTGTGCATGACCAATGAGGACATACCTTGAGATCAATATAGAAGTAAATTTAAATATCTAGCAGGCAAAAAATCAGGTAGGCATTTAAAACATAACAGACCACAGACCATGGGAAGTGGGTTTATTTTTCATGTATTAGCAGAGAGATTTTCCCAGTCAGATGGCATCAGAACAATTCTCTCCATTGTTCTCTCCTCATGCTAAAGTACTTCCTGTGAGAGATGTGAATGTTGGGTGGTATGGTCTTATCTCCCTGTCATTACCAGCACTTCCCTAATCTTTGCTTTATCTGATTTTGTTCCCCACAGAGCCCACTTCCTTGAAGGTGTCTTCACTGCTGAAAAGCTCAAAAAGTACGGGCCAGAATTACCCACTCTCAACCCACAGACCAGATGGCAGATAAACACCACGAGTGGCGTAAGGCTTTCTTACATAAGAAATGTACCAAGCTCAAATTTAACTGCTGAGGGGCTGCTGTTCCCAGTGGGGAGCCTGGGTGGGACACTGGTGCCCTCAAATGCAGGCATCTTTCACAAACTGTACCCAGATTAACCATGAGCAGCCTTGAATGAACAACGTATTTGTTTTGCACTTGCTTGGCACTTCCTGACCCTTTCGCTTCTCCCTCTGGTTCTTGTGCAGGTATTGACCATCCAGAATGCAGCTGTAGTTATCAGTGACATCCCTGCCAGCAATGGCATCATCCATGTCCTCAGCAAGGTACGTCAGTACATGTGGCACTGGGAATTGCTGCAGTTGTAGCAGCAGGGTTGTGTAGCAGCCTCTGTTACAGGGCCAAGGAGGAACACAAGTCTGGATGGTTAGGAAGGGATATAAAGGCAAACTATATGAGGTTATCACAAGGTCCTGACAGATGTTTCCTGTGCAGCAGTGTTCAATGTTTAAAACATTTGTCTCCAGGACCAGTGGGAGGAGAGTTCCCCTTCTCTTGGCTGATAGAAGAGTTCAGACTATTGCAGGACTGTGTAAAATGAGACCTTTTAATTGCCTTTCTTGCAAGCAGGGCAGGAGTCCAGTGAGATTTCCCTCAGCCCCTTGCTCAGCCTTGCTCTGTACCTGCTTTTTCCACAGGTTTTGTTGCCCTCTCCAGCAGACATCCCCCCGAGCCCTCCTGGTCTGCAGGAGCAGCTCAGCACTGTGGCCTCCTTCAGCACATTCCAGGAGCTGCTAGAGGTAAGCACTCGAGGCGAGCACAGCTGTCACTGTCACAGCAGTCTTTGGAGCAAATGCCACCTCCCCCTGTACTGGGGACATAAATTTGGGCTGCCTGGTAAGAAAGGGAAACTGTGTGTGTTCTGCATGAGGGGTCTTCTAGGAAAGCTTTTGAGCAGCCAGAATTACATAATTACAGTGAGATCTCTAGATCACTGCCATGTGTTACAGTGGAAGATGACTTGTCTACTGCAGGTGTTCTGATGCCTGTACAAGGCAGAGAAAACCAGAATAAAGAGAAGGCTTTTTCATAGCTGGGAAGCTGCTCTTGTGTCAGCCAGGACAAGGAGCAAGCAATCAGATGTGTATGGCTGAGTAGAAATTGTATATCCTATTTTCAAACTTTTCCTCTTGCCTTTGTAATTGATCTCATGTGTGGTTTGGATTTTAGTGAGTACAAGGGTAATTGCTAATGTCACTGTTTGGACATTTTGTAGGAGTACCAGCTCATTGGGAAAGTTGAGTCCTCTGAACAATACACAATTTTTGTTCCTGGAAATAACTCCATTGAGGAGTACTGCCGTGCTGCCAATGTGACCCAGCTGGTAAGCTCACTGCTTGCTTGCAGTTTGAGTATGTGTTGTGGTGGGTGCAGGGGCAGGTACACTGCCAAATAGTAAACAAGCTCAGGGATTTCAGCATGCAGAGGAGATGAATATCTGATGCTAAAAGCTGGGAGAAATGTGGCAGAGAAATGAGAGGATTTCCAGGGGTGTTGCAGTGGGACCTGAAAAAAATATTTGGACCCCAAGGGCAGAGTATATTAGTATGTGGATAGATGGCACAACATCTTCCACTTCCTGGCTGGCTGTGGCAATTTTCAGACTTCTGAAAGGTTCCAAAAAACATTAATGGGTTCATCAAGTATGAAAATCATTAGGTGTGATCAGTCATCTGTGACAGAGAGTTACTAGGCTCTGTGGCCTAAATTAGTCATTACAGGTGCTTAGGAACATGTCTTATGCCATACCTCTGACTGAATTGTAATCTAGGAAGTCAAAAGACTCCAAACCTTTTTATTTTTGTGGATTTAGGACAATGAAACAGTGCAGTACCACATTATTCTGGGAGAGAAGCTCTTGCCTGCAGACTTGAGAAGTGGAGTTCACAAGAACAGCATGTTAGGGCTCTCCTACTGGCTGATGTTTTACCAAAACAGCACTCAGGTAAGGGAGGCAGGCTGTTCTGGATTGACCTATCACTTCCTAAGGCTGGTGACCCAGTACTCCCATTTCTCTTTTGCACACCCTCACAAATTTACTGCTGGACTGTCTTGGAGCTGCCAAGCAATCCATGCAGAAGGAGTTGAAGGTTATTGTCTCAGCTGCTGTCTCCTGCTTTGCAGAAGCTTGTCAATAACATTCCTTTGGATGGAAAGTCCTTTGAGACAAGGAATGGCATCCTGCTCGGGGTGTCCCAGGTGCTCCAGGTCCAGAAGAATCGCTGCACTGCCAATACCACCACCATACTGAAGGTAATGCTGATGTCCAAGGAGCTGACACCACATTTCACGGGGTTCCTACACCTGCTGAGCCAAACTGATGGGTAACAGACAACTTCCTTGGCTGCCCTCATGGATGAGACAGTAGCTTGTGGTGTAACCCCAGATGAGCCTCATGAAATGGGACATTGTGGAGATTTGGCACCTCTTACCTGGAGATTCTGTACATCTAATGCACCTCTTGTGCAGATCATGTTCAGCTCCCTTGCTGAGCCTCCCAAATACTCAGCTGTGGAAGGAAAATCCAGCCCAATTTTTGCATGCCATCACCACAAGCTCCCTTAGAAAGTGCTCCCTGGTTTGCCTGGGAGTCATGGCCAAAACTCCAGCTTGCATGTACCTTGTGGCTCATGGCAATTAAGCCACTAAACCTGAAGATTGCAGTGTCAGACTGCCTGCTACAGATCAGGAAAAAAAGTATTTGCAGCCTTGTGTGAAGGAACCCCAGGCCTACAAAAATCCCTGAGATTCAGGAAAGGTGTGGCATATGATCTCTTCTTTGGTGTTTTGAGCCACAGAGATAAAAACATCTTTGTCCCAGGCAGCAGCCTGTAGAGCAGCCTTTGTTATTCAAGATTAGTGTCCTGGTGTGATGTGGGTAGAGGCACACTGGTGACTTGTCCTGTTCTCTGTGCCCTAGTCAAGGTGCGGCAAGTGTGACAAGGGGATCAAGTGTCCTTCTGGATCAGTTCTTTTGGTGAGTCTTGGATTCATGGGACAGCTCACAGACTGGTTGCAGATAGTGCTTTGGGATCCTTTTATTGCTCTATAGGTGTCATCTTGATACCTGAAAAAATGTGCCCTTGAGTCCTCTGTGGCTCGTCCAGGGCCAAAGTTTGCAAGAAAAACCAGAAACCAGGGGAGAGTTACACAGGAAAAACATGGACATGAATCATGAAGCTCCACCCAGAGCTGGCACCAGGTTTTGCCTGAATTTCAAGAGCCCTTTCATTTTCCCACTTAACAGGGAATAAGAGATGTCTTTTTTTATTATTTTTTTATTTTATCTTTGACTATTTTGGCATTATCATCAAGGAAAGCCAATTTAAGAGTGCCTGTAACAATTTCCCTGTTTGGACCATTGATTTGTTCATGCAGATGGGCTGGTTGTGCCTGCAGCTTGTTTGTGAGTGAGTGACAAACATATCCAGAGAGGAAAATAGCTAAGCATTTCATTTCCATGCTGGCTGTGAAATGCCTAGCAGCTACATCTGGCTTCTTAGGCCTTGCTGCTTTACCCTATACCCAAAAATTCCCAATTCTTTTTTTCTCAGTATGCAGACTAACGTGTACCATGGGTTTGGCAGGTAAAAAAGACTCTATGTGGTGACTTCACATCCAGAGATGCTTCATTGGTCTCAGCTCTGGATAGTTCAGATTTTTAGGGCTATTCCTGTCAGATCCAAAGCAAGAACACTGCCATATGCACCAAAATGTACATTATTTGTCTAAATATTGTAGTATCTCCTAAGTGTGTCTATGTTGATTATATCCTCAGGAGCCCCTTGGAAGAGGAAATCTCGCTAAATGCAGATTGCGCTCTGCGGGTGCAGGAACAACAGGTTGCCATTTCACCTGTGCAAAAGTTTCTCTGGTGAGCAAAACACTTGCCTCTGATTCATTTTGGCAAAAGCAAGATAGATGGGTGTGAGAAGCACAGCCATGGAAGGGCAGGCTGTGCTGAAATCCTCGCTCTGTGCCATTGCATAGCTGAGACAGGGGCTGTCTGGGAATCGCTCTCTATCAGGAGGTGGAGGGCACTGGAACAACAAAAGATCTGCAGAAATGTCTGCACTGTGATGGATTGGGACCTGCTGCTTTGGTATTGTTGCTCTGGGTTTTGTCCTGCAGAGGAAGAGAAGGAGTTGAATGTTTGCAGTCTGGTTTCCAAAGGAAATGAGGCATGACTGATGGTATTCTGCTTGTGCCTGTGCCTTCCCAAATAACTGATGACTCATTGGAGCTGAACCAAAGGGAGGAGCAGAAGGTCTCACGCCTCATGTTGTGTGTGTTATGGCCCCTACCAGTTTTGTGAAAATGGGTTGCTGGAAGAAAACACTTAAAGAAAAGATGGTAAAAGAAAGGCTTGTGTGAATTGGCATCTTATAGGTGTTGCAGCATCACTTTGAAAGTTTAGAGGGAATGGGAAATTGAAAAGGGAGAGGGGGCGTTAGACTTATTGTACTCACATAGAGAGTTTGAGCCAGCACTTGTACCTCATTTGGCACTTTTGCATTGTTTCATTAAATGTTGTTTCTCATCATCTGTAATGTCTAACTTTGTCCTCTCATGATTTTCTTCCCTCCATGGGTAGATGCAGAAAGAAGTGAGAGCAGTTAAATCAGGTTTTGGAACCAAATCACCTCCTGCCAGAGCCTCTCTCTGCTCTGAGGACACAGGCAGGAGACAGGCTGGAGGGGCACAGGACATTTCAGTTATTCACCAAAGGGCCCATGTTTCTCAAGGGCAGTGCAGACTTTTGAACACCTCATTTCAGGGTGTTCACTCCATCCTACCAGTTCCTTCCACATGCTGTCAGAAATTATGGCTGTCACACGGAGAGGGGAACCAAGCTGTGCCCTGTCTGTGTGCACAGGATGGCTCACCCCAGCTTGTTCTTGTTGGTTTTCCAGACATCCGTCTGCTGCCCCGGCTACTACGGCCACATGTGTGAGATGTGCCCCGGGAAGCCGGGCCGGTGGTGCTCGGGGAACGGGGAGTGCCAGGACGGGCTGCAGGGCAGCGGGGAGTGCCGGTGCCTGGAGGGCTTCCACGGCACCGCCTGTGAGATGTGTGAAGTGGGACGATTCGGAGCCGACTGCAAATCAGGTGACACCGGCGGCTGTGGCAGCTTGGCTCTACCAAACTGCTCGCAAGGGCAGAAAGGTGGCCATGTCTCAGTTCTCAGGAGGGGTGGTGGGAGAGCAGAAAGGTGCCAAGGCTCTGAGACACGCAAATGGCTGCCAGGTCTCTGAGAGAGAAGCAGCAGGAGCGAGCACTTGTGGCCAGCCAGAGGAATGGTCCCATTTTGCATCCTCAAACCAAGCATGTGCTGTGCTGTGCTGCTCTTCCTGCTGCCACCCAAACTACAGCAAGCACAGGCAGGTGATCTCTTCCTGGGCTTTTTGGCCTGGCAGTGAGGGATCAAGAGCTGATACTCCTGTGACTTTTTCTTTTGATACTCTTGATGGCAGTTTGATGTGTTGGATTAGTAACAGGGCAGACAACGAAATGGCAGCAAGGCTCTGCTGGTGAGCCCTGGCTGGTTTGGTTTGACAGTGGTGTTTGTATTTTCCCTGCAGAATGTGCCTGTGACAATGGCATTTGTAACGATGGACTGCGAGGGGACGGGAGCTGCGAGTGCTTCCCAGGATGGACAGGCCCCACCTGCCAGGAAAGTACGTGAGTGTGAAGGGCCCCTGATGTACCAGTGGCAGAGAAATCTGAGGCATCCTATCAAGTTTTCAGAGCAGCTCTGTCTGCTCTGACCACAGAGTCACATGTACTCTGCATTCCCCCAAAACCTTTTCAGTCTCTGCTGTCTCATTCCTGCACACAAGCTGCATTTGCTGTGACTTCCCCAACCATTTATTTTGGTAAACCAAGAAAAGCCCATCCCTGTTTCTACCTCCACTGAGGTTAGAGGCACCTCAAAAACAGGCCCTAGTTCTAGGAGAGAAATGGGAGCTTCCAGCCACATTGGGTTGGTCATGACTCCTGTTGCTTTCCTAAGAAGGTGTTAGGGCTAGATTTGAATTTTCAAAAGGCCCCAGTGTGTTTGCTGAGCTGCTTTTTCTGCTCACAGATTGAGTCACTCAGGTGAACTCAGGCTGTGGTGTGCAGTCTTTAACAAATCTGTCATTGTGTATCAAAATAACATGTTGAAGATGGATTTGGGATTTTGATTTGAGTGAGGAGAAACCTGAGCTTATGAATACCTTGAGATTTTAAAGGTTTACACATAAGGGTTGATTTTATTGTGAATTTAGAAATAGAAATCAAGCAGAGCTGTCCTATCTAGTGTAAATGTCAAGCATGAAAGCAGTTCATCTTTTGCTTCAAAAGGGCCAAAACCAAATGGATCTGTGTTCTGGGTTAACAAGGTTTCAGTCCTTGTTTCGTTCTGACCAGTGCAGAGGCCACACAAATAAAATCAAGTCAAATAAAATCAATTAGTGCAGACAGAGAATATCACATTACACTCCCTTGCAAAGTGCAAAAACATAAATCCCATTAAATTTTCCTGCTGCCACATAGGACAAGAGAGTTAGCATCACTCCTGGTTTGCAGGCTCCTTTTCTCTAGATGGCAGAAATGGCCCCAGCTGAAAATTCCAAGTTCTATTTGTATTTTCTCTTGCAGGAATCAAGATTGACTTATGCAATAACACTTGCCATCAAATGGCCAAGTAAGTGCAGGAGAGGGGCTGAGTCATCCATTTGTGTTTGTGTGAGTTTTACACAGAGGTGGTTCTGGCTTAGGGCTTGGCAGAGGGCTGGCAGAAGGTGCCTACTCATCAAAGATGCACAATTGTCAGTTCCTTTCTGGGAACTCTCTTTGGACCTGAGCCACATGTAGTCTCCCCAAGGATTTTGTCTGTCCAGGCATAAATCCATTCTAAGTTCCTTCAGCATGTGTGGATGGCAGAAAGCAGAGAGATTCCAAGGTATTCCAAGGCTGGCCTTATTTGTGGAGCAAGTCAACCAGCCAAGGAATGAAACAGGGCTGGAATGAGGCCCCCATGTTCCCTTCTCCGTCCATTATCCACACTCCTGTTTTAGGCAGGGACCCTGCCATCCCCCTTGCATCTTGCAGAGGCCCATGGGTGTGGTGAGAGTGCACTCTGGGAGGCCTGGGCTGGACACCAGGTCCTGGCCAGCGTGACTGGAGTGTTTGGACCTGTAAAGGAATACCTGGAGTGTGCCTCCTGTGGTCATTGTGGTCTCTTGCATGTGCCAGATTTGAACAGTGCTTCCCCCCAGCTGAGCAAATCAGGAGGTGTTGTCAGTGATTGTTTATCCCTGTCTTGTTTCAGCTGCCTCAACAGCTCCACAGATTCCCAACCGACCTGCTTCTGCTCTGCTGGATACACAGGGAATGGGACCCACTGCACAGGTGTGTCCAGCAAACACAAGGTGAAATAAATGGCAGGAAGCTGCCAGAGGAAAGATCACTCAAGCTTCTCTTGTTTTTGGTCACAGAAATAGATCCCTGCACTATTGACCACGGTGGCTGCTCCATGCACGCTGTGTGCACCAAAGTGTCCCCAGGAGAGAGAACCTGTGCTTGCAAGGAAGGCTATGCTGGGGACGGACACTCTGCATGGGTGAGGACTCAGGGTGTGTTTTGGGGGTAGCAGAGAGCAGCATCGATACTGAGGGGAATTTCAGACTAAAACACCAGTGTTTTCATCTCAGACAAAGAGATTCCTGCAAGGTTTCTTGCTCTTATGCATGTCATGGAAAGGCCCAGGGACAGAGGTAAGGGCAGTCTCCCACAGTGGTGCTCTGGGTGAAGATGGAGCTAGGGGCAGTCCAGTCCTCTCATATTCTTTAAAGTGCACCCAGACAGGCTTGGAATTTTCTGTGGGCAGATTTGTCACAGCTCAGAGACCCACATGTGTCAGGAGTAACTTTGTAGTTGTACCCTATTCCGATTCTATCACAAGACACTTTCCCAGGAAAGTGTTCTCCAAGCTGGAAAAGTTCTCCCTGTTGCTTTCCCAAAATCTCCTTGGATCACCAGTTCCTAGCTGCCTTGAGCAGCCCTCAGCAATAACTTGGCCTTATTGTTTTGCTGCAGAAATTGATCTCTGTCTGGAAAGCAATGGGGGCTGCCATACCCATGCAGAGTGCATCAAAACAGGCCCAAAGAAGGTGAGTGTGTGGGGTGGATGTCAGGGCAACGTTATCATGGAAGCTGTCACAGCTGTCACTAGAGACACTTCTGTCCATTGCAGTGCTTTGTGCTTTCTCCCTTCCATGCAGAGAAGGTTCCTTGGAAGAGCATGAAAACATTGCTGTTTCCATGAGAGCAAATGGCTTTGCTGGCCAGAGGCTGAAGGCAGTCTTGGGTTATATTTGTTGTGGACACAAGCTTGGTTATCCATGGAGGCAGCAATGGTTGCTACACCACATGCCTTCTGTCCAGGGCAGCCCTTGTGTGTTTCCTTTATTTGCTCCAAGTTTGAGCCCAAGGCTCTGTTCTCCCTCCAGGTTGCCTGCAACTGCCTGCCTGGTTACAGTGGGGATGGTGTGAGCCACTGCAACCCCATCAACCTGTGTGAACAGGTATGTCAGCATTTGGCTGCTTCCAGAGGTGAAGGCCACAGCCTGGGAGTGTTCCCTTCTCCCAGGAGTTAACAGCAGGAACAGCATTAGCTGGTTGGTTGGAGCTGAAGTCTTGCTTTTCCACATACTGAAGGATATCCTCGTGTGTTTGGCCTCCATTGCCTCCTGCAGTCACTTGCAGTTGTGTCTGTCACCCAGCATTCCCTCAGGGTGGAAAGAGGGACATAGGGTTGGAGGCATGTAGGCTTTTTCCTTTGTGTCCATTTTGTGTGGGATGTGCTCAAAAGCATCAGAGTGTTCTGCGCTCAAGGGCATCACTGCCATTGAAACTGTCCCTCTGAATCAGGGGCTTTGTCGTGGACCCTGTGTTCCAAAGTGAGGTGTAAAAATCTTATTTCATGGGAGGATTTGATGCTGGGAAGCCCTTGAGAATTTGGGTGAGGTTTATTCTAAGGCACTAAACAGAGGAGGGGGGATGGTTTCCTTTCACTGGGCTGTATGGAGTTTGCAGCTCCCACACACAAGCAGCAGTTCAGGTGGTGGGAGAAGCCCCTCCAAGCAGCCTTTTGCTTTCCCTGCCAGAACAATGGAGGCTGCAGCCCCTTTGGGCTGTGCAAGTACACAGGCCCTGGCACTCGGAACTGCTCCTGCTCCTGGCACAGCATTGGAGATGGCTTCACCTGCCGTGGCAAAATGCATCAGGTGAGAGCCTGTGCTGCACCTTCTGTGTCCCCTGCCCTGCAGCAAAACCACTCCCTCCTCTCAGATCTTGGTGTCACATTGACACGTGTGTGGTGTGGGAGAGGAGACAGGTGCTTTGAGCAAACTCTCCATAAATCATAGGTGTGTTTGGTGTGCCAGCTATGGACATGGCAAAGTGACTTTGTTCCAAAGGGAAGAAACACTCTACTGCTGTCAGCAACATTGGCCATACCTCCAGGGGACTGATTGCTTCATGTCATAAACAAATGGGAGTAATCTTGTTTTTTCCCAAGACAACTCACTTCTGCCCAGTGGGATGAGGGCAGGTGTCCCCTGTGGCCGTACCAGGACTTGGGACCCAGCCTGGTGGCCAGCAGTCTGTGTCCAGTTCTGTTGCCAGTACAATGGCTGTCCTTGGGCAAGCTGGTGACCTTTTCAGGCAGTGCCAAACAAAGCAGTGACCACAGCAGAGCTGTGAGGAAAGAGTGTGTGCCTCTGCTCTTACTGAAAGTCAGTGTGGTGAGGAGAAGTCCTTTGCCTTCTAGGGTATGTCTGCCCTCTGGACAGCATCCCAGAACTGGCAGTGGCAGCACAGTGAGATTAAAGCAGAGATTTTGTGAAGCACTCGAGGTGTCCCACGAGCACAGGGCAGTTACCCATGAGAGGTGCCGCAGGTCCAGCCAGCTTTCATCTTCTGGCCACTCCATCCTGCAGCACTTGTGAATGGTGCAGGCAGAGCTCACTGCAGCACCCATGGCATCTGTGCCTGCAGAGCTGGTGAGGGAGGGAGGGAGGGAAGATCACTGTGGTGTGCCAGGAGAACTGGCGTCTCTTGGGGTGGGAGAGTGACCCAGAGTGGAAGGAGCAGGTCACTGTGCTGGCTGGGGAGGAACCAGTGGAAGGGACCCTGCTAACACCAGCTGATTCCCTTTGTTTAAGGAGCTCGGAAGGATTCCAGATGCATCCATGTTCTTTAGGATGATACAGGTTGGTGAGAGCTTTGTCCTTGTCTCTGTGTAGTAAATCCCACCTAGGGCTTTCTGCAAAGGATCTTGCTAACTGGAACAATGTTTTCTGCTCCCCTTCCCATTAATGCTCTTCTAACACAGGCAGAAAGCATCAAAGAGCTCAGTGGGGCAGGGCCTTTCACTATCTTCGTCCCACAGACAGATTTCATAGGAAACACCACAGTGGTAAGTGCCCTCCCATGCCAACTCTGTTGGGTGTTTGACAGCTCCAGTTGTGGCAATGTCCCCCCTAGGACTGCTCTGCTCAGTGAACCAAAGCCAAGGGGCTGCACCATGGAGAGGTAAAGGCATCCATCCACTGTTCTCCATCAGTGTAAAAGCAGAAGTTTGGAGGCATCTCACTGAGGAGACAACCTGGACATATCTCCTCTTGTAAGGAGATATGACTATCATCTCTTGTTGGAGATGACATCTTGTGGGCCTCAGAGGCACTGTGCCAGATCAGTGGTGTGTGGTGGCTTTGGTGCCCATGGGGCTGGTAACAACAAGGCTCCCATCATCTGTGACAGACCCCTTACTCCTTCTCAGGAATAATAGAATGGCAGCTTTTTGGTGTCAGTGTAATAGAATATCCTGACCCCATCACTGACTAGTCAAGCTGGTTGAAATTTCCCAAAGCTGTCAAATGGTTTTGTGTCTTCAGTGTGTTTTGGGGGGACCATCTTCCCTTCAGGGATGAGTCAGAGGGAACTCAGGCAGTCCAGGTCTCCCTCATTGGGGCGGGGGGGCCCTGTGTGCAAGGCAAAGTGCCCTGGTGTGACCTCACTCTGTTTTCTGTCTGCAGTTTGAGGAGTGGAAGAGCAGAGGCCTCCTCCGGGACCTGCTTCGCTACCACATGGTGGGCTGCCAGAAGCTGCTCTCCAGTGACCTGGAAGGCCAGGAGTCCCTTACATCTTTATCTGGCCACAAAATAAAGATCACAGTGAACGAGGTACTTCCCTTTGCAGTCCCATTTGTCAGGATGTCACTTTTCCTGTCGTGTGAAGGCGCTGTGGCTGTGGCAGGTGCTGGCTGTGCAGGCCTCAGCAGGTCCCCTCTCTCTCAGAATAGCATCACTCTCAACGAGGAAGCCACAGTGCTCACCAGTGACATCGTGGGTGTGAATGGGGTCATCCACTTCATCAACAAGATCCTCATTCCCAGTGACCTGCTGGGCCAGAACATCTCAAAGCTCTCACAGGTAAGGCTGGAGCCGTGCCCTGCTCTCAGGGCTGTGCTGAGCTCAGGGACAGGATCTGTCTCCCAGCAGAGCTGCCTCAGCCCAAAGCTGCCTGGGCTGCTCTTCCTCCCTGTCCCTGCCTGCCCAGGGGTTGTCTGAGGCCACAGATTTGGCTTGTGAAGGTGACAGCATTTGTGGGATATTTGGAACATAAGGAGCCTTTTCCATCATGAGGGAACAACAGTTCTGGATGTAGGCAGGAGGATCTTGTCCCATGCCAACCATGACACTCCTTTTCCAGCACAGAGCAGGTTGCAGCATGAGTTTGCCAATGTCTCTCTGTGACTCCTTAAGCAAGCATTAGGGGCTTAGAGAGCCTGCATTTTACAGAATGTAACACATTTACTGTGCACAACAGAGTGCTGGAATTCATCCCAGCTCCTGCCATAGCAGTGTCTATCCAGGATGAATCAGAAAGGTGGTGGCTGCTGAATGCCAGCCCTTTCCAGGCCAAACCATCAGCACGATGGTGACAGAGATAAATTTGTGTTTATGGGGAAGCCTTGGTGTCAGTTGTTTGCTTTCCTCCTGTGCAGCAGAACATCACGGAGGTGGCCGAGGCCTTTGGGTACAGCATTTACAGCAAGCTGCTGCAGGTGAGCCGCTGCCCCTGCCGCCCCGGGGAGGTGCTGCGTGCCGGGGCACGGTCACGGTGGGCTCGGGGCTCCCCCCTGGTGTCGCTGTGCTGTCGGGCAGGACGCGGAGCTGCTGCCGCTGCTCGCTAACCCCGTGCACAGACCCCTCACGCTGCTCTGGCCCACGGACGCCGCCTTCAGCGCCCTCCCGGAGAGCCGGCAGAAGTTCCTGTACCGCAGGGAGCACCGCGACGTGCTGGCCTCCTACCTCAAAGCACACATCATCAGGGACACCAAGGTAAACGGGACAGCACACAGCTGCCAGGGCCACAGCAGGTGCCGCTGTGGCTGTGTCAGAGTGACCTTGCCAAATACTCTGCTGCCATAGAGCACACAGTGCCACCCATTGTCTTGAGAAGACCCAAAGTTGTTTGAGCACTTGAGGCACCTACAGCATCATGGTGAACCTCTGGTGGTTGAGCTGAAACCTTCTGTCAGTCATCAGCTCCTGGGGAGCTGCAAGGCTCACAAACTTGCTCTTGTGTACAGGGCTATGAGCGAGGGGAGAGCCCAGCTGAGCAAAGCCAGGCCCTGCTTTTTCACACTGGCCTCTCACTGTGCAGGAATCTGGGACTAACCCAGCACAGCTGTGCTGTGCCACCCACACCAGCTTCAGGGACTGCCACATCACACCCCTCTGAGGCTGACCACTGACCCCTGCCCTCACCATGTCTTAAAATGAACTCCCAGTTCTGCCAGTCTCTCCTTCACGTTCTTCTTTTCCCCTCTTAGATTGTTGCTGGTAACGTGCCCCAGGTTGAAACCATACGGACCATGCACGGCTCCACCATCTCACTGAGCTGCAGCAAAGCCCACGTGGTGAGTGTTGGTGAATCCAGGCTTGGCTTCCCATGGAGCAAGTGTCCCTGGGAATGGCCATGGGGCATCTGGTGCTTCTGGCAGGGAGTGGACACAGAGCTGGGGTGCTTGCAGGCTGGGACAGCCCATTCCCTGGCTACAGCTGGGCTGTAGAGAGGCACAAGGCATGTCCAGCTGGCAGGGGAGTGCACAGGGATCTGGTACCTGCACATGAATGTCACAATGACCTGGCTGTATGGTGCCACAACCTCCAGAGAGCACTTGCTGCATGGACAGAGGCCATCCTTAGGAGAGGTGGCTGTGAAAATGTTAAATGGGAAGGGTGGTCAAGGACACATGCACAGAGATTTTGCAGTTCTTGGAGTGATTAAGAAGCCATGGCAGCCCAAACTGAGCCACTTCTGGGTGGTGCAGCCAGGATTGTAGGATGTACCAGAATCACAAGTTGCTTTCTTCCTCTGTTAGGGGGAGATTCTGGTGGGGAACAGTGACGCCACCATCATCCAGAGGCACATGGAGTTCAATGGGGGCATTGCTTATGGCATTGATAGATTGTTGGAGCCACCAGATCTGGGATCTCGGTGTGACGAGTTCACCCTGACTGAGCTGCCGGTGAGCACCTGGGATGGGCTGAATGAGGATCTGGGCCACCCATGCAGCCTGTGCCTGGGAACAGGGACCTCTGGAGGGCTTGCTGCCCTCCCTTGGCAAAGCTCTGAGCAGCCAAGAGAGGCAGCAGCATGGATTGAATTGTTGTGAGGTCTCTTTCTCCCCTCCACAGGGATCTGCAGAGAGCTGTGGACTCTGTGGCTTCGAGCCACCCTGCCCTGCTGGCTCCGTTCAACGGGTAAAGCTCACAGCTTTGTCACCAGGGAGGCCCAGAGGTGACAACCCCCACGTGCCCCTCATGTTTTAGCAGCATAATGAAGGCTCACCTGTGTGTGGCAAGCCCTTGGCTCAGTCACATGGTCCATGCCTTGCCCCAAGTCATGCAGGAGTTGGGCTGAAAAATATGGGGCCCAGTGGTCTTTGCTGGGTCAGTCCTGTGTGGGTGGCTCTGGGTGCTTTACAGCAAAAAAGCTCAGCCTGGGAGTGGCTCAGGGATCCCATGGTGAGCAGCCTTGGGAGGCAGTGGCTGTACCCCATTCTCACTGCTGGCTTCTGGCACAACCCTGAGGTTCCTCTGGGGCTCCATTGTCACCAGCCCCTGCATATGTTAGGAAGCCTCTGTTGCTTGCCATAAAACTGAATGAGTGGCACAAGAAAAGTCAGGGTGAGTTATCAGTGACCAGTGTGGCAATCTCTGTGTTCTGCCTGTTTCCTCACAGGGGGAAACCAGGCGCTGCTACTATTATGGAAACCACCTGCTGAGGAACACCTTCCTGTTCCACCACAACTCCCTCCTGCGGCCGGCCTGGCCCCCGCACTCCCCGTGGGACCCCTTCAGGAGACACTTCTCTTCCAGGGGGCCTCTCAGGAGAGGCTGCAGGAGGAGCTGCGTGTCCAGCCTCTGGGTCCCGCAGTGCTGTGCCAACCACTATGGCCGGGACTGTCGGGGTAAGAGCCACACCCTGTCCCGCCCGGCCCTGTCCCCTGCGGGAAGGTGACATTGCTGGTTCAGCACACCCGACATCCATGAGCGTGCTTCCCCGGAGAAGGGTGGGCAAAACCCCAGGCGGGGAGCCCCAGCCTGTAGAGGGCGCAGGGAGCAATACCCTGAGATTATGACAAGAGGTTCCCTTCCTTGGAGAATATCCTGTCTCTGCGAAGAGCCCTGGGCACAGGCCTGCTGGGGGTAGCTGTCAGACATATCACTCACCTCTAGATGTTGGCAATGCCAATCCCTGGCGTCTGCCCTCTGTGCCATGGGCAGCTTTCACATCCTTGGGTGAGTCTGCTGTTAGTGTGGGGCAGGAGAGCACAGACCCAGCGCACCACAGCAGGGCTTCTTCCCAGGCTGGAAGCTGTGTCAAATTTGCCCCTCTTGCCCCCATTTCTAAGGTTTCCTGTCATGAAATGTCCCCAGCACTCAGTGCCCAGACTGCTGAGCTGTCTGCGGTCCGAGCACCCCGTGAGCAGCAGCTCAGGGCACCGGGTGTGCGGGGTCCGAGGGGAGGGGGCAAAGGGACCCTCCAGCACAGCGTCCCTTTGTCACCAGAGCCTCACTAAGGTGCCCCATTTGCAGCGTGCCCAGGAGGATTGGAGGCGCCGTGCAACAACCGTGGGACCTGCGATGACAAAATCGGCGGCTCAGGGGTCTGCAACTGCAGCCAGGAGTTCATCGGGACGGGCTGCGAGCTCTGCGCGCCCGGCAGATACGGCCCGGAATGCCGAGGTACCGCGGCTGGGCGGGGCGGGGGCGGCGCTGGCCTCAGCCCCTCGCAGCACGCGGCTGATAAGGGCACAGCGTCAGAGCCCTCCTCGTTTGTTGAGCACAGCTGAGAGCCCCGGTTTGGGAGAAACTATTTCTATGTGCTGTGAGCTGGGGGATGCAGAAGTTGTGATGAACCCCGTTAAGAAAGAGGACATGCTCAGCAGGGACCTGTGCCATGTGAGACAAAAGCAAAGAGAGGGAAAAGAGAATTCTTCATCCTCCCATCCCAAACCAGGCCTCACGGGTTCTCAAGAAAAGTTTCAGAGTGAGAAACACATTCCAGAAATGCCCAGGGGAGAGGACTGATGGGGTACTGTGGGTGCAGAGGCTTCTCTTCCTCTGTGGAGGGCATGTGTGACAGGGGGCCAGGACTGGCAGGAAGGGATGTGTGGGGCTCCTGTGCCCACCTTCACACCTGTCCACAATGCCACATTTCTGCCACGTGGCTGTCCCAGGGCCCTTCCACCAAGTCATAAATGCTGTGTTTGTCCATTCCTCACAGAGTGCAACTGTACTGAGAATGGTGTGTGCAATGGAGGCCTGCACGGCGACGGCTTCTGCTTCTGTGCCGAGGGCTGGACTGGGGAGCGCTGTGAAACCAGACTGGGTGAGGGGTGCTCAGCCATTCCCTGGGACCCACCTGCTGTTCCCTGGGACCTGCTGCCACATGGCTGCTTTCCCAGGAGCTGAGTAGTTCAAGCAGCTGTTCAGAAAGATCTCCAAAAAGGAGCTCTCAGTTGTGAGGCTCATCCCGAGATCTGCCACATGCTGTTGAATTTCACAAGGGGTTGGGTGGTGAGGAGAAAAGCTCTGCTGGATCATGAGCAAGTCCCTGAGCTCAGAGGTGTTCCAGGCAGGGCTCAAGGCTGAGGTGAAGAAGAGGTGTGTTCGATGGAGTAACAAACCTCTGTGTTTGGGCAAGGCACCTGCAGAAGAGGACAGAGGGAGGGACAGAAGTGGGAGTGTGGGGTAGGTGGCCTGGGGCAGAGGCTGGTGGTGGCAGCCGTGCCCGTGTCACAGTCCTGCGGTCACTGTGAGCCGGGTGTGTTCTGGTTTCAGTGGTGACACCCACCTGCTCTCCGCCGTGCCACGCCCAGGCCGCCTGCCGCGCCGGGAACCTCTGCGAGTGCGACCTGCACTACGAGGGGGACGGGAGAACCTGCTCAGGTACGGCTGGGCTGCAGCGGGGGCGGACACGGGGGCAGGACAGCAGGTGACCGTCTGCCGATGGCCACGTCGGCGTGACAACTGGCAGGACAGCCAGGCTGCCCCCCAGGACACCTCATGAGACGGTTTAGTTAACCCAGGCTTCCCTCCGCAGTGATCGACATGTGCAGCCAGGACAACGGGGGCTGTGCCAGGCACGCACAGTGCTCACAATCGGGCGTGAACGTGTCCTGCGCCTGCAGCCCCGGCTACCGAGGGGACGGCTACATCTGCGAGCCCATCGACCGCTGTGCCGACGGCAGGAATGGGGACTGCAGCGAGCACGCCCGCTGCATCAGCACCGGCCCGGTGAGCGCGGCCCCGAGGGCCGGGGACATCCGTGTGCCTGGGAGAGCTGCCCAGCTGGGTGCCCGGGGACAGCCCTGTGACAGTGCCCCCCTCCTGCAGTCCCCTGCCCCTCCTCTCCGGTGCCCTCAGGTGCTGCGCTCATCCTGCGGGTGCTTACCAGCAGGCAGGGGCTGTGCTGCTGTGACAGTTCTGGGGCTGAGGCTGTTTTCCCCCACTTCTCTGTCTAAGGAGCAAGAGCTGTGTCAGTTGTGTCATTCCTGGGCTGGTTTGGGGGCTCCTGAATGGTCTACAAGGACAATGCTGGCCATTTCTGCAGAAGAACCAAAGCTGATCACCACAGGCTAGAAGATAGGATTGGGAGCATGGTGTAGTGCAAGAGTCAGGAGCCATGTACCTCAAAGCTCAGCTCAAACAAACAGCACGTGCCAAGGACTCGATGTGACATTGCCTGGGTGGGGGTAGGACAAGGCCATGTGGCCTGTCACAGCTCTGTCACAGCATATAGAGGCATTCTGAAGGCTCATCCCCATCCTCACAGGGATGCAAGGATCCCCAGTGTGTTTGCATTCACACAATGCCACCCTTCCCTTGTGCTGCAGAACGAGCGGCGCTGCGAGTGCAAGCAGGGCTATGTCGGAGATGGGATCCAGTGCCTGGAGGAGGTGGTGCCCCCCACAGACCGGTGCCTGGACGCCAATGGGCAGTGCCACCGCGAGGCCATCTGCACTGACCTGCACTTCCATGGTGAGTGTGCTCAGCCCTGCTGGCCAGGGATGCTGTTCCATGGAGAGGCCACATTCCCTCATCCTCCACCTTTGGCCTGGAGCTCCCCTCAGGAGAGCTGCAGGGTGGGATGGCCAAGGGGACAGGGGCTCATCTCTGTAGCTTGGCAAGGTTTTCACATTTTCCTTTTCCCTACATGTCATATGGGGAGGGTGAGCCATCCTTGTCTGCTCCATGTGACGTGGCCTCTGGTGGCAGTGGCTCCCGTGTGGGGGGCGAGAAGCTCAGAGGAAGCCTCTCCCTCACTCGTGCCCTGTCCACATCCCACCCTCCTTGGCAGTGCTGCCCACGGTCACACACGTGGCTGCCCAGGGAGGTGGCTCGGTGTGTCCTGTACTGATGTTCCTGGGCTTTGATATTTTGCAGATAAGACCATGGGTGTGTTTCACCTGCAGTCACCCCGAAAAAAGTATGACTTCACCTACGAGCAGGCTCAGGCAGCCTGTGCTGCAGAAGGCGCTTCCCTGGCCACATTCCAGCAGCTGGGAGCAGCGCAGCAGGTCAGGACAGGGGTGGCTCTGTCCCCTGTGGGGCTGGGACAGGCCATGCATCTCCCAGAGCCTGGGCCAGCCCAGTGGGTGGGTGACATGTGGGTGGGTGACCTCTCAGCCCCTCAGCCAGGCCCTGTTGCTCCATCTATATCCATGAAACAGGAGGGCTGGTGGGTCTTGGCAGGCACACTGGGATGGGACTTGTGACTGTGCCCAACACTTTGGGTGTTGGGGGTATGGTGGATGAGGCACACTAAGAATGTTCATTGGGGCAGAAAATCTGGGACAGAGCTATTTTTAATCTAATCGTTGGTTTTCCTCTTCTAGATGGGATTCCATCTGTGCTTGGTGGGTTGGCTGGACAATGGCACAGCTGGATACCCCACAGCCTACCCCAACCCCAGCTGTGGGTCCAGCCGTGTGGGCATTGTGGACTACGGCTCCCGAAGCAACCTGAGCGAGACCTGGGATGCGTTCTGCTACCGGGAGAAGGGTGAGGGTGCCAGCACTTCCCTGGGGACAGTCCTGTGCCAGTCCTGTGCACACCTCCTCTCCCCATGGCCATGTCCAGAGGGAACATGATGAGGGTATCAGAAATCAAAAGGTGCTTGGTGCAGCCAGCACTGGTGATCCCATCAGAGCCTGGTGTTCTTTGCAGATGTGACCTGCAGCTGCCGTGATGGGTTTGTGGGAGATGGGTACTGGTGCAGTGGGAAACTGCCCGATGTGCTCGCAGACCAGGACCGCTTCTCCACCTTCTATTCCGTAAGCAAGGCTCTCCTGGTGCTGCAGGAGCAGCCAGGCAGAGGGAGGGACCAGCTGGGACAGGGAGGAGTTGGGGTTTGGGCTGTCTGCAAGGTAAAGGCTACAGACACAGAGGGGGCTTCTTTCCATGGCTGGGGAGGTTTCTGGGCTGGGGAAGGGGATGGCATTGTGCTACCAGCAGTGTGCTGATGGGGAAGATCTCCCATCTCTTCCAGATGTTGCTCAATTTTGCCAATGACACAGAAGAAGGACTGGATTTTTTCATGTATTTGTCTGATGTCTCTGCTCCCAAAACTCTCTTTGCCCCTCTGAATTCTGGCTTTGCAGATAATGAGGTAAGCAAGCAGGGTTGAACTATCAGAGCCCCAGAGGAGAGCAAGTGTCACCAAAGCTGGCATGACAGTGTGAAATAGTCTGGGGATGGAGGAGGAATGTGGGTCAGAGAGGATCAGTGGATTGGAGGCCTCCAGTCCAACCATTCCCTCAGAAAAGCCATTTAGGTCAGGATGCTCAGAGCCTTCTCCAGCTGAGCTTTGACAATCCTACGGGTGGCAAATCCCCTCTGCTCTGCACAGTTCTGTGCTATCTGTGAATGGAGCTGTCTGTGGCCATGAGAGAGCCTGGGCTTGGCTGGGGGGCTGCACAGTAGCAGGGAAAGGGAAAGACCAGCTCATCCATTTCTCACCCCTGTGCACTGGTGCTTATTCAGACACTGACAGGAGAAGAACTGATGCTCCACGTGTCCTCCAGCAATGTCATCCTCTTCAGCTTCAACCTCACAACGGGCACCATCATCCCATCCCAGTCAGGATATGACCTGCATGTATCAGAGCTCCCAGCAAGCAACAGCACAAAGCACTCAGTAGGTTTAGCCTTGGCAGAGGGCAAAAAATGCCACAAGTTTTCACCACATCTCTTTTGAGACAGGGAATGATGGGGAGCCTTTCTGGGCAGGTGACATCATCTGTGTCCTGTGCTGTAGGACGTCAAGGGGATCAATGACACGATGATTGTGGAGTGGGACATCGTAGCTTTCAATGGCATCATTCACGTGATAGCAGAGCCGCTGAGGATCCCACCGCCCCTTGTTCACCTTGGCCAGGTGAGCCCGGGGCACGAACAGGGCTGGCATCAGGCCTGGGGATGATGTGACAGAGTCATCCCAAGAGCTGGCCTTGTCCTCTGCTCCTGGTACGGCTCTTTTTGGGAGGGCTGCCCACAGCATCACTGCGGAGCAGCAGCAGGGGCGGTGCCATCGCTGTGCCGGGGCAGCGCCGTCAGGGGGCCGCTGTTTTGGCACAGGTGAACGGTGCGGGGCCGGGCTCCGTGGCCACGGGGACGTTGTCAGCGTTGTGCTTCGCGCTGGTGCTGCTTGCCGGTGCCGGCGCCGCCTACTACTACGTGAGGAGGCGGCGGCAGCAGGGGCAGTTCGGGTACTATCAGGTACGGGCGAGCTGGGGAGCGGGACGGGGGCCGAGGGCGGTGGATGGAGCCGGGGGTCGGGCGGATCGGCCGGGGCCGGTGCGGGGTGCAGGGTCCCGGTGCCGGGTGCGGGTGGCTGCGTGCGAGAGGGCGGGAGGGCGGGCCGCCAGGGGGAGCCCGTGGGAGACAACGGGCAGGGGGTGGGCGGGGCTTTCCGGGCCCGGTGCCGCAGCGCCGCCCACCCGGCGCTCCCGCTGCAGGCCGATCTCCGCGGGGACGAGGAGCACGAGGAGGAGGAGGAGGAGGCGGCGGCGGCGCGGCCCCGGCCGGACCGCGCGGGCCCGCGCACCGCCAGGCCCCGCCCGCAGCGGCCGCTCGTGGCCATTCCCAACCCGCTGTACGGCGGCCACGCCCCCGACTACGAACCGCTGCACGTGAGCCACGCCCCGCCCCGCCCCGCTCCCTCCGCCCCGCCCCGCCCCGCGCTCACGCCGCGCTCTCTGCCCCGCAGGACCCGCCCCTGGCGGACACCGGCACCGACCCCCGCGGGTTCCCGCAGTGACCCCGCGCGGCCCCGACCCGACCGCACCGCACCGCGGGGAAATAAACAGCTCAGCGCCACCGGCTGTGCCCGCGCCTGCCTCGCCGCCCCGGCCCCGGCCTCCCACCGCCCGCCCCGCCGCTACCGGCCGCCCCCAGCAGGTGGGAGCTCCAGCCCCTCGTGCCCCCGCCCACGCCTGTCACGGCCCCGTACAAGGTGGTGCCTGCACGAGGTCGAGCAACCACAGCCCAGTTCAGCCGCTCCCAGGGACGGCCCCTCCGTGCTCACGTGCAGCATCCCCCGGGGCCCGCCGGGCCTCGCTCCCCTGCCCCGTGGTCAGGTGCGAGTGTCGTCCGTCACCACCCCGAACACCCTCTGGGACACACCTTTCACCTTTCCGGGTGTCCCCGGCCAGCACTGCCGCTGTAAGGGCAGCACTGCTCCGTGCTGATCGCCCTCCGACCAGCCTCGCTCTTCAGCCCAGGCTGCCCTCGGTCACGCCCCCAGGGCAGGCAGAGAAGCGGGTTAGTCAGTTAGTGACACATGCTGCAGACGTTTATTGAGCTACACACTACGCACAGCACAAAGACAATGCCACATGCAACTACTACAGGTTTTTGATTAGAGCAGCCCCGTTAACAGATTGTCCAAGCCACTGAGTTGAGCACAAGGCATCTTGAAAGTGTGCGATAGGCTGGCACATGGCACAAAGACAAGGCAGTGACAGACAAGTGACAGACTGACAGGCCAGCCTGGCACAGCACTGGGGAGGAACAGGTAGGAGAAGAGTGTGTGTGTGTGTGTGTGTGTGACTCACTGAGGGTTGCTGACACACGCAGCACCTTTCTCTGAGTCACAGGTCCTGGCACAGGGTCCTCCACACTGCCCTGGTTTCTCTCCCTCAGCTGCCCCCACACTGACACGCCCAGCCCCTACAGCCATCAGCACAGCCCAGTGCTCACACACCCCTAGTGCCCAGCTCCCTCCAAACCCACAGCCCTTACCCACTCTGCAGTCACTCACTCACCTCCTCTGTGCCTGCTCGCTGACAGGCCCTCCTTCTTCTGTCCCCTCTCTCCTCTGTCACCTCAACACCGACTGTCCCTGAGCAAGCTGGCACTGTCACCCTTGTTGCCATCTGCAAGTGGTGCAGCAGTGAGGGGAGGAGGAGGAGGACCAAGGCAATCAGTATTGCCACCCCTTCATCCTACAGCCATCACTTCCCCCACACCAACCAGCTTTCTGAGGGCATGAGATCCTCCTGGCTCTTAGGGCCAACCAGTATCACAGTGGCACAAACTCCCCACACCCCCTTTCCACCCCACCTGTCCTCTGCCCCTCCCCAACACCCTGCATGGCCCTGGGACAATCTAAGCCTGGACAGGCCCAGCAAGGCCCTGAGCCAGTGCAGAGCCCACTTTCTGCACCGCACATCCTAAACCAGCTCTCGCCTTCCTGGGCCTCCTGCCTGTCACCTATGTCCACTCCTATAGACTCTGGCATCACTATTAGCATCTCTTTGCTCTTCCACCTGCTGAGGAGGCACCACAGGGCTTTGTCTGGCCACGCTCCCCACAGCACTTCACACTCGCCCCCTCCCCAGACATCCTCACCTGCCCCTCCAGCCACCTTAGGCCACATCTCAGTGAACAGAGATGAAGGTGACCACCTCTGCTGCCAGCCCTGCACCTTCCCTGCAGGGCTGAACACATCCCTCTGCAGCTCACAGCAGAGCACACCACATCAACTGCCAAAGTATTGATGTCACATGGCACCAAACCCCAAAATACCAACAGTGCACAGCCTTAAGCTTTCTCAAAATGCAGCCACATCCCCAGCCAGTAACTCTGAGACCCTGTGACCTACTCCCACACCCAAGGCTTGCACATCCTGCCCAGTGACCCAACAGAGTCCCCAGCTGCACAGACCAGTCTGGTGGGGAGCTGGACAGGTAATGCTGCTGCTGCTTTGTCATGTGATGCACTCACTGATGGGCTTGAGTGGTTGCCCAGCTGGCAGCCCTGACCCTCCCTGTCCATCTCCAGAGTCACCCACGCTGCAGTCCCAGGCTATGGGGGCAGCTATAGACCTGACACACCTTGTCACACCTCCCATGGGTTGTTGTCACCAAGCACTGGAGATGTGGAGCTCCATGCCTGAGCCACATGTCTGGGCTCAGAGCAGGGAGGGGCAGTGTCCCACTACCAGCATTGGCCCTTCCACCTCACCTACTCCTAGAGAGGACTCCCAGCACAAGCACCCATCCTCTGTGCAGCCTGCAGTGCACTTCAGGGAAAGGGATGGGGCCAGCGAAGGGAGGAAATAAACACACCATCTACACACACACGCAAGTGTCAAACGCCCTTTAGTGGTAGACAGAGGTGCTGCCGGCCCGGGGCCGGCCCCGCTGCTGCTGCCTGCAGTACCTGCCCTTCACCGGATGTGCACCATCTCCTCCAGGAAGGGGGTTTTCATGCAGCCCGTGCAGAGCTGATCCATCCAGAGCGGCGCCTCGTGCTGCAGAGGGGTGCGCCGGGGGTAGAAGGTGAAATTCACGTCGTAGTTGAGCAGGCAGCTGATGGAAGCCATGTAGATATCAGAGAAGCGCACCAGCCGGCGGGAGAAGTACGTGGGGTTGTGGAAGGTGCGGAAGATGCTTCCAAACTGGGGGTTGAACAGGTTCTTCGTCAGAGACCTGAGAAGAAAGAGATGGTGCTCTGTAGCTAAAACTGTGGTCACAGATTCTTCCCACTCTCTTAGCCCGCGGCCACTCCACTCCCTGGGCATCAGGGGATCACCCCAAGTACGCCCTCCCGAGGCTGTGGTGCAGGCCCAGTCCAGGCCAGTCCCTGTGCAGTGACACTGATGAATATTCAATGCACTCTTAGTCCACCTGTTATGGGCAGTGGCAGGAGCTGTGGGAGCTGCAGTAGCAGACAGCCCACCAGCCCCTCCCAGCACTCCCCTTTCCCACCCTGCCTTCAAACCAGTCCAACCTCCCAGGCTGCAGCACTGCACTGCTGCATGGCCCCCACCCAGAGGCAAGTGACACCAGGCAGGACCAGAGTCCAGCAGCTGCAGCAGCATTGTCCCCAAAGCAGGTAACAAAACAGGGCCTGGGAGAGCCCCAAGAGACATCACAAGTGAGGGGGGAAAACGCTCACCTGATCTCCTGCCGTTCCTTCATCCACTCCAGCAATACTTGCTTAGACTCTGCATCCTGATACATCTGCAAAGACAACAGTAGAAAGCATCACATCCATCAGTCCTGCAGGCCATACCTCAGCTCCCTGCAATTTCCACTGTAACTCACAAACCCAGAGCCCACTGCACCAGGAGGAGAACCAGGCAAGACGGTACATCTCCTCATCCCCATGCTAAACCCAAAATTCAGGCTCAGAAGGCAGCATATAACCTGTCCTGCTCAGCCAGGAGCTGTGTACCTGCATTCTCTCCAGCAGCCCTGTCAGAGCCTGCTGCCAGGTCAGGGAGTGCATGTACTGCTCCGTGTTTATGATCCGGATCTCGGTCTCCAGTTCAGGAACGATGGCTCCAGTCCTCCAGCCATGACGCAGCATGAGGTCCTGGAGGTCAGGGTGAAAAAACAACCAAGGATTCAACATAAAGACTGAAAGCCAAACACAACCCTGCTTCCTAGAAGACTGGGTTTGTTCCCACTTCTCATTCTCAGGGGACAGCCATCCATGGCCTGTGCCAATAACAACCATTTCCTGGTCACTAGAATCAGTTGCATGAAGCACCTAGAAAGGTGGGATCAATACAAACTGCTCTCAAATTCACACTTTACCCACAGAAGGTACTTCAGGAGCCTTTTCTCCAGTGCTTGCCTCTGTCTGACAGCAGTGGGGAAGGCTGTGTGTCCTGTTGTGGGGAGGACAGCCAGCACAGCCCTGAGCACTCGGAGCAGGCCCTGCCTTATCTCCAGCCCCAGCAGCCACGTGGGACTGCCCCCACCCCACTGGAGGGCACGGACATTTCACTCACCGCAAGGTCACTGTACAGATGGTCCCCAAAGTAGAGCACTTTGGATCCACGCCAGCCTGTCAGCCTCAGGAAATCAAAGAGGTTGCCCTGCAAGTGACAGGAGCACAGAGTGAAACGTGGGTACAGGCCACCTTACCACAGGTAGGTGTGAGCACTCACATGGGGTGTCAACCCCATGTGCTGCCCCACCATCTACACCCAGAGCTTTCTGTCCTTCCCCACCTCACTTCACTTTCTTCCCATGTGACAATTCCCTGTACATCCCTCAGCTTTTTCTCTAGCCTTAAAAAAGACAAAAACTCTTCCAAAGAGTTTTTGCAAACAGGGAATTCAGGGCAAGTTCTGTGGTCTAGGGCACAGCAAGTCAAGAAGACAACACGGTCTAAAAAGGCAACAAAAGGAGGCAGTTTAGAGGCCAAGAAATGCCTAAATTAGAAAAGCCTGAGGATGGGCAGAAAGAACCCCTGGTTTAGAAGTTGTTGGTCTCAGGTGATAAGGATTTCACATCACAGGGTGCACTAGAGGGAAGGTGAGCACTGCCAGGCAAGGCTTCTGGTGTCAGGAGCTGTTCTACATCCCTGACCACCATCACAATCCCAAAGATTAACAACACCCACATGTCCACAGGAATTGTTTAACCAAGCCAAAGAGCCAGGCAGCTTGCACAGATTCACAGCTGAGTAAAACAAACCAAACCCCAAAGCATCAGCTAAAGCACAGCACCAAGCAGCTTTCAAGGCTTTCCAAACATCCACACATGCACAGAAGGCACTTCAGGGACTACCCTTCCATCTCCACACAAGTTTTGCACATGAGTCATGAAAACAAAACCCACTAGGAAAGGAAATGGCCCCATCAATGCCAGCAGACCAGCACAAGCAGCCAGTGTGAACCTATGAGGCACTCAGCAGCAATCCCTCTGGCCAGTCTCCAGTGGCAGGAGGGAGCAGCACCCCCAGCCACCAGCAGCAGCCTGGCTAGAAAGCCCCAAACACAAGGCAGCCCCCCAGCAGCCACTGGCAGCTTGCTGAATGCACAGCTAAGGCTGCCCAGGACCAGGGTGCTGGGCCTGCTGTTCCTGCAGCATCCCTGGAGCTGAGCAGACTTCCCTTAACAGCACAGAAACAGGACGAGGCAGCCTCTGCACTTCTTGGACACAATGTTGCTGCTGCTCACATGAGGCCTGCTCAGAAGCCACTGGCAGAGAAGGAAATGGAGCACAGGCTTGCAAGGAGCAGAGTCCTCTTGCTGTGCTCCAGTCACCTCAAACAGCAATGGACTCAACAGCCAGGAAACTTGTGCTTGGAGCTCCATGGAGCCACAGACCTGTTCTGACATCTCCAAGTCCTGCCCTCCTTTCCCCCAAGATCACACATCTGCAGAGGGAAGGGAGTACAAACTTGGCATGTACAGAAAACACCACATCTGTTGGAACAGAGGGACTAGAGGGCATCACTTCAACTTCCCAGTCCCTAGGGAAAAACACCAATCCCTGAGGTCCCATTCATGGGATACCCACAGGAAAAAAACTACCATCCAGCCCTGCTTCAGGAGACAGGAACAGCTCAGAGGCCTCTGGCAACATCCCCAGCACAGCTAAGTCCGTGGCCAGTAACACTTGTCAGAAAGAAGCATATTGTGACACTCCAAGGAACCAAAAATCCTGGAGACAGGGTGGCCTACAACCAGGATACACACTCTATTACACCCTAAGAACCACAGCTAGGCAACACCCTTAATGCAGTCAGATAAACATGACAGTGGGGAAGAACTGGACAGGAGCCCAAAATCCTACCCAGCCCACCTTCCTCCCTCATATTTTCCCTTTCTCAGTGCACCATTCACTTGGGTGAGCAACCTGTGGCCACAAGACGTAGGTGGGTCAAGGGCAGGATTTAATGCAGCAATGAACTCCATGGGTGAGGTGTGCCCTTTCTCCTGAGGGAGCTGCTAACCCACTGGGAATGAGCTCTGCTTGCATGTTCCCAGCTCAGAGCTCTTGGCAGAGGATGGGACACCAGCCCAGCACTTTGGCAGACCCACCAGACAGAGGTTTCCCAACAGCACTACTCAAGGACATGACCTACTCTGCTCCAAGGGGTCAGGTCCCAGCTAATTGACCGAAATCTCACTAACAGTTTCTTCCCGTGGGATTGGACAGCTCAAATAACCAAGAACAAACCGTCCTAAAGCCAGAGGCAACTTGTCTCAGGGGACAGACCAGCTGCAAGGACAACAGCCAGGGCAGCAAGCTCACCAGAGCTGCAGCTCATCTTTGGACATGCTGGTCCTTCCAGAAGGGGAGAGTCAGGAGCCAGGCTTTGTAGTCTCTTTAATGCTTTGTACCCTATTGGATCACCCTTGTTTCTTTATTCCTTATTTCTTTATTCTACACAAGTCTACCTTTTCCAACCTTATGGAGAACAATTTGGAGTGAGGTGTGGAAGGTCTTTGCATGCATAACAGGTTTCAGAGAGTTGTGCCTTTTTAGCCTCAACTACCACACTCTTGGGAGCCCCTCCAGGACAAGAGTTTCAGGGCCAGGACAATCAGCAGAGCTGAGGGAAGAGTGCCCAGCTGGCCATGCTGGACCATGTCAGAGCAGAGCTCCGAGGGTGAAGGTTTCATTGTACATGGGGGCAGGGGACATTCACTGGCCCCTCCCACTCATCCAGGGGATGCTTGCCTACCACCCCATCTCACACAAGCAGGGCAGCAGCAGGGACAACCCAGCCTGGCAGAGGTAACTCAGCACAGGCTCCCCTGGGCAGAAAAGCAAGTACCCCACACCTTAAGTTACCTGGCCCTGCTCTGCCTTTTCCCACTTGTCCCTGTCCTTTCCTAGTGCCAAGCCCATGCTGGAGGCATTCTGGGGGACAATGTCCTACCAGGCCAGTGAGAGCTCCTGGGGACAGGGCACTTCCCACTGCCCACAGCCAGCACAGCCCAGAGAGTGTCTTCTTACAAACACTCTCTACCTACACAGGTGCTCTTTTCAAGGACTTCTGTGTTCTACCTTTCAAACACCAACCACGAACAAGTGTCCCTACAGCAGAACCCATCATTTCCCCTCACCCTGACCAAGCAGATTGTCCTGTTTTTCCAGTGATTTCAAAACTGCAAGGGTGCTATAAGTCCCCACCCTTTCAGACTCCTGCTTGCACCCATTCACTTTACCTCTTTGTAGATCTTTCCCTTCTCCAGCTGGTTTATTTTGTCCCACTGCAGTGAACCTTTATCATCCAGTTTTCTAAAAGGTCTGGGAAAAAATGGGGGGAGATGTCAACTTCTTTTGATTTTTGGTGATTGTTACCCAGCAACATTTGAATCACAAAACTTGTTTGCCTATGTAACAACTTAAAATAAAAGCTCTATATGAGTTCTAAGTGACCTTCTGGGCCTTCTGCACAGTTTTCTCAGGGGAAGAAAAAGTATGAAAGGGAAATACCTTTCCAAAATGCTTCCATTGACTGTAACCATTTCTTGTCAAAATCCCTAACAATTCTTCTTGCTTTCACATACAGAGAGGAAGAAAATATCCATAATAACTCCTTCTGAAATGCCAAGGCCAAGAAGGCTTTGCCATGAAACACTTTGTGTGCTCTTCCAACCTGGCTATGCCCCAGCCCAACAGAGACCATGGAATGTCCTAATAGGATAAAGCAAGTCTGCAGAGAGAATGGAAAGCAGTCCCCATGCTGAGTTCACCAGGTGAACTGAGCTGTCTCTTGTTTTTCCTGAGGGCTTGCCATGACATTCTCCACTCCACGAGTGGATCTAAGGCACCAGGCAGCCATAGGTTTTATTTCCAAGAGGGCCGGATCATCATAGCTCCAAGCTGTGCCTGTAAAGCATGTAAAGCATGTGCCTGTAAAGCATGTCACCTGCAGCCCATGAAAAAACCTTTACCAGGCCAGCACTGCTTATAAAGCCATTCCATAGGTTTACTCCAGCATATGCCAATGGTCTGGGTAGTGAGGGAGGAAAATACAAAGGAAAGAACAGACCAATCCCCTAACTAAGCAGACACAAGTACCCAAAGCAAAGAAGCCAAAGAGCAAAGTAAGGACAGCAGCCTGTCTATTGGCAGCTCCTAACTGACCACAAAACTCAGCTGCCACATACAAAGGCTTCCAGAACTGCCAGTTCCCAAACATGTATCCAATACAAACAAGATCCCAAAAAACCTCTAAAAACAAACCACACAGATACTTGCTGTGGGGAAGAGGAAAAGGAAAGATTTTGTCACATTCTCAGGACAAGAAATGGCCATCTCTCATGTCAATTTTAGAAACACGTTTTCTGCTTGGCTCTACACATTCTATCCACTTACTCCCAGACTGGTCAATTCTGGCCTCCTCAGAGAGTGTCTGAGAGAAGGCTGAATACCTCCTGGAGCCAGACTATGCTTAGCAAGCCAGTGCTTTCTGGCAGGCCAGAGGAGCAGCTCCCTGCAGGGAGGGGGCCCAGGCCCAGGCAGGGCTGCCCTGCACACGTACTTGCGCCGGTCCGTGAAGAAGTTGGGCTTGTCCGCCTGCACGATGACCATGTCGAATAAGTCCCGCCAGTTCTTGCCAACCATGTGCTTCATTCCTTTGTCCCTAGGGGCAAAGGAACAGAAAAATTAACAGACCCAGTACTCTTTTTTCACCCAACACTGCATCTTTATAACAATATGCCCTAAATTCACTCTTATTTCAGTAACAGAGAAGAAAACAGATTTGTGAACCCCCCGAGGCTGTCTCATTGTATGAAGTATTGATGCTGTGCTTTGTTTCAAGCTGTCACACACTTTCTTCTGCACCACTGGAAGCCCAGGGAAGTCTGTGATACATCAAACACTGCCAGAGGCAGTGTCAGCTCTCTAATGTTGTGGCCAGCCACAGCCTTGTAACTTCTCCAAAAAGTGAGATCAATGCTCACTTGGGTGCAACATTCACCACAAACAGTTCCCAGAGAGCTCCATGACTACTGCTACAAAACCCTGTCCCATACAAACTCCAGGTGCTCAGAGGAGGGAGTGCCCTGCACAGCTCTTGCTGTGCAATGGTGACCCACTGATGAGCAGTAATGGTACTCACACAAAGCTAAAGGGACTGTTTGTGATGAGGAACAGCTTCTTCTTGTGGTTCACCAGGCGGTTTAGCACGGCATAGATTTCATCCCCGTGCAGGATGTACTGCTCTGTATCAGAATGAAACACACAGCATCCATCAGAACACTTTGGCATAAGTCATGACCACATTTCTATAAACCCAACCCAACCTAGCCCCTATACCACTACAGATGCAAAAGGTCTGAGTTAGATCCACCTCAGGCAGGCAATGAACCACCATGGTGACAAAGTGGCCTTCCTCATCCCCATCAGTTCTACCTAAAGAGAAAGACTGAGGAAGTGACAAGTGAATTTGGCACCAGAGCGCTATTTAACTCACCCATATCTTTTTCAATCCATTTGTACATCACTCCTTTCACGTGAACATCTCTAATTGCATCCTAAAGAAAAGAGCAGGGGGGAAAATGTTTCAGTTTTACAACATGGCATTCCTGTTTCCCAGCATGCAAACCTACTGCCACCACTAGGACCAAGGCAGTAATGACACATCCCCTCCTTGCTGAATGAACAAAAGCTCCATCACTGCAAAGCAGCAGAGCCTGCCCAGCAAGGTTCACCAAGATACCTAAAGAAGAACAGGATGGCTGGCTCAGCTGATGCAGTGTAAGAGGGAAAACCTCAAAACTTATCTGTGGAAGCACAAGTTCCTCCCTGCTCTTGGAAATGAGCACATGTTACCCCACTTGTTCCAAGGCAATAAGGACTGTACCAATGCAGCACCCTTTACTTTCCCAACACTGCACTGTCTCAGACACCAGGTGGCTTTTCTTCCCCCTGTGCCTGTGGGAGCTCTGCCAGGTGTGACCCAAAGAACAGGAGTGAGGACAGGGTGAACAGCAGCAGAGGATGTGATCCCAAGTGCTCCCCACAAGCCAAGAGGGCCACAGCTCCTAGCCCTGGGTGACAAGTGTGCACAGGCAGAGCAGAACCTCCCACTAGCAGGCTGGCACAAAACACAGCTGGGAGGGAGGCAAGTTAAAACAGATGTTGTCAAGGGCATCCAAATATCCTCTATTTTCCAGGCCAGAAGCCAAGATATAACACAGCTTTAGACACATCCAACTGAGATTCTGCACAAGGCTCCATCCAGCAAGATATGCCAGACCCACAAAACCATTTCCAGAGCAGCCACACAGTTTGCAGTGCTTGCACATGCTTGTTTGAACAGCACCATTTTCATCCCTGACAATTCTCACAGGTAAACAATTGCTGCCTTTCCCCAGGACCCTTAAATTCCTATTACACTGTGTGTGCCCCTTCAGGAGCTGCCCTTTCAGACTGAGTCCCACACTCACCACTGACATCACTACAGTGACACTTGCCACACAGTCAACTGCTCTCATGGCAGTGCTGGGAAAACCTCCTCATGACCCCCAAAAAATTTCCTTCAGAGCATTGTGGAGAGAACCACAATTTACAACTTAAAAGGGGATGATGAAGGTGGAGGCATAACCACTTCAAAATGGAGTTTTAAGAGCTTCTTTGTACCATGTGGATTTGAAGGGCAAAAAGGCAGAGGTCACATCTCAATGCCTTATTGGAAGGAATCTGAAAAGAGGGCAGGACCTCTGACAAGAAAACAGCTTTCTCTTAGCTAGCACTGTCACTAAAAGCAAGCAGAACTTTGGACTTGTGTCAAAGCTATCTTTGCAGAGAAGAAAAATTTCAGTGTGCTCTTTCCCTAAACTCATCCAAAAAACAAAAGAAGAAAAGAAAAAGGAAAACTATAATATTTCTGCAGGTAAAATCTTGGAGCCTTGGTAGGCATCAAAAAAATGCCTCCAAGGGGAAGCAGGGTAACCTGTACATTGTTACTCTCAAATATGAAGTGACCAAACTGGTGTGACAGGACTACTTTAATTACATGTCAGCTTCAGCCTTTACCATACCCCAAGGTCTGCCCTTTTGACTCAGTGCAGTGCCTGTAGCACTTAGCCTGCTCCCAACCACACAGGCTGCATCAGCAGTACCACCAGGAGTTACAGCAGGGTGTCAGGCTAAGCCAGTGCTCTCCTCACAGCTGGGCTCTGAAGTCCTCTGCAGGCACTGGAGGATCTCTGTGCTCCTGTTCACAAAGCATTTCTTTGCACTTGAACTTGGGTACTGCAAAGGGATAAGTTTTGCAAAAATGTTTGTTTATCCTCATTGTACAGGAAGAAAGCAAGAACTCTTCTGGTGAGAGCACATGATGGTCCCTAGTTTCAATATAGATTTCGGGCATTGCCACAGATTTTCTGCCATAGCTCTCTTCTTCGCCTACTTTAGTTGTTCCTTAGGGATGACCACATTCTCCTCCAAAAGGAGAAAGCCAGGATTAGCACTCTGGAGTCTGAGGGCTGGACCCCACCAGATGCCCAGCATTAGACACGTATCAGCTGTGGCAACCATCCCCCTGCTCTCAAGATTTCAATTAGGAACACATCCATTTGATCGCAAAAGAAGATACTTTGATCTCTCAGAAGATACTCTTCACAAAAGGCCTCAGGAGTCAGCTGTATCCCCTCTTCACATTTTCCTCACCCCAAGAGAAAAACCAACACCCAATACCCCTGAAACATGTTAAGGTCTTATGGGAAATGGGCTGGCAGGTTCCTATCAAGCACCAACAGAAGGTCAGGACACACAGCTGACAGGTGGATCCTTATCACAAGGCAGCAGCACAGCCCCATTTCCCCTTGGAGCCCCATGTCCCTCCCAGAACTGAACAGCCAGTGGGGGAACCTAAGATTCCCACAAGGTACCAATCAAAACCCTTCTCCATGGAAAAAGGAGTGCAATAAGGAAAATGTGTTGTCTGTCAGCATAAGTCACCAGAGCAGCCATCTCAAGTACTTACATCTTGTCTACAGCACTAACTGAGAAGTCAAACAGCCCCAACAAAGCTGATAATCCCACAGAGCCCTTTCAAGTGCCACTTAACACCTTGGAGTAAACGACACACGAAAGCTACAGTCACCACTAGATCAGACTACAGTCACCCAAAGGATCAAACTACTCTGCAGCTGCAAGGGGTGCAGGATTCTCAGAGCAAGCCAGGACAGGTGTTTTACATCACTGTATAAAGCAAACTGTTTGGTACACAGCTTTTCTCTTTGACAAATGAGATATTAAGGAAAACAATTTAAGCAGAACCAGAAAACATTTACAGAAGCTTTGTGATATTTCCCATGGAGGGACCTTCAGCCTAAGCAGCCTAGGCACTCCTACACGAGATACACCAGGACCACCAGCTCTGTAGTACAGACAGAGCCCAAACATGTTCTGAAAACACAGCTTTGAATATTCCCTGGTAATGCTTTGATCTAAAGGGACAACAGAGCTGTCATATCAGGCTGGCCACTGCAAACCCCTTGGGTTTGGCTGCTGCAGAACTCACAGTTCTGATGTGGTGTGAGCTGTGGGGCAGTTGACATTTCACTTACAGATATGTCTTTGTAGAGATGCACCTGGTCAAACTCAATGCCATGAGTGATGAAGTAATCAATGACTGAAGAGAGCAGTGTCATTTCAGGAAGAGAAAAAATGTCCATAAACTGCTTAAGTGATGGACCCTGGAAAGCAAAAAAATGAAAAGGAGGCATTAGACCAAAAATACTGGGGAAAAAAACAGTAAAGCCAACAAACAAATTTGTATCACCCAGCATCATCTGAAATATATTCCAGGCTAATAAAAAGAAAAACACTAGTGTGGGAAATCCCAGTCACTCAGCAAGCAGCTCTCTCTTCTTTTCAACCCAAACACCAACATTGAAGAGAGAGAGGTGTCTCCTTCACATAAATCTTTACAAACCCAGCATCATTAATACCATATGGTGAAGATGGAGGAAGCAGGGAGTTGGTCCCAGATATTTTTATTTCAACCTCTGCTTCCCACCTGGACTCTTGGCATTAATACAGGTGCCAACAGACAATAATCTGCTATATCAGCAGACAAGGGCCTTGCTGAAGATGCCACATTGCTCATATTAACCAGGCTACACAGGGCACCAAGCTGCTCAAACCAGGTTCCAGTGAGATTTCACGAGGCAATGTAAGAATCACTCCAACAAGCCATTTGTCAGTGCCTGTGTGTCACTGGAGAAAGCCCACAGGAAAAAGAACTCCAGCCCACCAGCAGTCAAGTGGAAATGGACAATTACATCCTGCCCAAGGAATAACTCCCCTTGCATTAGGCAGAGCTGCAGCTCTCACACACATTTGCTGTTGTTATTGCCTATCAATCACAAACCTATCAGCAGGCCAAGAGCCAACTTTGGCCCCAGAGGGGCTTTCCAGTAAAACAAACTTTATTTCTTCTGCAGATACCACCTGTGCAGAGGACTGCAGGGAGTCTCCCTTGCAAGATGAAGCTAGGATCAATTTTTTCATTTTCCATTGGTAAAGTTCCAGACCAGAATGGGTCAATTACTAAGGTCCCATATATTGGAAGTAGCTTGGGAAGCACACAGACCTCCTCATGAACCTGGTCACCAGCAGTGCCCTGGCAATCCAGTTCCATCATGCCTGTGATGAGCTTTGAGCAATCCAGGACTCATAGCCATGAAGTTGCAACACTGTAGGATGGTGCTGGCCCACTTCAGAAAGTAAGTGTTTATTAGAGCTGTGTGAAAGACAGACATGAAAGCAGCATCCAGAAAACCACAGAAGGTGCAGATGATGGAAGCTGATGGGGCTCCTGCTACCTAGTGACAAATGTGGCCCTGTCATGCCAGGATGTGTAACAAGAGAACATCTGCCATTTAGTCTGGCTGGGAAATGGTGGCAGGAGACCAGCCTTGTCTAAAGGCAACACGTGGGGCAATACAAATTGGGGTCAAAAGGGCAAAGGAATAACAAACAGCATTTTGCTTGAGGTGTATTTACCAAAAAATGCTGCAACCAAAAGCTATATTGGTGTGCTGAGGGTTATATAATTTCCATCCACCTAGCACAGGACAATTTCACCTACAGCAGAAAACAACACAAAGGGCACAAAGGGCCACATACCACACATGGTGGTGCTGTTTAGGATACTCACTGACTCCTTCCAACACTTCTGTCCATTTTGATGTCTGGTTGCTAAGGGAATTTTTCTCCCATAGCAAACCCAAAGTTTCTGTAAACAGCCTCCATCTTATTTTCCTGTTCAGAGATTCTGGGAAAGAAGCAAGAGGGACAAAGCCAGGCAGTTCCTACTGAAATAACTAGGTGTGGGATTTAGCAGAGTGCAGCAGAGCAATGACCTGTCCTACCTCTCAATACCTGAAGTACAGAGCAGACAGGTAAATGTTCAGTGTTAACAGCAAAGATTTACCTTGTCAACTCTGATTTCATTTTTGTGCCTTGTGTCATTTTTCTACAGGGCAAGTCCAACCTCTCCCAATTCCCTTTAATGGCCTTGACTTCCTTAGGCAGACATAGTGACAGGAGTTGTGACAAAAACTGGACTGTGCTTTCAGAATCTTACATGTGCTTTTTCTACAACTCCCTTGAGATCTCCACCTTCATTACAGGCCATCACATGTAAAGCCACACCAGCTGGTGTTGCTTTGTTGAACCTTGGGAAAGATCTGTGCAGTGTTGAACCTTGGGAAAGATCTGTGCCCACCTACTGCAAGTATTGGGATGCTGGCAGCTGTCCACACACTCCTGCTAACAGAGATCCAGGAAAACACTTAAGGGATTTATTGAAGTATTTAAGTAAATACTTAAGTGTTTACACACTTCAGCCATATCAGTCCCACTTCTCTTGTAACCTGTTAGCAACTCTTCTGTTGCTCATCGGCAACATCAGCATGACAGGCTGAGGAGAACAAATCAAAGACCCCTGCTAAAGGCTCACTCCTCACCACTTCACTGCACCCGTTCACACCAGCAGTCATCTTAACCCTTCTTTCATCTTCCTCACTAATGTAGGAAAATATGCCCCACTCAGTGGCACAGCAGACATTGCTGAATGCAAATGCTATTAATTGTAAATACTTTTGTTCTCTTTGGGATGCACCTATTAGCTCATGGAGTCTATTACATTACTAGGAGAGAAGATTCACCTCTTCACAAAGACTAAGCTGATATCTCTACTTCTGTAGCCAAATTTTTCAATTCCAACTACAGGAAAGAAGAAAGCACCTGGTACATACAAATCACAGAAAGGCACCTCAGTATAAGCACCTGATCCTACAGAAAGCCACAACTTGAAGCAGGTTTCATGTTTACAATTACTTAAAAAGAAAGATGAAATCAGCTCAAGTCTGGCAGGAGTGAGGAGAGTTGCACAGGAGGCGGCCAGTCGAGGGCAGTTTACAGACAGATCAAATTCTAAACAAAAATGTCCTATTTCAAAGCTGGAAACATCATTGAGCTATAAACAGAGTATATGCTTATCCAGAAAGCAACCACTCAGATTAATTGTTCCCAAGAGAGAAAGAGAAAAATCAAGCAGTGACCTTGCTGGAGACTTCACAGAGCAGACTCACAGGGGTATTACAGAGGAAGTGTGCCCTTCTCCTTGCAGCTTCCCCTAAGGCACCAGAACTGAGGCAAGAAACAAAGCAGCTCTGGGAGAAGGGATGTGAAAGATCCTGCTTGGTCACTGTGCCACATGAGACACTCAAGGAAGAAAAACCTCTCCTAACTTCCTCTAGGTTCAGGCAACCAGAGGATTTTTACAGCCCCTACAGACAGAATGTCAGTATTTTACTATCCCTATACTCATGGACTACAACCTTATAAATAATATCCCCTAAGCAGTTCTGAAGGAGTGTGGAGGGAGATCCTTAACATGAAGGGAAAAACACCCTACCCAAAACCAAAGAGAGAAAGGCATTGCAAGACCTCCTCCCCAACAGCTCACTGCAAACACGGCACTGCAGGCTGCTGGGGTAGCTTGGGAGCTAGATTTGGCCAAGGAACATCTCCCTATCAGTCTTCAAAGCCATTCAGCTCTAGGCCAATAGCCCTGGTATTTAAAAATGCTTTGCAGATGTCTTTCAGATGCTAAACTGCTAAATAACCTCTGGGGCATATTCCCACTAGAACAAAAACACACACTGCAGCTCACTGGGGACCAGCCTTTCCAAGGGAGGCTGCAGTCATTTACATGTGCATACAATTCCCTCTGTGTTCCAAGCTGTTCAAAGAGCTGCGGGGGGCTTACAATACCTTGCCATAGAAGTCACTCATCTGGTACAGGGGGATGTGCTGTGTGCCACCATAGAGTTCGATCACCTCTTCATCAGGCACCGGTTTGAGCCCTCTAGACACAAAACAATGCAGTTTGTCAATAATCACTGTCTGTGCAGTGCTACAAACAGTAGAGAAAAACAGAACAGGGCAAACAGGTTCTTTCCTAAAACTCAAAAATTCCTCCTGCTCAAAAGAGACCGGCAGAAAGGCCAACAGCTCTAAAGATTCACATAAAATCTTTCCCAAGACATTCCTCAGATACCTCTTTTGCTCCTACAAGTTAATTGAGGGGCTTTATCCAAATTCCAGCAGAGTCCAGCCAGAGGCTTCTCTCTGCCTGCTGTCAATTTGCTGACAGGACTGCCCCACCAAATCAGCCCCACGACCTGACTTGGGCAGCACTGGGTAAACTAACTTGCTTTGGAGATGTTGCTTCCATGAGATACATCACCTTTAATGAAAGGGTGTAGGAAAAGGCTTCCTGAAAACAGGGTTTCCTTCTTATTCAGTTTTCCTACACAGAACAAGATCTTGACTAAAACCATTCAACAGAGAAGGCTGTTTTTCTCAAAAACACCAAAACCAGGAGTATGGCTGATCTGTGTAGTTCATAACATCAGGTTATCTGACTGCTGCAGGTCTTGCCTCTTGCACAATTTTGATGACTCTTTGCTCAAGCAGTCAGCAACTTTCCCTTTCTCCTTTTCTACTCAGTTATGACACAGCATCTAAGAAGTTAAATGTTGCCTCAGTTGTGCACAAAAGCAAAGGAAAGTTTAGAAGGACACCCCAAAAAAGATAGTTACCAAAGGACACTAGAGAAAAGAAAAATTAAAATGTGTTTTCACTAAAAATCTCTTTATGAAGTTGAAGTAAAATATGGAGCAGTACAAACCCCTGGTCCCCTCACCCCCCAAGCTGGCACTCAAAGAAGCCAATTGTCTCTGCTTATGAAACTCCCTTCTTAATATTCTTAGAGTGTTTACTGTAACTAAAGCTTAACAGCAAAAGGGCAGAGATCAAGGAAAAAAACACATTGGGTTCCATACTCGGGAAATACAACATAGGATTTACAGGAGATTTGCTATTGATATTTATAAATTACTACAGGAGATTTGCTATTGATATTTATAAATTCACTACTCCTCTTTGGAGCAAGGTGTTTTATCAGTCTCCAGTCTCACAACTTGTAGGAGAAAAATTTGCTCTGCACTGTTTCAGCCACTTATTCCAAAGCATACCCAGCTCTTTTTGGAGAGCTAAAGGAAAAATAGGACAATCTGGGACTTAAAGTGAGCCCAGATTCTGATGCATTATTAATTTATTGGCATGTCTATGTTGCTTTAAGATGTAATTTGCACATCCAGATCAGTCTGCAAGGCTCAGCAGAGCAGTGCTGGGACAAACTCCTGCCTGAAAAAGACAGGCCCATGTGTGAAGCACATACAGAAGAGCCCTTCCCTATGGGCTCTGTTTGCTCTCAGGTGTTAACCCAGCCATGCTGTAGCTGCAGCTGAAACACCAGGCAGTGTACGTGACCAGATGTGCTATTAACCATTACAAAGAGCTCCAGGTCTTCCCACCCACACCTGGCTTGAAATGCTTGAGAAAAAATAACTCCTTGCAATTATATGCCAGGTAAGCATTTGAAGCAAGAGCAAACAGGATGAGCCAGACAAGACTGTGCTCTGCTCACGAAAGAAGCAGAACAACATATGCCATGAACATACACTGAGATGTAGAAATCCACTTTTGCATATATAAGCATTTAAAAAGTGATTTTAGAACTGACAGACCTATATGCAGTCCCCAGCTGGACATAATGGAAAGCATCAATCTTCATGAGGAGACTCTGTGACAAGGGATAGATATTGACTGTTAGAACTCAGTTATTTTAATACACTGAAACCTTATTCAAGTTTAAAGTTCCACACAAATGACATTCAGAAAATAAAGTTCAGTATGAGCATCCCACTTCTATGCACTTTAGACAGCACTTACTCTCTAGCAACTTTTAGACACACTTATTCATACTGTGACTTTGTATTGGCCTCTCTGGCAAAAGACCATCCTTCTGTGAGCCAAAGTCTCTTACACCCCAGTTGGTAGACAGGGATGCAGTTGAAAAACAGGGACAATATTTCTGTGACTCAAGACAGTCTGTTCTTGTCTCCCTTCAAGAAAACATACATTCCAAAGGAGCTTTGTGCACACAGATCTATTTTCCCCCACCTTTATCTTAAGCAGAACTAAGTGGGCAAGTTTTGGTTCAGAGCACAGTGGCACTCAGCCATTTTCCTCACACCAGAGCTCTCCCCAGTAGACATTGAAGGAAAGATGTTCAGGAGCACACCAGGCTGGTAACAGATACTCCCCTAATCATGAGCCATCCTTCTCCATCCATCATTCTGAAGCTGTAACACAAGTCCTTGGGATGGAAAGCAGCCTCATACTAAACCCACATCACTCCACAGCTCACACCAGGAAAGTGGCATTGAACTTCTTCCATCAGGATACAATATCAGTGCATCTTGTTACACTGTGGGCAGAGCTCCCAGTAATCTGTGAGGAGTGCGGGCAAATATGCTGCAAGTTGTACTTAGACAGGCATAACCCAGATTTCTGTGTTTTTTGCAAACTCTGATCCTGAGGAAAGAGGGTTCTCTACTTTCCACTCACTCAAAGGGTGCTTTGCTTGGCCAGGCCACTCGCCCGTGTTTCTCAGATACAGCAGCCAAAGATTCAAACAGAGAAAGAACCTCCAGTTTCCCACAGATCTACTTCTTGCTTTGTAAGGCCAGAGGCATGAGTGTCTACTGCCATGCTGTCTCCACAATTAGGACAAAAGACAGAAAATCTCTATAGCTTTTCCCTTCATTCTCTGTTTTCCCTCCTGCAGGAGGATAGCACACACACTCCAGCCTGCACTGCCTGCTTCCCTGAGTTCACTCAAACTCAACATACAAGAAAGCTACTCCAGTGAAGCAACTTTCTGTGCTGAGCTCCCACCTGACTGCCTGGCTGCAGCAGCCAGCATGACATTTACTAAATTCCCTGGGCATCAGGGAATCGGGCCAAAGCACTGAAAAGGGTTAAAGCTAATGCCTGCACTCTGCCTGCCTGTGTTCTTAAGAAGTATGCATCTCAAGTAGCTTGGATCTTATTCCAGGCAGTCCTATTATTCGGGGTGGGGGGTGGGGAAGGCTTCCTAAAGCATTCTCCTGAGAAGTCATTTCTATTATTAGAGAAAGACATTATGCCTCTGCTCCTGGCAAGTACTTGTAGATGCAGGACTGAGTTTTGTTGTTTAAATTTCCTGAAAGACAGAAATGATCACATAAACAAGCTCAGTTTTCTATTAATTAGCGTGTGGAATGAATTGACTTTTAAATTGGCAAGGCTGTTTACCAGAGGCCTTTGCTAGAATGTCCCATTCTGCTGGAGGCCAGGCTGGCACAACAGACATCTTTCTTTGGGGAAGAACCCAAGCAGTGAAAAGCCCAGACAGACAGACTCACTGGTCACTTGGTGGCAGATGTTATTGTAAGCAATGGCATAAAGTATTTCCACTAAAAACATAACAGAGGAAAACAAAGCCCAGGAGAGTGAACTTTGTACAGCTTACCTTTTGTACATCATAGTGAAGTCCACGTATGGCAAACCCTGGAATGTAGTCATACTTCCCAAGCCCTTCTGGATACTGGGAAAACAAACAGCAACATCATTAGAGCATAAGCACTGGATAATCAACAAAATAATTTCACCTGTTGAGCTCGTTTAGTCCTGCCTAATTTTGCTCCTTCAGCAAAGAAAGTGGATGAATGGAGTAAGACAAAGGGATCAGGGTACCCCAAACTAGTTTTTCTCATGCAAGGGACAGTAGTGAAAAAGCTTCAGATTCACTGAGGCAGTGAGAGCACTTCTTGTAATCTTTGCATATATTTGGCAAAGATCGGCACTGCAGAGCCCCTCTGAACAGAAAGGCAGGATGAGAAAAAATGCATAAGCAGTCACCCATTGCAAACAGATCATCTGTTCTGGGACATGCTCTAGGGCATCATCCCATCACCAGCACATTCCAAGTCCTGCACAGTTTCAGTGTTGGCCCATGACTTATGTTTAGCCACCATGTGCACCTCCAACCAGCAATCCTGTAGGCATTATTTCCATAGTTGAGTACAGCTGACCTGGGCTTTTTTACACTAAGTCTCCCACTCCACATTTATAAAACCTCAGGAATGTACATCCTGTTAAATAATCTCAAAGGAAATTAATTCTGCAATCAAAGATTGTGAAATGTTAAGTTTATCTCAGTAAATCAAGTAATTGACACGTGTGCACAATGCCTGCACAAGCATGTCTGGGGCATTGCAAAGACAGCAGCAAGCTTAATTGAGTGGAAACGCTTAGCACCTCATTACCTTGAATTGTTCTATTAGGATGTCTCTGGCAGTGTTGAAAATCATGGAGTGCAGTAAATTAGAATACTGTGCTAATGTGTAATCATAGTCAAAGCCATAGATCTCCACATCTCCCAGGCTGATCTCATTGTTAGCATAGATGGCAGCAGGGTTGAGGAGATTGCAGACTCCTGGTGGAAGGAGATCTAAAAGAAGGGAAAGGGGAGAAGTTAGAGAAACTGAGAGCATCACTGAAGTTTAGACTTTTTGTTCCGGACCTGACAGCAGCTGGAAATGCCACACAGCAGCAGCAAAGAGCACAAAGCTGCTGTGGAAGGCTGCTGCCGTTTGTTCACTCACTCACCCCATGAAAAAACACACTGTGAAACCTCTGGCTGCACCTGGAGATAAAGCTCTCTGACCATCTGCACAGCCAGACCGACCTTTTGTGTCAGGAAGCTGCAAAACAATGTCCCCTGGTCTCTGGCCTACATGAAGCAAAGCAGACCCGAGGTTTTGAAGTGTCAAATTTCTGTCTCAGAGCAGCTGCAGTTTCTGCAGGCTTCAATGTGAAAGGCAGCTGTGATAAATCACCAGAAAAACACACACCACTCACTTAGGACTTGCATAAGAAAACAGGCTCTTGGAAAAGTCTAGATTACTCCAAATCTGAAATTTTGAGGTTTGTCTTCTGGCATTTTTTGTTTCTCACAGAGGCAACCAGACTTCACAGAGAAATCCTGCAAATACCATTAGGACTTTTAAAATTTTTGTATTAATTGGCAGGAAAAACCGAAGTACAAACACCTACATGTAAAAAATACCCCACAGTAAGTTATGCTCCTGGAGCATGCAATGCTGATAGCAGCAAGTGATCTGCTTTTCTCTGATAAACAGCTGTGAACACAGCTCGGTCACTGCAAAGCAGAGTTACTGCTCAAGGTGCTTGGGAATAACACTTTGCTCCCCAGACCACTGAGAAAATGGGGTTAAGTGACCAAGCAGCTAAACTGCCTGTATAGAGATCCCTTCCCAGAGCCAGAGCAGAGAGGGGAGCTTTCACTGCGCTGCAATGGGAGAGGCAGGAACAGATCTCCCACAGGCTTCCTGCTCCATGAGAAGTGTCCCTGGCAAGAAAGGGCAATAAAAATAGTTCTTTGTAGTGGGTTGCCTGGTCACAACCACACTGGGGGACAGAAGGGAAGGAGATATTTCCTCCCTCCTCAAAGATGGGTAATTTTCTCTTTGAATGACAAAAGAGCAGGCGTTTTCCAGATCCTACTCAGCATCAGTGGGTAGGATTTTTTCTTTTCCTACCTTAACTTTTGGCATTTAGCAAGGACCCCTGTCCTGGTTCTTTACTGCTTCCTTGCTATAAAACCAAGTTCCATCTGAGTCTAGGACAAAAAATACATTATTAGAGAGAGATACCAGCCCTTCCCAATAAAGACTTTGTCTGGAATTATAACAGAATTTAGGCAAAAGGCTGAAGTTCTTTTGTGAGCTCTAATTCAGAGAGGTAACCAAAGAAATAGATTCAAATATTTCTAAATGTTTCTTTTGCAGGGGAAAAAGAAATCACTGTTACAAAACATACCCATCCTTCTCTCCTAACTGATTTCCATTTGGCCTTCAAATACAATTCACCAGATCATGTGGCAAGGAATCACTAGAAAATAAAGCAGTGTGTTAAGGCAGGAGGGCTGACTTACTGGCTACACACCAGGAACAAAAGCTCCCTGTCAGGGCTCAGCTGGTGGCAAAGTTCCTGGAAGAGGCTTAGGAGAGAGGATGCAATCCAAGTACTTTCCAGTGAGATTTTAAAAGATGGGAAATGTAAATAGGATTCAGAATATCACAACTTTCATACTTTCATCATAAATGCTCTTTGCACCATAAATAAACAGAGTTCCACTTCCTGTCCTCACCCCCAGTCAACTTGTGGAAAGACCTTTTTCTAAGCTTACACTGGGATTTGCTGGGTGTTATTTTTCTCCCTCACAAGAAAAATGATGACACAACCTTAATCATATCTCAGGGGAAATGTGCAGGGCTTTCCTCTTCTATTAAAGCACTTTTTTCTTTTTATGCCAAATGCACCCAACTTGCTGCTACAGTGTCCCTACAGAGAGGTCAAGCTCTTCCAACATTCCCCTTTTGCTAATGCATGGAGGACCAGACATTTTGATAGCCTGAGAGCATCACAAAATACCATTGCCTGAACCCCACCTCTCTTTTCCCAGAAGAAGAGAATCTTCTAGATTCAACCACACATGCTAGCCACAACTTTTGCAAAAATATCAGGAAAAACTAAGGGAGCAGTAGGATTTTGTAACAAGGAGAGAGCAGTCTGAGCTTTACCAAGCAAGTCCTATCTGTGATAAGCAGTTACTGTGCCACAGCACAACTTATGAAGTACATTTAGACCCAGTGAATGAAGCAATGCTCCTCCCTGCCAGCCTCAAAGGTACAGAGCCTCTCTGCTGTCCACTGACAGCCCAGATCATTTTTCCCCACTCATATTTTGTCACTCACACAGCATATTCTCTCTTACCTCCTAAGGGCTGAAAAAGGATGCACACACCAGCCAAAATGATTTATACCCACTGGCTCATACACAACATTCCCTATGTTCACTTCCCCAAGCACCACACATCTCCTTGCTGCGTTTCCTATTCCACATCAATCATAACTTGCAGCTTGCTCTGTCCACCCCATCATCCTACATCTTGAATTTACAGTAATTTCAAAGTCACTGCTCTTCTGAGAAGGAGGAAATCTCTGGTTCAGTCTAGAGAGTCATGATGCATGTTTGTCTCAGTGTAAATGTCCTTTTGCAGCACCCTCCTCAACAGAGCTGCAGGTCTCCATCTCCTCAAACTCCTGCAGTCTCCATGCAGGTTCCAACTACAGCAGGGAAAAGACACAACCAGGGAGCACACACAAGATCAGTTTCAATACCAGAGTCCAAACATGCCTCAGGGTTACTGAGGCAGGCTTCAAGAAGCTTGGTTTAATTGTGTTTGTTTGGGGGCTTTGGTTTGCTTTTTTGTGGTGCTTTGTTTGTATGTTTTTCAAAGATATCCTCCTGGGTGGTTACCAATCCTTAGTGCTTATCAACTCCTGGGCTGCAGGCTTGGGCGCTGCTGCTCTGCACGTAATCTGCCAGGGATCTTTGTCTCAGATTTCCTGGCAATTGTCAAATCAAAACAAACAGACACCCACCAGAAGCTCATGAAGATGCCATTTTTTCAAGAATGATAGCTTTTGCTTTTCTCCTTTGCCAAGACACCATAACAAATTGCTGGACAGATACGACAAATTAAAGAAAACAACCGCACAAAACAAACTGAAGACCAGTTTTTGTTATTAAAAAAGAATAATGCCAACTACTCTTTCTGTCTGGGTCCTAACTAGAAAGGCAGACAATATCAGTTAGTCACTGCCTACTCAGCACTTCACCCAGGAAGTCTGATCTGAGGGAGAAGCAGCGTGAGCACATGGGAGGACGGTGTGGAAAAAGTTGCTCTTGCACTGGATGCAGCCCCAGGAATCTGCCTGCTTGCACAATTGGCTCCTGTTTGCAGCTCCGACAGATTTTAGGGAAGTGCTGCATGTCCATGGCACATGATGAAATTCAGCAGCAAAGGCAGACCACAAGAAAGCCTGTTTGATCTCTTACACCTGGGTGTAAATGCAAAGTAAACACACAACATCTTCATTTTCCCACTGTGAGAACCTGGGCAGCTGCTTAAATCAGGTGTCTCCTCCCAGGCAATAAGCCACATTGTTAGAAAGCAATAACCCTCAATCCCCAACAGGAGAGCAGAGATGGAACAAAAGCAGGTAATTAACTGCGAGCAGACACTAGAGACACCATCTGGCCCCTTGTGACGTGAAAAACGCTCTGGGCAGGAGGTGCCAAGCACGTCTCCTGCTTTTGTGAGCTCCGGGGTGGCAAGAGCATCCTGCAGGAAACGCTCCTGTTCTCTCAGCCTCAGATCCAGCATGTTAGTGACGAATTAAACACAAACAAGGCAACTCACCCGCATCTCTCGCACCCTTTGTACTCCCAGGAGTTCAACCCTGCAGACATCTGCACTAATTTCTCCATAAGACAAGCAGGGAAAAGAAGGGTACAGAGAAGCAGATGGCCATCATCCTCCACATTCTTCATGAATCAAAAGTTTCCCTTGTTCACACTAAGTTTCTAAAGACAAACTGCCAGTTTTCCTCCCTTCCAAGTACTCCTTTATCCTTTTGAAGTGTTGTTTTGTGCCATTTCCTGCAAAGCACTCCCACCAGCCAAAGCAGATAGGGTAGGAAGAGAAAAATATTATCTAAAGACCACTTAATTTCAGAAGAACCGTGTTAAAAGACCTTGGATTTAGATTATACCTAAATATTTTGGAATTTCCCGCCAATGAAATCGACATTAACTAAAAGCAATATTAAAAATATAATTTCATTCCAAAATTACACTTTTAAAATATACAAAGGCACCAGAGAAATGCTACAAGAGTTCTTCACAAGAAAAAATGGGTTCTATCCAAGAAAGCAAAACTGAGAAGTTTACATAACTGTTCACTCTTCCAGTTCTGGCTGTTCTCACATTTAGCCATTCTCAAACTTGTCAGGCAGAGGCAAGAAGTTTGCAGATATTGTAAAGTTCTCTAGGAAAGCTGAGTTAGTGTAGCCACTGCTTACAGATTTGGAACACTGATGAAAAAACAAACACTTGCTTATAGCCAAAGCATCACTGTCTTGGCTGTCCTGATGTTTCCTAGAGCACAGGACTTCAAAGCTTACCAAGAGGGCTTATCAGCCTTCCTTGACATTTATCAGATCAGAAAACAGCAAGTCTTGCTCAACTCCATCCCTCTGACTAATGTGAATTTAGCAGAAGAAAAAGAAAAAGCACACTAAGTGCCTCAGATTTTTAGCCTCAAGTTTTTACAGGTAATGAAATTTGGTCATAAGAGTCAGTGTTGGAATAGGCAGGGGGATAATGAAGAGAATGGTTTCTCTTGAGTCAACAGTGAGAGGAAGTTTTACCTCAGAGGCATTCTCTGTGCAGCTTCCTTGTGCTGTCATTTGTATCATTCACTGCAGCCTGGCAGAGCACAGATGTCTTTATAGAGTTGAGAACTCCTTGTGCCTCTCCTCTGACCCCAAACCTGCACCACCACTGAGCTCCACTGCACAGAAACTCATCCTGGACATCCTGACCCATCCAACTCACTCAGCATTTATGGTGCAGAAATGCAACAGTGCTCCATGGATCTGGTGCTAAGCAAGGGCTGGGCTGAACACACACCATGAATCCTCCTGGCAGAGACTCGCTCCAAACCAGTGACAGCCACTGACAACACAGGACAAGGGACTGCACAAAGGTGGCACTTCAGAGGGGGAAGGAGAAGGAGGCACCACAGGAGTCTGCCCAAACTCGGTGCTGGGCAATACTGAGGAGCCAGGCACAGACATTCACCTTCACAGCAGAGTTAGAAACCAAGCCCAAAGGAACAGACAGTGATGCCACGTTCTGCACAACTGTTCAGTCATCAAAGCAACAATTAAAACTTGGACCAACTCTGTTTCTTCCCGACAAGATCTGAATAACAGCACAGTCTTGAAATTTTAGTTTGGGGAAATACTCTTTGAACAAACGAGGGCCTTATTCAACATATCTGATGGCTTCCCGAAGGTTTGTGAAGAGTCTGCTCTGTAACACTTGGGCTACTCCACCTGACTTCATTTGGCATTTACTCCTGGGGATTACTGCTCCACCTCAATTAAAAACTGCATCTCTTGCATCACAACAGAGTTATGTGAACACAAACTTCACAATCTCACGTAGCAAACCAAGCATTCTGCCAAGAGACCGTGACACAGCCTATTAGCACACATCTGCATTTATGGCTTCAATCCCATTATGGAAAAGAAAAATGCTCTGAGGATAGCAAGGTCCAAACAGCAATATAAGCATTGCAAATTGGAATTTCTTTCAAGCAGTGGGGCTAAAACCACACTCAGTCTTGGAGGGTATTACCAAAGCCCCAGTCCTACGTCAGCATCCTGCAGTGCCTTCACCAGCGCTGGGAAAGGAGCTCCCATCCTGGAATGCAGCAGCCTGAGCACCTAATGGATCAGCAGCCAATTCTTTTAGGTTTGTGCATCATGAAGGACTCGAGATTTGATATCAAATCCAGTGGACTGGAAGATGGGGGAGGAAGGAATGACAGACCTTGTCGATCTCAGAACAGGGAGAAAGTTCTTCCAGATGCCTAGGGCTGACTGCTGTCCTTAACCAAGCCCTTAAGTAAACAAAAGCTAACAGAGTTCTGTAAGAGCAGGCACAAACTCACTTCCTAGCTCTCAGCAGTGCTTACCTTCAGCATTCCAAGAATCAAGAAACCAACAGGAAAAAGTTTCCTGCCCTCCTGTCATTAAAGCTATTTTAGGAGAGTTTAATACAGTGGAGGTCTGCTGCTGCCAAAAAGACCACAATCCTGTTTTACACACGAACAGACTTGGTGAGCAGTCTGAGTTTTCGCCTCACTTGGCAAGATTTCAAAGTACCCGACAGAGCCAGGTCGCTTCTTGGTCAGAGAAGCAAAATCGCAATCAAAAGGTGTGACACATGTGGAACACAAACTGAGCTCAGGACCAGGACCCATCCCAGGAGCTGCAGCATCAGCGCTCTCCAGGCTCACCCCTGTGCCAGTGGCGACTTGGACGCGTCACCCTTCGCTCAGCATCGCCATCTATTTGTCCTAATCTAACGCGATTCCGTGTGCCAGCCAAGGCAAACTGGAGAAAAAGGCAACAAGCCCTTCATTTAGATCATTTGCCACGACAATGCCGACGATGGCTAGTTATGAAAAGTCCCATGTACCCTGCGTGTCCTGCAACGCTGAGTCCAGACAGACGGAGGAATCTGCATAGAGGAGTCTGCACAGAAGGAAACCCCGAATGGGGAGAGGAAGATCGAGACCAGATTTCAATGAAATAAAACCATCCCAGAGAGCCGCGTGCCACGGAAGATGTGGATGGCATCGCCAGGGAGAAGGGCTCCCAACCCGGCATCTGCACAGCACGGGCACATCCCCAGGGCTGCGGGGCGGGGAGAGGCACCGAGATGCGAAGAGGAGAAAGGAGAGGGAAAAAAAAAGAACGGAAAGGCCGGCCCAGGCAGGACGTGGCAGCCCCTTACCATAGACCAGCTTCTTCATCTCGTGGTACCTGGCCCACAGGTAGGTCTTGGTGTCGGCGCCCTCGGCCGGGACGGGCTGGCCGCCGACTCTGGCGGGGGCCGCCGGGTGCTGTTCCCGAGGCTGCCCGTGCCCTCCGTCCCCGGTGGCTTTGTGCCGGCAGCTCTGGCAGGACACAGCCACGGCGAGGAGCCGGGGGGCCGCGCCGCCGCCCAGCCGCAGCGCCGCCGAACCCAGCGCCGCCATGGCCCCGCCGCACACCGCCGAGGCCGCTCCGCACACAGCCGGGGCTGCTCCGCTGCGCTCCCGGCCCACGGCGGCACCGGCGGGCGGGCAATCACCGGGGCTCGGGGCCCCGCTCCGCCCACAGGGGCCGGGCCGGGCTCCGGGGGCGGGGCCCCACGGCTCCCTCACGCCAGGCCCCGCCCCCCCGCCCCGCCCAATCAGGCGAGGCCCTGCGAGGGAGAGGTCACGTGGAGCTCGGCGCGTCCTTCCGTCCGGCCGCGCGCGCGGGGCCCTCGCGCGGGAGGTGAGCGGCGCGGGGTCGCGCGCGGCGGGGGCGGCCCTGATTGGCTGCGCGTTCCCGCCTCAGGGCAGGGGGCGGCGGGGCCGCCATGGCCGCGGTGGCTGCACCGGGCCGGGGCCGCTCCTCGCCCGCCAGCGGCTGCGGCCACCGTGTGACTGCGGCACGGCCCGTTCCGCCTCTCCCACGCCCCCCTCTGTTCTCTCCTGCAGCCGCGAAGGGCGAAGGCGCCGGTGCCGCCCGGCCATGCTGGTCAGCGAGAGGCTGAAGCGCCTTTTGAGGCTGGTGCCCGGGGAGCGGCGCTTTGGCTTTTACAGGTTCCTGCCCTTCTTCTTTGTGCTCGGCGGAGCCATGGAGTGGTTCATGATCAACGTCCGCATCGGCAAAGAGACCTTCTGTGAGTGCGGGCGCCCCACCCGGCCAACAGCAGCGCGGGCTCGGCGGGGCCCGGCCCGGCCCGGAGCGCTCCGGCTGCTCCTGCTCGGGCAGCATGGGGCGCTTCAGGCTGTGCCTCCCCAGCAGAAACACTGGGCAGAAACAAACGACAATCCTGGGTTTAGAGTACTGAATAAAATTGACAGAGGGTACATTTAGATTGGATGTTAGGGGAGAAATTGTTTCCCCTGAGGATTGCGAGGCCCTGGCACAGGGTGCCCAGAGAAGCTGTGGCTGCCCCACCCCTGGAAGTGTCCAAACCCCGGCTGGATGCGGCTTGGAGAAAGCTGGTCCAGCAGAAAGTGTCCCTGTCCATGGCAGGGCGATAACCTTTAAGGCCCCTCTCAACTCAAACCATTCTGCAATGATTGAAAAGGACTCATGAGGTTTGCCAGCATTTAAGCAGAGGTGTGGCATTATCTGAAACGTGACTTCTACAATTTAAAAAATAAGTATAAAAACAGCTCAAGAGAACTTGGCTAATGGCATTTAGTTTCTGTAACTCAAAGCATTTATTTCCAATGTGACATTCCTCCCCTTAATAAACCCTGCTAGAAATTTTTGTGTACTTCACTGAAGGGATCAGCTCAACTGTATGTGGTATTAGGGAGCAGGGAGGCAGGAAGAATGACTGGAAAGACCATGGAGGTGGGAATATTCCTGTGTTTTGTTGATATAAAAAATACTGAAATACTGAAGTCAGGCTGGAAGCCCTCAGGCATTGACTTCATGCCTATAATTTGATTTCCCTTCAGCTAATAGGGCATTTGTAATTTTAATCACTCTCGTGGGAAAGTAGACAAGAAACAACTGTTTCACATTGGAAACTTAGTTTTCCTAGAAAAATATTTCATTGGGACTGATGGGAAGAACTTTAGCCTATATGGGAGAGAACCTGAGCTATTTTAAGTGGTAATAAGGATTTCTATTGGCTTGAATTTCCTGTTGCCTGTCAATCAGCATCTGCAAGAGAAGTTTGGATTGAAAAGTTTTAAAAGAGATGACAGGATTCATTTAATTTAACACCAGCTTGCAGTGGGAAAACTCTAACATCAAACATCTTTTTCTGCAGATGATGTTTACCGTAGGAAACAATCTGAAAGACGGTACGAGGCAAGGATGGAGAAAGGGGAATTTTCAGAAAGCTGAAACTCTTCAAGGGGGAGCTCCTGAGTGCTTCAACTGTTCGAGTGCCAAAGCAGCAGCACTGCCACGTTGAAGGTGGGGGAAGATGTTGGCTCTGTTGGCTCTGCAAGATGAACTGTGATCCACACACGTGTGTAATACACTCAGATGGTTCTTCCGTATCTGTAATATTTGTATTTAAATGAAGTGAAAATTTCATTGTATTTGGGCCTCTGTCATTAATTAAGTGTTTGCTTCATGCTTTTAAATAAAGTAAACTGAGTAAACAGTCTGGCTGTTGCTTTTGTTTGCTTGGTCAAACACCCCCCTTGTGACAGGACCAGTGGGAAAGAAACATTACAGGGTGCATCCATCTCAGCATAATGGAAATAGTAATTTGGAGTTAGTTTCTTTTGTACTTACAGGAACTGCTCTGGCAGCTGACTTGTTTTCTTTGCAGTGTGGCACAATTTTAACTGGATAAAGAGAGCACAGATTTGCTGCTCAGTGTTTGCTCAGCCCACAGTGTGTGGAGAGTGACTTGTGTGTTTGGGCTGTGCTGCCCAGGTCTGGCAGGCACCAGAGCAATGTGCAGTGTCAGTCCTGGCACCCCTGAGTCCTGGGGTGGGAATCCTGTCCCCAAGGCAGGAGAACAGGGCTGGCCGCTGTGTCCCAGCAGGGTTTGCTCCCTGCCCAGGGACACCGGAGCGCGGTGGGGTCGGTGACTGGTGCAGTGTAATCTTTGAGGATCCTGCTTTGATACAATTGTTTTATTTCTGAGGGTAGGGCTGCAGGCTGAAGGTGCAACAAAGAAGCCAAGTCTTAAGATCAGCCTAAAATCAACCCCGAGGGAGTTCATGCACTTACAGGGGTTCCTGTGCTGCCTCCTGCCAGCCTTTTTAAGTCTTCATCAACTCAGGGACAGGGGCAGCTCTGTAGAGGTCAAGGTGCAGGTTCTCCACTTGAAAAACAGAGGGGAAACTTCCTGTTGTGCCTCCCAAGGACTTCATCTGGAGGATTAGTGCTTCTTGTGTTTTCAAGGGATAAAAACTGACAGAATTAAAGATGTGACTATGTCACTGCATATTTCGACTGAGCAGCAAGTGAATAACTTGAGGAAAGCCTCTATTTATTCCTCTAGAGTAAGAACCTTTGACTTTAATTCCAAGGTAGAGCCCAAAACTCATGAACAAGCTGCTTTGCAATCACAGACTATCACACTGAAGTCAACCCTGACTGTAGCAGTAAAGAATAAAGCAATATTAAAAAAGCCAGATTTTGGAAACTGCTGAGCTTTAGCTCTATCTGATTTTATTTCTTGAGCTTTTTGAAACTCTCTTGTGCTCTATTGCCATAAAACAAGTAAGTTTTTCAATAGATGGGGTTTTTTTCAAGCGAGAGCCTTGTGCCCTAGGTTATTTCTCTGGACTCAGGAGCCTGATGTGAAAACTTCCTGAGGCTTCCCTGAAGCACTCCTGTAATAGCAGGGGAGTGTTCCACAGACAGTGTGAGCCAAACCCAGTTCTCACTCCAGACCTCTTGCTTGTTTTGCAGTGCCTGTTTTCCATTGGCAGCTGAGAGGGCCAGGCACATCTGGAAGATCTCAGGGATGTCTCCAGCCAGGTAAATAGAGAGGGAGGAAGGCTACAGTCACTCACAAGATGTCTGGTGTCAGGGAGTTCTGTGTCACTGACTGCTGCAGGAATAAAATCCTCTGAGTTGGCATCGCACCACTTCAGGCAACACAGAGCTGTTATGACAGAATATGAAGCTTGACATTTAGAAATCTGAGGTACAGTCTCCAATCCTCAGTGTGTTTGCTAGTGCTGACCCTTTGGCATTTGTAGATTTTGCCAGTCTCTCACTAATGCTGGAAATCAGAATAGCTGCAATTCCCCTCTCCAGAATTCCAGCTCATTGCACAACCGAGCACACTGGGGATTAAATATCAGTTTTAAACTACAGCTCATCTTCACCAACCAAAGCCTTCATTTGGTTTTGCAGTTTTATTCCTGCTGACTCCTAACTCTGTGCTCTTTGCCTTCCCCAGTACTGACTCATATCCCTGTCTCCCTCCCATCCTCCAGCTTCCCCCATCCATCTGCTGTGGCAACGGGAACAGGGAGGAAGCAAGAGCTCTCCTTTGGCTCAGCACTCAGGCTGTTCCAGGTTGCTGGAGTGAGCCAGGGTCACAGCTTTCACTTCCAGCCCTGCCAGCTCCAGGGCTGAGCACATCCCTTCCTTCTGCAGGGAATTCAGCTGTGTCTGCCTGGAGCACAGCTTGCACCCACCAACAGCATTTTCATGTGTTCTGCAAAGGCAACAGCTTCTTGGTGAGACTCAGCAAAGCATTCCTGCTGCAAGCTTTCCAAACTGTGGAAGTCAGGGCAAGATTAATACCAAGCATGGAAAAAACTCAGTAAGGCAGCAGCAGTAAAAATTCACCGGGGAACAAACAGTGATACCTACACACAAGCAGTGCTGCTCACCACTCCAGCACTAGAGAGGGCACAAGTCCACCACCAATCCAGAATGATTCTGTGGAAAAAATGGACCTGTTGATCATTCCTCTGCAGCTGTGCACACAAGGATCTGCTGAAAAACCTGTGGTGAGCCAGGGAAGAGCTGAAAGAAGTTATGGTCAAGGAAGGGTGTTTGTCCCAGCCTGCACTCCTCCCTGGCACAGGGCTGCAGCAGTTCTGTCCAAGCTTTTCAAAAGCAGCAAAAGGAAGGAACAGCCATCTGATGTACTAGGGAGTTTTTCCTTGGTGCAGAACTCTTCCTGTCATCACTGGAGGCATGCTTTCACTTTGGAGTTAATACACAGATCCAAACTGCAGCTGCACTCTGCTCCTGGCCATCCCCAGCTCCTTCAGAGAAAGGGGAAAAAATCTTCCCAACACTGGTGGGATGAATGCTGCTCCTGAGGAACTTCCTGAAATCAGTACTGGATGCTGGTGCTTTATACCAAAGATGAGGGTCAAATTAGACTCACTGGCAAATGCAGTTGGCAAAATTAATATAAGGTTTCATTTTATGAATCAAAATTTCATTGAACCAGAACTCACACAACGTTCAGTGCCCAGACATTCTGAAACTTCAATTTTGTGCACTTCTAGCTAAGAGGGAGCTACGTACATTTATGGTTGATCTTTAGTATCTCAGACTGAGCAAATAAGATGTGGAGGATGATTAGAATTAGTTTCCTCTGGGCAACTGCAACAGAAGGGTAGAAGTGTTGTGAAGCTGGCAGCCTGTATGAAAGGCAGCATTTATCCCCCAGGCTGAAAACATGGCTGTATGTTAATTTAATGCTGTGTTCTGACTGTTTAAATAGCTCTCTGTAAATTTTATGCCAGGCACCTTGAGAGGTTCCTGTCACTTAATTTTTCTTCCAATTTGTACAGAAAATTTCCATCCTTGGTTCTAATTGAATTGTGTAAAAGATGCTTTTTCCATGTTACTCATCTAATTTCCTCTATTCAACAGCTACATGGAAGACAGTCCTGAACCATGTTAGCTTCCATATGAAATTAAAGCTTGCTGTTTACTTTCAAACTAATTAATAAGGGGGCATCTGGGACTGACTGAATCTTACCACCTCCACTCAGCTGGTTCCCAATGCTTCAGAAATTTTTCAAGGTTCACTGTTCATGTTGTAATAGCTCAATTTCCAACACCACTGTTCTTATCACCTACAGGAACACCTCAAAATACACAGGTCAATAGAAAAAGGGTATTTTATCCACACACAAGCACACATGTACAAGGACTTGAGAACATCTGGATCAGCTACAGCCAGAATTACTTGAAATAAAATCCTAACAGAAGTCTTAATGGAACACTCAAACCTGGTTAATCCAAAACACTTTGCAAACTATTTTTATTCAAATTAAAAAGACTCAGGTAAACAAAGTGATGGTACATACATGTTATAAACCTGGTTAGCAGCTCAGCCTTCAGCAGTACAAGATCTAATGAAAAGCCAAGCATGGGTAAACCAGGTACAAAAACATATGCTGAAAAAAAGTCACCAACATCAATGTTTTGAATTTTTACACAAACAGTAAATTTTCTCATGGAAGGGAAGGACTGAGGAAGAGAACAAATAATTATTAGTTGTCTCCAACTGGTTTATGAAAATACCTGTCCTGGTTTTATCTATTTTCCACTCTCACAGAAGCCAACCATTGCCCACACATCCTTTTATTTATGAAAAATTTGTTTACGCCAGTACAATGAACGGCAGTGAAAAACAGATGAGGGGCTCAAACACCCACAAAGAGAGAAAAAGAGACAGACAGACATGTCTTTTTTTTTTTTTTTAAACCAGAGTGAGAAAAGTATCTTTTGCTGGTTTTGAATTCTAGACTGTAGCCATTATATCCTAAATTTCACTGCAATCGACTGAAATGCCTCCAGTATAGAGAGAAACGATTTTGAAATAAATAAGGCTTAAAATAATTGATCAGGGCCAGCCCAGTGGCTTAGTGGTAGTGCTCTGCACTGCCTTGAGGGAGGAGCCAGGTTTTGTTTGCACTTCCAATCTCTTGCTCCTGGGCCAGAAAGAGCAGTGAAAGGAGGGATTCAGCTGCTCGGCAGGAGAGAGCCAGTGCTGCACATCTGCTCATCACTGACCTTCAGATAAATTAAACATCTGAGTTATACAGGCTCCAAAGGGAGTCCCATCCAGTCCTCAAAAGAAAATAAATAAAACAATAATTTAATTAAAATTCATCCCAGGTTCTTTGGTGTAATTTTTGTTAATGCTGAGAAGTAGGAGAATCTGGTGGTGTATTAGTACAATCCATGATAGTTCCAAATGCTCAAAAACTAGGATTTTGCTGCCTGATTCACTTCAACATCCCATCTTTGTGGCTAAAACCTGCAAAACCTACGGTAACTTAAACACATTTTATAGGGGTGGTCTAAGACTATTCAATTTCTACTTTATTAAATAAAATTGGAAATTTACAAAGGCCAGTAAAGAACTTCTGTACCATGGGTGTGCCACTTGTAGAGTTCAAAACTATTATTTCCCTCTATGTTGTTTTGCTCCATTTCCTTCACATCCATTGCACATGTGACCTAAACTAACTTTAAGTGCCTATTTGTAATTACCTGGGGTATTTTGTGCAATGACTGGAAGATTGCAATAGGAGAGGGAGAAGAATTGGCCAGTAAAATTAAATCACAGTTTATACTTGCAAGGTCACTTCCCTCATGAGTATTAATTACATCAGCAAAACAAACCCCAAGATATCCAGTATTTGAAGGAAAATATTTAATTTAACCTTCTGCCAAATATACTTAAATGAAAATGTTCTGTACCAACAGACTTTAGAACTCATTTCCACATGATGAACATCTCTAGCATAAATGAAGTGTATCAGTAAATCATTTCATTTGGGCTGAGTTGGAGTGCCCACATTCCTGCTGACTTTTCCCAAATTCATAGAGCTTTCCCAGTTACTTAAAGCAATCCAAAAGTATTATTTCTTTTTCCAAAATTAAATAAATGAAAGGATTTACCTTTAAACAAATAACTTTGTAGTCCAAAAGGTTGGTTAGTTGAGGACAGGTAAGTTTTTAGCAGAAGGCAGCCACAACCTTGAAATTTGGCAAGAAGAGTCAATACCTACTTTACTTAGATTTAAAAAAAAAAAAAAAAAAGAAAAAAACCCCAAAACAACCCCAAACCCTTTGAAGGCTGCAATGCAAGTACTCTATTTCTTCAATGTACTGGGTATGCTGACCTTACACATACCATACAGTAGTATTTTACTTTCAAGTTAATTTAAGCATCAAATTTCACTCCAATTTGCATTGCAAAACTTTCACTAAGGTTAATGAATACACTTAAAGAAAGCATACAAAAATGTCTTACAATGCCCAATTGTGTGAATTTCAAAAAACATCACATTACTTTACTAACAGAACAACTCCACTTTTCTCCCCTAACTTACCTTCCAAGACCTGGGCTGGCTCTGAGTTCTGTGAGCCTCTTCCAGCACAGACAGAAGCTCCCAGGGAAGGAGCCTCCCTGTCCCACTGCTGGATGTTGGGGACACCACAGAACCCCCAGCACAGGCCATGGCAGATGAAACACTTCCCCTCGAAGGGCCTGCCAGCACAGGGGCTGTGTTACTGATTTAGGATCACAATGGCCTTGGCTACACAGTTAAATAACTGGACAGGACTGGACAACATGAGCAGTCAGGACACCCTTGTCCCGTCCACACCAGCACTTCCAGGGCTGCTGTGGCCCACCCAGCTGCCTCAGTGTTGATTTGGAATGCCAATTCTCCTTAGTGCCAAAGCACATCTTACCTTTAGCTTCTTTTAAGAGATCCTCCCTGTTCACACCCGAGCAGTTCTGCCCGAAGTGGCCAGCACACACAAGCACAGGTACACACATTCTCATAGGATGTAAACTATGACTACTTCACATTCCACTGTAGCAATCTGTAAATACTTTGTTTTCCTTTTTTTTTTTTTTTATATAAAAACAATGGCATCAGATTCTCAGCAATAAAGTATAAGAAAGATGAATCCTTGACTACACTCAACCAATTATGAAATCGCCTTTCAAACAAAGGAAACATATGCAAAAAATCTGTGTATTTGATAAAGTCAACTTAATATAACAAAAAGTGAAATATGCTTATTAAAAGTGTCCTTATATAAAAATGGTCTTGCAATGTACAGTAAAATGCAATACAAATTATTGTTGGTTATCTCTTGCCACCCAGTAACCAGAGCAGCCATTGTCCTGGGCTGTGCCTACACGTTCTCCAGGTTGTAGGCCTGGCGGATGTTGAGCGTGTCGCGCAGCATCAGGTCCCGCAGGCGCCACAGCGCGTCGGCCATGGTGGTGTGGGCGCCCTTGCTCTTCAGCCAGTGCGAGGGCAGGCGGCTCTCCTGCTCCTTGGACAGGTGCACGTCTCGTCTGCGTGCTGCAAAAACCAACAAGGGCTCCGTTACCTCCCTGTCAGACCATGCCTGGAGGGGCTGTTTGGGTCCACTCGGGCCAGTCACTGACCCAGCCTCTTACATGGACAATGCAAAAGATCAGAAGCGCTCTTTTCCACACAGGGACAAATGTCCTCTGATTATTGACTTGGGAGGAGACACCTCAGGCTCTGGTGACTCCACAGGTGAGAAAGAGGGCATGGCCTGATGGCAGGGGAGAGGGGAACATTACTTTTATACCCCAGAGGAGGCCCACAGTGTCACAGACATCTTTTATGAAAAATCCTTTCCTTGGGATTTTTTCCTCCTGAGAAGCTGAGAGCCTTAGGAACAAAATGTAAACAATGGTTATCTGCTGCTGTGGAATGCAACAGGTGGGTCTGTGATTGGTCTCATGTGGTTGTTTCTAATCAATGGCCAATCAGAGTCAGCTGGCTCGGACTCTCTGTCTGAGACACAAGCCTTTGTTATCATTCTTTCTTTTTCTATTCTTTTCTAGCCTTCTGATGAAATCCTTTCTTCTATTCTTGTAGTATTGTTTTAATATAATACATATCATAAAATAATAAATCAAGCCTTCTGAAACATGGAGTCAGATCCTCGTCTCTTCCCTCATCCTTGGACCCCTGTGAACACGGTCACACACAAGCAATGGGATATAAGTGGGGAGGGGCAGGGGGAAGGACTGACCAGGGAAGAAAGAGACCACCAGGGCTAACACTTGGGGGGGAAAAAAGAGGAAGACCATGAAGTCATAGGATACAAATCACGTGAACAGTGCAAATTACCAAAACACCCAGTGCAAACAACTAAATAACTATTTAGTGCAATACAACACCTCATGGCTTATTCTAGAGAAAGGCAAATGTAACTCTACAATATAAGATATTCTACTTTTGCTCTTAGTATTTAAGCCCATACCATTGGGTTTAAATCTTAGGTTTATGCAGCTCTGGTGGAATTTGTCTGTGGATAACACATATATTCTCAGTCTGATGATCTGTCTTTAGGAATTAATTACATGTATATATTTTAATACATATAATAATGTATATATATTATTACATGTAATACATGTATATATTTAAATGCATTGTATATATTTTAATAAGCCAACAGCAGATAGCATTTTCTATGAAAGCAAAAATGACAGAAGGAACCCAAAGCCTTACCTGCAAGGGTCTGGTCCCACTTGCTGATGCTGTTGGACTCAGCACTGAGCCCCTCAATGTATTTCAGGTAGGCTTCAGAATGGAGGAGCCTCTGTGTCTTTGGTGGAGGGGACACGAACATGGGGGTGCTGGGCTGCTGCATGACGGGCTGGCTGGCGGGGCTCTGCCCGGGGTACGGCGGCGGCGCTTGCTGGCCTGGCGGGCCCAGGATCCCGATCTGAAAGGGAAACCAGCCAGGGGTCACACCCAGGGGCACTGCAGGGGACACCCCAGCCTCGGGGCAGCCTCCTGCAATGGAGTTTCCACTGAGGTTATGTGCAAAAGCCTGAGGAAATTTCCCTGGAGATGCATGGAGAAAGGAAGTGCAAACCAACCATTCATACTCATCAGATATTGTTCATATTTCTGATTTATGTAAATATACACTTGTTTGTAGCCATGATATTTTCTGAAAAATCCTTTCCTTAGGATTTTTTCTCCTGAGAAGCCGAGAGGCCCCAGGAACAAAATGTAAACATTGATTATCTGCTGCTGTGGAATGCAACAGGTGGATCTGTGATTGGTCTCATGTAGTTGTTTCTAATTAATGGCCAATCACAATCCAGCTGTCCAGACTGTCTCAGTCAGTCACAAGCCTTTGTTATCATTCTTTCTTTTCCTATTCTTTTCTAGCCTTCTGATGAAATCCTTTCTTCTATTCTTTTAGTACAGTTTTAACATAATACATATCATAAAATAATAAATCAAGCCTTCTGAAACATGGAGTCAGATCCTCGTCTCTTCCCTCATCCTAAGACCCCTGTGAAAACCATCACACTTGTTATCATCACCATATCTTTTCTAACCTTAATTACACCTTTTATCTCCTTTTTGTTTCATTTCTTCTCCAATTTGATCTGAAATACTGTGGTCTGTGAAGTGCAAAATTTGACTCTAAAACATCTAATCCAAACTGATATGGATCCTTCGACAACTGGGTTACTCAGCAGAATCTCCGTCAGGCAGAAATTTCAGGCAGGAAAATTCCCAGTCATACAGAGGAATTCCCACCACTGTGATTAACCAGCAGCACTGAGAACTCTTAGGACAGACATCCTGTGGTCTGGAATAACTCAATGTCATGACATGAATTTCTGGTACTCACAGAATCACAGAATGGTTTGAGTTGAAAGAAGCCTTAAGGCTCATCCTATTCCATCCCCCGCCATGTGCAGAGACACCTTCCACTAGACCAGGTCACTCCAAGCCCCATCCAACCTGGCCTTGAACTACTCCAGGTGTGGGGCAGCCACAGCTTCTCTGGGCACTCTGTGTCAGTGCTTCTGAATAAATAACTTCCCAGCATCTAACCCAAACATCTCCTCTTGTAGTTTAAAACTCTTCCCCTGTCTCCGACCACTATCTGCCCATGCATAGCCACTCTCTCTCCTTTTCTTTACAAATGATGCAAAAATTTGGTCAGTAAAATTTGGAATGTTCTGAACAGTAAATCTGCAATAATCACTGAGAAGATCACAGTTATCCAGTTACCAAATCACAGTTTGGATAATCACAGTTACCCAAACTCATAAATTCTGAACTGTCAATGAACATTTGCTTCATCAGTTTGTGAAATGTGAATATTTTTTACCTATTCATCAAGAGCTGATAAAATGGGCAGTGTCCTCTCTGTGTCACAAAGCATGCAAAACCTAAATTATCAGCAGCTTCACACTATGCTGAAATGCCTCAGTTTAGTAGAAAACTAAGACAAAACACTGCCTTGTTTATACTGAACTTACCTCACTGGACCAACCACCTGAGTGTAACAACAATTCACCATCAAATACAGACATACACTCTGAGTGTGAGCTATTAACTGGCTCTAAACACATCAGAACATTTCATTTCTGTTCTCCCTGGGAAAGTCTATATGCATCCCTACATGTCTGAACTGGGATGTTGCTCGAATGCCAATTCTGAGCCTTAGAGCCTCATAAATAATGCAAAAATGACTCACCTGCTGTCCAAAAGGACTTGCTCCTGGTGCTGGAGTGCCTACCATAGGGGACACATTTTGGCCTATAACACCTATATTCCAAAATATAAAATAATTAGTCTTACTTCAGAGCAGTGACAAATACCTCTTTGGTCTTCAATAGCAAGAATTTATACTTTGATATCACTGCTCACAGTTATTTTAAGTAGATGTACAACATTCAAATATACCCCTCACCCCCAATAAAAATTTCACAAGTTTCTGAATGAAAAAAAAAGCCAACATGACAACTACCAAACACTGATATGTGGCCTGTTGAATTATTTTAGTTAGAGCAATGCACACTGAATAGGTTTTGCTTTTCAGGTGTTTTTCATGTTAATTTGTGATTGCCTGACTGCATCTTTTCATTTATAATATACACCTTTGGCTTGACAGGATCTTCCTGAAGTCCTTTTCTTTAAGAAAGGAAATGCTGATCTGCTTTAGCAACACTTAACATTTCCTTGTGTTCAGTTTTGTAAAATGTGTTCACAGCAGGAAGAAATTCAAGCCTTTGCAAAAATTCTGTTAGATCTCACTAATACAAAATGCAACTTGCAGGTTAAGCTGCAACAGCCTTAAATACAGAACAATGAATATTTGAAATCAATGCCAAAAAATAAAAGCTGTTTTTCTCAAGCATATTGGGACTTCTCCCTCCTGCACAACTGTGTCAGTCTTCCATACAAAAATATACAGATCTAAATAAGAGTCATGCAGTTCCTGGCATTTGACACACAGATGTTTGAAAGTTATGTGTGCTGCTGCTTTCCTTTCTGTTTGTGCCACTTCTCATGCTCATTCATTCGAAAAGCTGCAGACTAACTGTGCTCTTTCTGAGGTTTAATTTCCATGAATTAAATGCATGATTTCTCTATCAGTGATCAAAGGATGTGCCACTGAGTTTCACTCACTAAAGCATTTTTCAAATGCACTTTGCGTTTGATCACAGCTCCCATTTTAAATGTATCTGTACCAACAGTATGTCAGAAGTTGGGAAAAACATTGGCAACACAAGCTTTGGAATTGTTTATGGGGAAGGAAGGGCTCTGGAGGAGGGCAGCCTCCCCTTCCCAGCATCAGAGCACAGCTTCACCCTCCGCCTGCTGTGCCCAGCTCAGCACCACTTCACTCCCAGACATTGTTTCTTTGCTAATCCACATCCTGTCAGTTTTCCACACAAACATCCAGCCCACGGCAGCGGGAACAGCCCCTCAGAGGGATGCAGTGTCCTGGATTCACCTCCCACACGTTTGGCTGCTGTGTGCTGATGTCCCTGCACAGCTGCTGTGCTGCTCCCTCTAGGTGCCATGGCAGGGAATCCACAGCCCAGCCAAGCTGCAGGGTAGTGCTGATGGACTTCAGAAACACCAGGCAAGCAAACAAAACCTCCCCAACTCACATCATTTATGTACAGATAAAATTCTTAACAGAGCTTCTGATAAACACAGTTGCAAGGTGGTAGGGAGAGGCAAATGAGACCATTTTGTCCACAGCTTGTTCACTGCTGAACAGAGGGATGGCACATCTTTTTCACAGGCACACGAGTTATCAGAGGTAAAAAATGGATCAGCAGGAAATAGGATCAGAGGGCAGATGAATGTTTTTCCCCTTAATTGGGACACATTAATGGCATTAACATTGGCAAAATATTTGTTTCATTTAAGCCTCACTTTTCATCAAAAGTGTGGTAAAAATATAGCAAATGCAGTAGAAATGCTCTCAAAAATCAATTCAAAATTTTGCCAGAGAAAATACTGAATTCACCTTGTCCCCACATGTTTCCAGTCACTGTTCTATCACAAGCTTTAATCTGAACACTGTTTTACAGTAACACATCACTGCCCCAGTGGCCAAGGAGTCCTACATGACCAGGCTCATTTCAGTGTAGTCTGACATTAACACACTGAAAAAGACTGGTAAGGAAAGAGAACAATAAATTTCATTTATAAGCCCACTTCAAATAAGAAAAGGATGAGTGCAGAGACACTGCTCAAATGACATAAGGATATGAACAGGCTGATTTCACCTTTTCACACTTCTGATAAACTCAAGTACAATCACCAAGGCTTTTTTGGCTGGAACAAAACTCCTGCTGGAGCAGCACCAGTTTCTCCAGTACCCTCTCCCTGAGGGCTTACTGGGCATGCTGCAGTGTCAGTGTTTTGCACACCCCTCACATTCAGCAGTGCTGCTGCTCACAAACAAAGGCACAACCAGAACAAGCTGCAGAGAACTCCTGTAAGAATGGGTCACACCAAGTACATGACAATGAAATAAAGAGGGAATGAGGATGAGGCTCTTACCGGGTGCTGGGATGCCTGGGATGCCTGGCATACCTGGCGGGAGTTGGTGGGGTGGGGGCACCCCTGGGTGAAGTGGCTGCATGCTGCCCATGCTAACAATGCCATCAACTGGGCCCTGCAAAGGTGGCAGCACCGGTGGATAGCCACTTATCATGCCTTGAAGGACACAACAAATTTCAAACATGCATCAATAACATGCAATATGGTCTACACAGTATGCACAGACATGCACTATCCACACACGCACACACAAAAAAAAAGCACCTTTAGTACAGCAAGACAGTACTACAATTAGTATCTTGCAAAAAAAAACAAAATCCAAACCAACAAAAAGTAAAAATAAATATGAAACACTATCCTTTTGATGAATTAGTATTTAGTGTATTTGTAATGTTTCTCACAGGGCAATAAATGTTGAATACTCAGATATGTTAACACAAGGAATAAATTCAGCCACAATTAAATGTTACTAATGCAAGCAGTTTTAATATAGCTTAAAGCTCTGCCATCTGCATACAGATTATAAACAGAACACTGCCTGGCCAGCCCCATGGCCAGCCCTGCTCTGTGGGCTACTTCAGAGGTCACAAAAATCAAACCCCAGACATTTTCCTGCAGTACACATGCAAAACTGATGCACAAAAGCCCTACAACATTCACATACTTGAAACTAATGGCAATGATGGGTGATTTTTATTAAACCATCTCCAGAATGAACTAAGGCAGTAACACAAATTTTAAACTTGGGTGTAAAGTGCTGGGCTGCAGTAACTTACACTCATGGCATTAGACTGAAGTGAAAGGACTTAAAAGGAGCACCTGCAGTCCCTCACAGAATTCCACTGTCCATGTCTGCAATGTGTCTTTAGAGGAAAATCAGTGACACTGCAAACACTGTATTGTGCTGCTGCTCAAAAATTTTGTTTTCTTCATGTAAGGAAGGAAATTGAGAGCTTTCTCTGGCTTTGGCTCAGATTTTCTGCTATCCATGTAGTGAACCTACACAGTATAACTGCACTATGCTTGTTAGGCCCTGGAATGTTTAATTTAAATGGATGCATTGCTAGGTAAGCAAGGAAAGGGGTTGGAAGGACAATGAAAAGATGACAGAGGACAGAAGCAGGTCTAGAGAGATGAGGGAAGTTAGAAATGCAGATTTGCTGGGGATTCCACAGTCTGCTCTAAGAAACCACTGAGTCTTTGCCACATTCCCCATAAATCATAGAAGGAACTTTCAAAACAGAGATTTCTGGAATGAGACTGGGCAAAAACTCTCATCAGTTCTAATTGAGAACAAAGCTGTAACAAGCTCAGGGTCTAAATAGGAGGAGCAGCTACAAAATAAAAGCCAAACCTGTCACTTCCTCAGAAGTGAGAACTCTCTAATCCCAAAAACTTTACATGGAGAAAACAACAAGAAAATAAAGAACTAATCTCCCTCAAGCCTTCATTTTCCATAGGGCACCTAGACTGACATGTGAAATATGCTGTAGGTACCTGTTTCAAATATCTGGAACCTTATCTGTACCTCTTTATTACAGGGAAATCCATATTTCTAGTGGAGAAAGGAAAAGAAGAAACACAACAAAAGTCTCCTTGGCATGAGGAGCTTTCACACTGCAGCTACTGCCTGGGACCTCCAGTGCACCTGAGCTGCTGACACATCTTCAGAGCAGTTAATGCACTTCTGAAGCTTTAAAATAACCAAACAAAAAACTTTCCAAGGAATCAAACCCATATTTATCAATCATGGAAACTGAGTTCTACATTTCCAATTAAAATACTCAACAACCGGCTAATAAAGGTGCCATCAAACCTCCATGAGAAGTCATCTCTTGTAGCTCATTCCAAGTAAGAGCAGCCATTTTTTACCCCATGTATAAATTGCAAACTTTTACTTTAACCTACCAAACATGGCCAAACTATTTCCAGCTCCCACAACTGTAATTTAGGATGTCTTTGAAACTACTTGTTCTCCTGTTTTTTACTATAGCAATATAAGATTAAGTAAACTTTTGCAATAACTTAATGTAGAAGACACCAAAGTGCTGCACACTAAGAGAAACACACTTCAGAAGGCTTCCAGATTCCCTGGCCCCATGGGCCATAAAGAAGTTCTGTGATGGAGAAGCTCTCTGAACTAGCAATCCAAGGATGGAGGAGGATGTGAAAGAGGTCCAAACAGAACAAGATACTTCCAAGTAGGACTTGCGAAAACCAAAAGATGAAAGATTGTGTTTTTCTAATGGGCCACAGAAGTAGAAGGAGTTCAAAAGGATCTGCTCCATCATCTATTTTAAGAAGTATTTCCCAAAGCCAAAGTGAAGAGTCTTGAGTGTTGATCTGCTCAAATAAGACAATGGCCTGAAACAGAGTTTTGCTGCCACAGGAAATAAGGTAGCATGTGTAGTTGGCAGAATGCACATTTTTGGGGAAGTTTTAAGGAAGTGTTAACAGCAAGTATTACCTTCCATCAACAGCTGCCTCCAAAAACTGGAAAAGTGACTCAGTGCCAAAAAACCCAAGAACCAAACCAAGAAAACACAACCACAAGAGGATGGTATTTCTACATATTCTAGATTGAAGTAAATTATTCACAAAAGAGATCAGCACTGGGAAACTCTTTTTTCCCCCCTCCTTTTTCTTAATATATGCACAGATAAGTGTACACACACACACAAACATACACCAACTGCAAACAGTTCAGAGGGAAATTACCATGAACAGAGTGAAAAAAAGCCAAAAGAAAAATGCAACTCAGTGTAAATAAATGCTTTATAACCTGGAGATCATGAACCAACTAAGGAATGTGCCTTCAGTTAAACATCCATGCAGCCTATTTACTGAAAGGGGATTTAGAGATTGTGATGAAAAATGCTTCAGGCTGTCAGCTTGAAATAAGGCCATAGCCTGTGAGATGAGAAAGAAAAAGAAAAATGACAAAAGAATAAATGGAATATAATTGGAATGTCTTAAGGGAAAGTTAAAAAGACCCCAAAACTCAAACCCAGAACCCTCCAAATTCTCATTTTTATCTACTCGACACTATTTTGACCTTGACTGAAGCAATTTAATTCTTATTTTAATTAGAAACTGGGGAAGGAAAACAACCTATCAGGTCACACCTAATTAATTTTCTCACCCATGTATGGCTGATTTCCATACAAGAATCTTCAGTGGACTACATTGTCTTCAGATCTGATCCTGAAAATACTTACTCCGAGCATACTCCCTATGAAATCAAGCCGGATTACAACTGGTAAGGAGCTCAACACCCAGCAACAGGGACCTCGTGGAAGAGTTCTCCAAGCTCAGTTCTATTCTGAAAAATAACCTGATAAAACCAGCAATGTTGTCATTTTGTCTTTGTTTCTGCAACGGCTCTAGATCCTGGTCTGCTCTGCTTACCAGTGCCTAAGAGGCAATTCTACAAAGCTTTTGCTTGGATTTAAAATCTAGACTCTGTTGGCCTCTCACCTCCCTGATAATTAAGCCCCCAACAATTTCCCTCCTGCTTTAGCACTGCCATAGATGCTGCATGCACTAAAAGACTATGTAGCTGCTGGCCTCCTGCCACAGCAGGGCTGAAGGTGAACTCTGCAAGGCAGAGTGAATAAACACGACTGCACACTACCAGAACAGGAGCACTGCACGAGGAGGACCCTGCTTCCCTGGACACCAGGCCACTGCTGCACTAGGCACGTTCATCATGAAGAAGGACTGAAGAGTTTGAGCTTTTGCTTCCAACGTGACCCAAGAGAGTGTTTGTTCAGAGTTATGAAGGGGGGTTGATAAAGTGGATGAGGAAAAAATGGTCATAGCTCCTACGTTTTACCTGCAACGGGTGTCAACTGCTGATTGAGCATTCCCATTGGTGTTGGTGGCGGCACCACCCCCATAAGAGCCCCGACAGGAGTGCCTGCCCGGGGGGAGGAATTCTGCTGCTGTGCTGCTCGCTCTCTCTCCTGCTGCTCAGCAACTTTAGCTGCCCGCTCTGTAAAAGTATTTTAGATTTTCAGTTCTGTTTTGTAACCCAGACTTTCAAAATATTATCTGTTCATTAAAAAGGACTAGTCAGACACTGGCATAGTTTAGTCAAATATAAAGTAGAACAGATGAATCTTTTTTATACAGCATATGATTTGATTTCATGTGGCTGCAGCTAAGACTTTTAGAGAACCTTTCATGAAAAATATTCCACAAAGTTTTATCTCTTTCTAAAAAAATAAATAATTAAAATAAATAACAAAATAAAATTTTTAAAAAATTAAAAGAACAAATTTGATGATAATAACACCAGTGTTACCAACATGAAGCAGCAGTCCAGCACTAGGCTCGGTCCGCACTAGGACGTGGCAAAACATTCCCTGTTTTGACACCACTGGCTCAGCCAAACCAGCTGCAGCCAAGGCCAGCAGCTCTTGGGTGGATCCTCTACCAGCTGCTGTGGGGACTGAAGCCCCATGTCTGCCAGGTGTGCCCTAAAGAATGCTGCAAAGAGCAGACGGCAGTGCCAGCTGGTGGCACGGTCATTTCTGGGCTCCCCGTGTATATTACTACTGATGCAGCTGAAGAGTGGTGGCAAAATAGGGGAGCACTTGTAAAGTTTCCCTAGTGCAGATTGGTCCTTAGCTTTTGGAACATAACAAGCAGCAGTTTGATAAACCAAAAATATTTTTCTCTGCCTCCTTCTGTCATTTCCCCGTTTGGTCCCCTATGAGTTATTTTTTTTCTGAAGATGTCTAACTCACATTGTGCTGCTCACTGGAGGTCATGTGTGTCCTTTGTACGATGAATCTGGTCATTATCTCAATCAAGTCTCTCACTGTGACTGCAAGAACAAAAGATCTACTGCAGGGTAATCTGACCAGAGGACAATTTAATATTAAGGGAAGGGCAAAGGGTCATGGGAAGAAGAAAGAAAAAAAAAACAAAACCCAAGCAAACAAAAAAGGAGAAATACTGAATGCCCACTCCAGGTGCTTTGGGGGCATTCAAGTTCCTGCTTTGTTTATTCTGAACATTGTGTCTGACTGGCACAATGAGGAACAAGGAAGAATAAATGGATGCAGAATACATCTCCAGCAATTTTTAACAACAGTGAATGCAGGGCCATGAGTTCTCTCTTGCAGCTGGTGAAAGATGGAAACTGCACTAAACCAGCAATCAAGGTCCTCTGTCAAATGAAGGCTAAGAAGAAGCTTATCAAGAGATTAAGTTATGCATCCTGCCAGTGTTACGCGCCTCCTCTAGGACATTGAACATCTACCACACTTTTGATTCCTCTAGAACCTGTTTGTGCAGCTTCTAGCACTACTTCCATACACTCAAAGACCAGTTTCATTCCAAAGGCATTTCCTTCCTTCTTCCCACTTCTGCAATTTCAGGCAGTGATGACGACGCAGAGGAACTCCTACATTTATACAGGCAACTCAGATGCAGTTGAGCACAAAATACACAAGATATTTAAAGGCAGATCCTGAAGTAAAAAAAATGAGAAAATCCTCTCCAGAGCACAGCAAGCACTTTGGGAAAAGATGAAGTAGTTGTTCTGACTCTCACCTACTTTTGGCCAGCTAAAAAAACAAAAAATGGTCAGACAAAAGCAAAAGAGACATTCTGATGAATGAGAAATTACTGCTAAGTGTTCAGCTTTATCAGACTTCAGAGTGCTGAGGTTTGAAGAAGGACTTGATGTAGGACAGTACTCAAGTTTTACCTAGCCCCTTTCCATGCCCTGACTGCCACAGAAGTAACAAATGGAATAACACTGCCAAAGGGAACTGGAGGAGATATCTGAAAGTTCAGCCTAAAGCATTCACCCTAAAACTCAATAATAAACCCAAATCACATAGGCCAGGACTTGAGATCATTCAAACATTTCCATCACATCTCAAGAGACAGGGAAGAGACTTTATGCTTTGAACAGAGCTTTTCCTTACAACAGGCCTTTCCTTCAATCCCTTTTATTTTACTTTATTTAGCCAAGCAGGCACTTCCAACACAGCCTCCTCTCTACTCAACTATTGCTAAAAAAACAACTAACACCCTGAACATAAACCAAACAAAATTTTCAGTGGGTCAAAATGGATCTAAAATGTAAACTACTTCTCACCAGAAAATGGCAGCACCCTTTTTTCACTAAGATGTCAAACCATGCCCACTCCCTGCTCCCTGGTTCACATCCACACCAGGGAACACATGAATTCTAATTCACCACAGTGGAAGGAGTGGAGTTTCTCTCCTTTCACACATGGTAAGCAAACACAGTTTGGACACTTTTTTACCCCATCCCAACCCCTTAAAACCAAGCAAAAGTAAGTCTAGTTCAGGTCAGACACCAAGCCAGGGAAACTGCAGCTCAAACCCCAAAAGCTTTGGAAAAATTGAGTAGAGAAGGAAGATTCAAATGGAAGCACACAGACAATCATTAACACGGTGGACAAACAGAGCCCTCCTGCAGAAGTGCAGGACTTCAAGCTGCTCTAAGCAAGAAAGCAGTGACATGCCAGCCATCCTCCTGCTGAAGGATGAGGCGGTAAGGAGGCATCTGCCAATAAAAAGATCACACATGCACCTAGAAGGGTGTAAAAGGAAACAACTACAGAACAAAGTAAAGCCCCAGCAGTGTCACAAAGAAAGAGCGTTACCATTTCCCTTCTCAGCATCTGCAAAGCAAACTGGCACAGAGCAAAGGGTGCTGTGCTTCCCTCCAGAGCTGCAAAGAGGTGCTACTGAAAATCAGAAAGGACTGAGGTGGCTGAGAGTGGACAGTGACAGCATGCAAGCTTCCAGCCTCAAGATCAAAGCTGCCTTTAAGTTATGAGTGTGCAGAAAACCTATCAAATCTCATTTCCAAAGTTAGAACTGAATTGGGCCATAACTTTCCCAGGTGTTGAAATGTTCCTATCCAAAGGAGCATTTATTTAAAATAAAGTTGCATCAATACAGTAGTTAATAGTGTTGACATGCTATTAACTAGAGAAGTAATTATGGATGTCAAACCCATGTTTTTGGCTTGGGTAAGGGCTGGCTGTTAAAGATCAGCTGTATTTTATTTCAATCAAATAAAAGTTAAAACACAGTGACTGTTTATCAGGAGGAGGGAAGGAATGGAAGGAAAGGAGGGAGGGAAGAAAAGGAGGAAGGCAAAGAAAGGAAAGGAGGGAAGGAACTGAGGAAAAGAAGGGAGGAAAGGGGAGAAAGATAGGTCTAATGTATCTCATGATTATGAAATATTCCTAGGCCTACTTCAGGATACAAAATCTCTCAAAAAATGAGTTACAACAGTTGATTAATACTGTATTGAACAATAGGTCATATTTACACTACAGTACACAGCCTCTTAGGACTCTAAGTACTGTTAATAATGAACTTTCCCCCACTCCCCTGTAAGCCTTTCTTACCTGCTGCTACAGCTCTCAAGAGCTTCTTGTCCAAAATACCCCTCAGTCCTTCTTTAAGGAAACATTGACAAAATATTTTTCCAACTGACTTCTAGCCCAGGAGCTCCATACCCCTTTACTTCTAATTGGACTTTGTTCATTTGGTTATTTGTGGCAATGACATTTAAATTATCAGTTGTGCTCTACATAACTGAAACATGCTCTTTGCTCCTCTTCAGTCATCTCTCAGTATGAACTCCTCTTTAAGGTACATCCAGAACACAAACATAAATATTTTCTTTTATTAAACCTGTCATCTGAACAACAGAAAGTGTTGAGAAAGAAAAAAGGCAGAAAAGAGTTCAGCATCTCAGTTTTTACTTACCTTCATATTCTGCTTTCTTGTTTGCTTCCAAGTTTCTCCACTCAGTTCCTACAAGTCTGCTGAGCTCTCCAAAGGAGTAGTCTGGGTGCTGAGCTTTAATCACAGCTCTCATCTCGCTGCTAAACAAGATGTACCCACTCATGTTGATCTTCCTTTTTGATCCCTCCTTCTTGGTGCTGCCCTTAACAGACTTGGGAGTGGACTGTGAGAAAAAGCAGTTATGACCACAAGTGTACAAAAGAGAAGGCCAGAAGAGAACAAAAGGAATTGTGTCATGTCACAGAATTTGTCCATTGAGCTGTCAAGAGATGTTGCCAACACGAGTTGAGTAAAATAGTTTATTTGCCACCTCACATTTTAGGAAAATGCTTCTCCACTTCCTCTTTGCCTTTAAAATCTCTACTCTCCTTCATTCCACCTTCTAAATGTTATTTTGCCTGCCAGACCTTCCTTTCTCTCCAGTGTTCACTTCTCATTACATAAGTAGCTGTTTGCCCCTGAAAAACCAAAGCCCAGTTTTGCTGATCACCATTTACCTGCACCACAGATTCCCATCATGTTCTTATGTTGATGAGCAACAGAAATTCTGCTCCTTTGCTTTTTCTACTACGGATGCCCCCAGTGAGAGCTCCTTGATGTGTTCAGCCACCAAAAAATGAACCTATTCTGACATGTCTATACTGAGATACCACAGCTGGAGCCCCTTTTTGAAGGCCCTTCCACCTATCTTTGTCACAGGAGACCATAATTGATCCATACTCTGACCAGTATGGATCCATAAAGACCCATAAAGGTATCACCACATCAAAACCCTCTGAAGGCCTTTCTCATACCCTAAACATTACAAATCTGTCACATCTTGAAAAGTGCCATTGTTTCCAAGTACCTGGTGGAGGGTAAAAAGGAAACAAAAATACATTCAACTGTTTCCTTCCTCTCCTGAAATTCTGACTATGTTACTGACTTCCTCCTACTTGCTGCTTTGACCCCACAGTTCAACACTCTCCTCTCAGCTAAAAACAAAGCTTTAGTAACACCAAGATGCTTAAAAAGTCTTGATTATCAATTTAAACAAGATTAACTGATGCCCATTTAAATGTAATTCCAAACTTCACTGTACTAACTTGCAATCCACCCTTGAAGTTTTCATTATGAACATAAAGACTGGGGGAAGTGAAGAAAACTCCACACAGAGTTTGGGGTGATACACAGGGCAGATACAATTCCATCCTGGCTTCTTGGGCAAGCCCCAGAGGCAGATGGAGAGTTCTCAAACCAAAGAGGGAAATCTAATTATACTTTTGGCCTCTGATACATCTGCAAATAGAGAGCTACAAGTTTACCAGCTGCTCTTGCCTATATAGTTCTTGCAACAGTTTTGATAACAGTAACCTAATCAAAAAGCCTTCCCATCAGTTTGGAAGGGCAAACAGGACTGGAGAATAAGAATTCCAAATTTGGTTCTTGCATTCTCTGTTCTTTTCCACCTCCCATCCACACATTTCTAAAAGAACAGTCTTCTCCATTGGGGCCAGATAACTCTGTATTTACTTTCAGAATTGTTAAAAGAAGAAACCAACCAGGACCCCCTTTCATGCCTTTTCTCAGTCATTGCTGAAGAAACAATGAAGCTGCACATCTTTTTTTCAAGTACTTGGACTTGATTCACAGCAAACTGCAGCAGGAAAGCATCACCCACCTATCTGCCAAGCCCCACAATACCACACAGTCACTTGTCTTGTCTCCTCTTAGGTGTTTCAAGAGCTGCTTTGTTGGCAGAAGAAAAAAAAAGTTTAAAAGTTCTGGAGTTTAATAGCTGTTAGATAAAATTCCACTTCTACTGGAAGACTCTTCAAGAATTTTCAAGCTGCTCATAAAATTCAGCATGTTAAACAAGAGCAGTGAGCAACCTTGCAAGGGAAAATGCATTTGGTGGTTGCCCACATGGCAAAACATGACACTCAAATCAGGGAAAAGCTTTCAATTTCAGCAACTCTTTCACAACATCCAAAGACATTTCTACCCTGGGGTAAACTCCTTTCAATGTAATGCAGCAGAAATCCACACTGCTGGTCACAAAAGAGTCTGGAACTCCCTCCTGTTCCCAGCAGATCCTTCCCGTTGCCTCTTTAAGACTTGGCATTAGCTTGGATGTGGGAGTATGGAGACACAGATAAAGGGCTTAATCCAGTAGCAAACAAACCTTTTTGGTTAGTCGAATTTCCAGCTAAAGCAGTTCCTCACTCTGCTTCCACACTCAGTTACACAAATTCTAGGCCATGTGTAAGAAAGTTTGTATTTGAATTTTATGTAAAGACCTGATACTTCTGAACAAGTGTCACAGAAAACCCCATTATTAGAAACAATACTAAGACATAAAAATGTACCCTGGGTTTTCCTCAGCTGAATGATCTCCTTTAAAAATATTTTAATGGAATAAAACACTATCACTTGGATATCATTTGCACGTCAACATTGTTTTGTGCCATTTACTCCATGCACTTGTTAACTTCAGTATAAATATTTCTTTTGTATATAAATTGTTACTTTCTTCATTTGGATTGGGAAAAGAATGTGGACTATGAAGGTTTAAGGGTTCCTGAAGCAAAGTCCTTACCTGGGGTGGAGTATAAGGCATTATATCCAAATCACTGGCTAAGGGGGCCTGAAGCTGAGGCATGGAAGGTGTTTCAGTCATGTCACCTTCCTCTTCTCCCATCTCCTCCATGTCCTCATCACCTCCTTCCAACTCAGCAAACTTTGCCTCCAGCTGCTGAATCTTCTTTTCCAGGAGAGGAGATGGCTCTTTCTGAGGAACTATGGGTTTTCTGGAAGGTGGAGGAGGAAGACAAAAAGCAGCTGAGAATAGACTTATACCTTACAGGAGAACTTGTTTTTGAAGAGAAAAATCAACTTTTCTTAATTTCTGAGTGAACAGTATAGAAACAATGGTGACTTGAGATGTGCCTATGCTTCCTTTGAGAACCACTTTTGTGTCTATGGCCAGTGTTCATTTCAGTCACTTGTCAAAAGGATTTTTTATGAGTTAGAAGGGGATTTCAGTATAAGTACTTAATTGTCTTCTACTGTAGAAATTAACACCACAGCTTCCTTAGATTTCACATTTTACTTAAGTTAGAACTTAATACTCTTATTTTATTAATATGAATGTTCACTGAAAGATTCTCCTTACTCATGAGGACTCAAGTATTTTCACAATATCCAAGAGAATGTACCAATCTGATAAAGTAATGACTTTTCTTGAAGTCAGAGGAAGAAAAAGAAAATACTTATTGGTATTAAGACCATAAAAAGACTGATGCTATCTGCATTTCTTCCCAAGAGTGTGGTTATCTGAAATTACACCTCTGAGTTCTATGGATGTCCTGGGTCAAGCTGGGATGGGGTTAATTCCCTGCACAGCAGCTGAGAGGTGCCTTGTTTTGGATCTGTGAGACAACAGGGTGGATAACACATCCTGCTTAGTTAGTGCTGAACAGATCAGCCTCAAGGCCCTTCCTTTTCCCCACTCTGTGCCCCAGCAGGCTGGGGCTGGGCAGTGATTTGGGAGAGGAGACAACCAGGACAGCTAAGCCAAATCAACCAAGGGGATATTCCATACTCTGACACTGTGCTCAGCAATAAAATATGGGGAGAAGGAGAGGACAGGGTACATTCAGGGTTATGGCAGGTGTCTTTCCCATCACAGGTGCCAAGGCCCTGCTTTCCAGGAAACAGCTAAACATCTGCCTGCTGATGAAAAGTAGGGAATTCATTCCTTATCTTGCTCTGTTTGTGCATGTAGCTTTGCTCCACTTTTCCAACTGTTTTTAATTTGAGCCAGGAGTTTTTCTTCCTTCTGCCCTTCAGATTCTCTCCCCTGTTCCAGACCAAGAGGCTGGGTGGGGGCTTAGCTGCCAGTCCATTACAATCCAGAAGAGTGTTCCCTGATTCCCCTCACATTTTTACCTAAAATAGTATATTTCATCATCTACAACTTTCGCAGACAGTGAAAACCTCTTCAAGCCCTTGAATTTCTTCATTTGTTTGTCGCTTTCGTTGTAGCGGCTCTCGCAAAGAAAAACATCGTTTTCGGAGATTTCTGTTGGTCTGCACGAGAGGAAGTCTTTGAATGACAGAACGACACATTTTCCTGCAGAAATGAAAGAGCTGGGTAAGAAGGCAGCCACACTTGCAGATTTTCTTTTAGAAGTGTGGAAAGTCCATTTTTTTGCCTGTCTCGTAAGTCTGGAAGATTGCTGGCATTTGGCGCAACTACAGGAAAATACATCAATTGATATTCCAGTCAAATAATGCCACTCACAAGAAACCTACAGCAACTTAATGCAGCCTTTGGATTGCTTTTGAGATCTAGAGAACCCACAAAACCACAAGCCCCCATGATTACTGTCAGTTACCATATTTATCTCAGCATCATAACTCCAAAACAAAGTACATAGCCATCATCTTCTGCGGCAAATAAAACTTCAACCTCCAACTCCTCCTTTCAACTTTGCAGGTAATATGTACTGGAGTAATTACATTAATATGCAAGAATAATGGAGTTTTCTGTTCTCTGGCTGCAATGTTCACTTTCATATCATACATGTAATTCCCTTATTGTAAAAAAGCTTCCTTATAGTGAATTCTCATCACAGATCCTACAGGCAGGAATGCATATTAGAAGTTCACTGAATAGTATCCCCTCCCTCCCTCAATGAAAAAGACATACTTGGAATCAAGCCTACACATAGCCTTCAATCACTTCAGACTGGGTAGGAAAAGAAGATGTCCATCAGATTAAAGTTAATAATTACCCAAAATGCAAGTCATGGGACAGGTCTCCTCCAAGTTACTCAAAAACACCTCCTTCTTGTAGAACATTTTAGTTGGCTCATGCTCAGTTTCTTCAGGGTGTATAAAAATTGGACCAAAGAAATAAGCGGCTCCATCTCGCACCCACATCTTCTCAATTCTGCAAAGAAACCAACCCAGCAACACAAATGAAAGGCCATTTCTCCCAGATGAGGCAGCAGGATGTTCAGGAAGACCATCAGTGGAAGATGAACACAGAACAGCCAATTCCAACTGTACAACCAGACCAGGTTTTTATCAGGCAGCTAAAATTCCACCTCCATCTATCACTCACATTTTTTCCCACCTTCTTTTAATCTTTTACAACCAGCCCCTCTTTTATCCAAGTTATTTTTACAGCTGTAAACTGCAAACAAGAAGCTGCCCCTACCTCCCTACTCGAGGCCGCACCAGCCCGTGGGATTTGATGAAGACACAGTCCCCAACCTTCAGCCACATGTCATTGTAGCAGAGCTGCTCAAAGTAATGGCAACCTGGCTCCCCATTGGACATTTCTACTGGAACATCTTCTTTGTCCTGCAGAAGAAGCATTTAGAAACTTGAGGAAGGAGGAAAACCAAGCACAGAAATAAAGAGATGTCAGGTACCAGTAAAAGGCTTTGCTTTATCTTTATGTTAACAATAATAGGCAAACACTAGGCAGAGATGTGTGTGCAAAAGTTTCCTGAATTAAAACTGCAAAGCCAAAGATACCCTCCATGTCTGTCACAAGCTTTCCTACCTCACAAAGCTCTAATTTTGCTAGAATAGTAATTTACAGGTCTTTTTTTTGTTCCAGTGCTTCCAAGGAAACTGGCCAACCAAGCCTTGTCAGCTGTGATGGTTTAAAGCCCAGTAAAGTGCTTGGGAAGCAAGAACTGAATATATGGCCAAGCTAACAGACACAAAAATGTAATGATTCAACTGTCTTATACAATAATGCGAACACTCCATGTACTGCTTACAAATTCATACCATCTGCCCTATTTAATTTCTTACTTTTTAGTAAAAACTCAAATAGTCCATCTTTCAGCCTGGGATTCCAGAAAGCCAAGGAAACACAGGCTGTCTCACCAAGGCATGGAAGGAAAAGATCCTATGAGTTTTCATTCTCTCAGTAGAATTAATTCCATCTTTTGCCATGAATAAATATACTAACACACACTAGGTGTCTGACAAAAGCTGACAATGGGTGTGCTGGGTACTGTGTTCTCAGGTTCTGTTAGAAAATGCAAAGTGGATTTTTCATGGTTTTTTTTAGTGATTTATGGTATTTTATGAGTCTCTTATTTTTAATGGCTCTAAATTTATCTCAGACAAAACAAATTAAACTTAATTGATTTTAATACACTTACCTAAATTTATTTGTTTTCTTACTCTAGGTACAGTAAATGAACCATTTTCTCCACTATGTTGGACTGAAATATTCTCAAGCATTTTGACAACAAACTACTTCATTATCAACGACAAACAGGCAACAAACAATAGAATATTATGTGTTACTGCTGTCTGCTACTGACTGTTTTACTGAAATGCTAAACAACAAAGCATTTCAGCACTGCCATAAACTAAAATTAGACTTTCAGTTCTACAGGTTCTTTAGGCTTAGGGCAGCCTTATGGCAAAACTTTCTGGAGTGGTAAAAAACCCAAACCAGCCTCACCCCAAGAAAGAGGTTTGTAACAAATATTTACCCAGTTTATTATTTTCTGTCTTTTTATATTTTGATCATGTTAATTTACAAATGTTTGTAATATAATTTATAACAAAAATATTATATTCATTTATATTTTATTGTGTCTAGATGTGGTGAAACCCAAGCCATGAGGGCTAATATTTTGTCATACTCTATCTGTCAAATACAATCAACATTCCCCTTGCATACCTTTTCAAGATGAAGGATACTTTCTCCCACCTTACTGTCCTCCAGTGTTTCACTGTGCTTCTCTTCATCTACTTTGTCTGTATTGGCAAACACAGAAGCAACTCTGACCACAGGCAGGGGCACATCTCGTGGGACAAATCTGACAGAGCTCACAGGCATAGTCCACAGTTTAATCTTCTTAAAAGACTTGGTCTTCGCAGAATAGCGCGACTCACACACGTAGACATCCTCATCTCTGAAGTTTTCAGGGCACAATTTAAAATATTCCTGCAGATTGAAGGAAAAATATGAACTATTTCAGCAACACCCACGCTCCACAGACACACAGTGAAGTCCCTCTCATGGCTTCAGTTTTTTCTATGCTTCTGTCAGAAGCCTCTTTGCTGAGTTCTCCTCTTCCAGTTTGATGGCCAAGTTTTACCAAGAATAACAACAAACAAGAAATCCCACCTTTGGAGAAGGAGCTAATTCAGTACAGGTTGGCATGAGAGAGAGTTAGGTTTTATTCATTTCCCAATCCAGTGCATTAACAGGTACAAGATCTGCAGCCTGCAATCACCTTCACAAGATTTCTGAGCTTTGACTTGGGAAAAGGACAATTCACCAAGCCAGGGGTGACCATAACCACAAATCAACCAGCACAGGGAACCTCCATCACCTGGGTGACCCACATATCTCAGGAAGAAAAGATCCAAACAGCCCACAGGAGCAAGTCCTATTTTATTTAGATATAACTGGAATGTCTCTATGTTAGAGTGCCTACAGCTCTAAGGGAAATAGCAGAAAGAATGACTTTTATAATTTTTATATTATAAATATTATATAAAAATTATAATTTTATATATTTATAATTGTATAAATTAGTCTGAACAGTCTCTCACCTTGACAAACATGACCACACATTTGCCTAAAATTTTGCTAACAGGAACTTTACTGTAATAATCACTTTTAAAAACTTCTTTCTCCAGGAATTTTCGTGTTGCAAGATGAAAAGTTTCATTTGGTCGATAAAACCAGCAGCCATAGAGCCATTTCTCTCCTTTAAAATAGAAAACAACAACAAAAAAAAGGAGAAGGGAGATAGAAAGAAAAAAATGTAAAATGACATTCTCTAGTGCATGAGCCAAGTAAGAACAATTAGCAATTGACTGATTAATCAAATAGCAATGCAGTCATTTATACTAGGAGTAATCTGCTTTTAAACAGGTAATATTCAACTTTTCTGAAAAGGAAAACAAGTTATTTTAAAAAGCCTGACAATTGTTATTTCTCCAGTAAATCCTGACTCAGCAAAATAAAGGAGAAATTCTTTCTTATTTATAGATCTCAACTTTCAGGCCTTGAAATGGCTTTGAAGTCCACACAACAACCACCTGATTATTTAAAGAATCTCAGCTAACTGTTTTTAAGTTTTTTAGGAACTATTTCTGTGACAAATTAGCTGTGACAAATTACGTGATGACAAACTCAAATTGATAACAATGATTTATATAGAAGTTAGAAATATGTACTATTTTTCTAAATCAAAGGAAACCTGTGCCCATCTTTGGTTCAGGTTTCTCAGCATAGAAAAACAGTGCTCTTCTGTACCTAAATTACAAGGAGTCCATCCCACTCAGAATCCCACCCCTGCAAGGCTTACAATTTGAGGGTAGGCAGAAATGAACACCAAAAAAAGCCCATGCTGTCCCAAGAATTTTCTGTTTGTAATATACTTTAGAAAAAAGGAACTCAGAAACAGCTACAGAAAAATACTCACCGGTACAAACAGTTCTGCAAATAAAATAAGTAACATCTACACAAGAAAAAAAATCAAATTGGAAGCTTGCAGCATTCACATTCTCTGAAAAAATCCCTTCGCCCAGGATCTTTCTCCTAGGAAGCAGAGAAGCCTCAGAGAAAAGGAAAACAATTCTTATCTCATTTGCTTCTCCTCTGTTTTTCTCATGTGGAAAACAGAGATTGTGTTTGGAGTTTTGCTCATGTGGAATGTGTTTGGAGATTGTTTACCCACAGGTGATTGTTTCATTGGATTCTGGTGGGAGTTGTCTTGACTTTTTGGCCAATTGGTGCCAAGCTGTGTCTCTGGAGAGTCACGAGTTTTCATTATTAGCTTTTTAGCATTGACTAAGTATCCTTTCTGTATTCTTTAATATAGTATAGTATTCTTTAATACCATATAGTATTATAAAGTAATAAATTAGCCTTCTGAGAACATGGAGTCAGATTCATTATACCTCCCTGCCACGGGGGTCCCTGCAAATCCAATAGACGCTTAAAACAATAATAACAAGTTTCACCCCAGTGTTTTCCTGCAGTAAGGACACCCTTACCAGCTGAATCTTCCCACAGCCTCTCGATGCAGACGATGTGAGGTTGCAGGTTGGTCTCTGCAGGCTCCACATACACATAATCCCCCACGTGGTACATGCTGTTCTTGAAGCTGCAGTCCTGGCTGTAGGTCCGATGCAAACTCGACAGCCCAGCTGATCCAGAGGAATCTTCACTCTTTTCAGCTTCTTATTTCAAAAAGGGAAAACCAGATGTTAGTAATGTCATATTTCCATATTAGCCAAGATTCTTGATGTCAGTGCCTCACTTTGAGCCTGGAGTAACCAGGCTTTACTGCTGCTGACATCTATGAGGGAAGATCAACCATGTTAGACAGATGATTTGTGGACAAAAGCTGTGCTCCTGTCTGTGAAGAGGTGCAGTTGGAGAGCTTATTTATTCCATTAAACATGGTGCACAGCGGAGCACAGACCAACAACCAGGAACTGTGAAATAAAGGACCTTCAGGGTACGCTTCATGCCCTACAAAATAGTGCAAGTCCACTCCTCTGCACATCCACAGTAGCCAAAGCACAAAAGGTTTATCAAACCTCAGTTCTTCAGCAGTGTTAAAAGCATGAGCACAGACAACACCATCACTATTTGTCAAAAAAATGACTAAAAGGTCAGTGGGAATATACATTGTTAAGTTTATTATCAGCAGAAAGTTGAAGTAAAAAACTGCTGTTTTTTTTATAATATCCTTGAAATAATACTGGTACCCTAATGTATTCTGACTAAAGAGTTCATACAGGGATAATATCTACCTACATCTCTTTCTTAAAAGCTCTCTGGCCTGGCTGATAAAGATTAAAATAAAATATATCTCTCATAACTTGAAAATAAAAGACTGGGGAACAAGCAGACCATTGAGGCCCTTTCAGCAGGCAAAGCTGCAGAAACACATTACATGTGTGGGTACATTTCTCATTTGGTACATTCAAAATTAATGAAACAAAAGTAGCTACCTCTCTTCTCCTCCTCCCTTTTGAGCTTATCCTCCTCTATTTCTTTGGGCAGCTTTTCCTTCTTTTCCTTTTCTACATCATTGTGAAGATGCTTGGTGGTGTAGCTGAGAGCAGGTGACAGCAGAATCTCTCCATTTTTACACAGTTCATCTCGAATTTTAATGAAGAACTGCTGAAGTTCCACTGCATCCTCATAGATCTCCGAATCAGTCCTGTACAAAAACATGAGCAACAGGGTAAAATCACAGTTTGTGCAAGGTCAAACAGGAGCCTAAACACACCCATCAATCACCATTCTTTGTGATCAATTGAAAGTTTCACTCTGCCAATGGATTTCTCTGCTTACTCATAAGCAGCAGGAGAGACACACACCCATCAATCACCATTCTTTGTGATCAATTGAAAGTTTCACTCTGCCAATGGATTTCTCTGCTTACTCATAAGCAGCAGGAGAGACTGACTTGAAGCCATGAAGCATTAAGTGATGGTTCACCTGTTAGTCCACCGTCAATTTGCATTATAGTTCACCCACAACAGTATTTTGGTATACACCAGTCCTGAAATGCCAGGAAAATCAAAGGTAACTAGCTGTGACCAAGGCTACTTGTGGAGGCTGGACCTCCACAATTTATTAACTTCTGGAAACTTGAGTAATAACAGTACTATTAACAAAAGTGACTTATTTTAACTATCCATACCCCTCTCAGTAGATGTTTTAAGATCATTTTTACCTCCTCTCTTCACAGCCAAGCTCTCACCTGCACATTCCCAAAAAGGCTACTGAATTCAAGCAAAACACTATGAGAAGTTGCAAGTGTTCATAGTTTTTGCTCAAAAAACTATGTGGAACCATAAGTCAACCAGGTGTGACTGCTCCAAAAGAGTAATTCACTATTTGAACAGTTAGAGAACAGCTCTCTTCCCTTTTTCAATTTCAAAGTTAGCGGGAACCTTTTTGTCATAAGGTGCTCCTTTGGAAGATTATTGTCAAAATAATCTCTTAGCAGAAAACTAACTTCTTCCTTGTTTTCAAATCAAAGCAAATATTCCACTGAAGACCTGACAGAGCTCCTGAGATTTAGCTTTCCAAATACTCATATCAAGGAAGGCAAACACCTTAAAAAACTTCAGCCTTTGTCTAACATTAAATGCAAACCTCGTGATAAGGATACCTGAAAAATAAGGGTTTGCTCACCTGTTCATTCTCCGTGCCCTCTCCAGCACCTCAAACATGTTCTCCTGGAACAAGTCCAATCTTCTATAGCGATTATTTTCAACGTTTTTTCGGATAATATCAAAAGTCAGAGGAGGTTTATTTGGGAAGTTGGGATCAACAGCAGGAATCTCAGCTAAGGAGTCGCTGTAGCATCTGCCCTCATCATCCTGGTGGCTCATAACAGATACAAAGAGGTTATGGATAAGTTCCTGAATCAGCAAAGTGACATTGGGCACATGAGAATCCTCATCTCCTTCTATTTCTCTCCGAGTTTCAAGCAGAACCTTGTGGAGCACCAGGGCATCTTTATAAATCAAAGACTCGGGCTCATTGTACGTGCAAGCGTTATTGAACATCATGACAAAGTCCTCCACCATGGAGTCGATGTCCTGGTATTTATTTGCCATCATGTGGCTCCTGATCTTCTCCATGTCCACGGGCTTCTTGATGGTGACGTAGTAGTCGGGCAGCTCGGCGCGGGAGGGCAGCCGCAGGAAGATGGCGCTCAGCCGCCGCCCGCGCTTGTCCGTGTAGTTCTTCACCGCCTCGTACACCTCGTTCAGCTTCTGCTGCATCGGAGTCATGTACTTGGACTTCTTGGGAGAAATGCCACTTTTCCTACCTAACATGACAAAAATGAAAAAAGGAGTTAAAATGACAAAGCTGAGAACTTGCAAATTTCTTTGTCCAGAGAATTGTTCATGGGAGAACCACTCCATGGTGTGAGCAGAAGCCTCACAACACGGAGCCTGTTCCAGGCTGCAGCTTCCTTTGTTTTTCATAACTCTATAAATTTTTTTTTAATGTTCTTTTTGGCAAACACAGAATATGTTGCTCCATGCTCCACCTGGCAAAGGCCTCCTCAGGCTTCAGCAAGGAAAACATCTTTTCCTACCTAACAGCATTAACAAACTCCTCTAAATTCATTTTGGTTTTACAGCTCTCCATGAATCTGCCTCTGCAGCTGCTAAAAATCCTGTCATCACAGGGTTTGGCTATCACTAAAATTAAGTATTCAAAATATTATCAGACTCCTTTATGACATGTTTATGCCAAATTAGAAAGGATTATTATAAGTAAAATGTAAATTAAGGCCTCCCATGGGATTGTCAGGTTGGATTTTTGACTAATTCAGGATCTCTGTTACTGCACTGCAGACTCTAAGTCTGCACCTGTACTCTACACCTGTGCTTTACCTAGGAGCTGCTCATTTAATTTGCAAGAGGACTGTGTGCAGTTATTTTCTTTAAGGTTTTTGTGCAATTTTATCCATCTCAGTTTGCTCAATTCTGAACACATATTAAGAGAACATAAGATTTGAGTAGCAGCAAGGTTGTAAGGGCAACAGCTCAAGGAACTTCACTTCTATGTTCTTCATGGCTTTCAATAATCTGCCAAACAGAGTTCACATTTTTTTAACACTTTGTGGAAATCCCAGACATTTAACCAGTGAAATTAAGAGAGTTGCTCAATTTGAAAAGACCCTTAGTTGACTGATCACATAATACACCATCTAACATTTGGGTAACACTGTATGACTAAATCTTAATCCTTCCACCCATTCCCAAGTCTTTTTTCTTCATTCTAAGTTACTTTTCTTAGAAAACACTACGTGCAAAAACTCAATTCCATTGTATAATACAGACATGCTATTGCTATCAAGATTTTGAAAATATAATTCTATTTTTCCTTGTCAGTGAAGATCTCTTCACCTGTATTGTGTTGTAAATACTGAAATGAGACAAGGCAATGCACAAGGTTGTCTTACTTAGCTTTAGTTTAGGGGATGCAACATCATCATCTTCAGCCAAGGGTCCCAGCTCTTTCCTTTTTTCCTTAAGGATCTTTTCCAGCATATGGGCATCATTGTACACCTATTAATCAGTAAAGTAATCAAAATCCAACCAAAACAAGGTTTACTGTGTTTACTAGTTAAGAACTAGCTCCTCAGAAACACTTTAATGTTAGTTTGGAAAAGCTGAAAGCAAAATGGAGTGTTTTATTTAAAGTGTACCTTTGATAAATAAGCCTTTCTTTTTAACTGACACAGGTAAGCAGAACTGATGACACCCTCTAAATCAGTGAGCTACAAATGTTGAAAAAATTATTCAATTAAGATGCATCTCTATTCCAAAGACTAAAAAATGGCAAGGGGCAGCTGTGTTATCAACTTCTTCATCAAACCCTTCTGCTGAACAATGAAAGATCCCTTGAACCACTGAGATTCCCTCAAGGTACAAAGGACTAGAACAGTCCTGGGTCTTCAAACCCAATCCTGGTGATGAAATGCAGTAGTTGACCAAGTTGCTCATTAGAAACAGCTGGAAGTTGCTTACCACCTCCCTGTTCCACATCATTCCTGCTGCCTGAGAAACATCACAATATAGACACACCCAACAATATACTTGTAATTGAAGACCATATCCCTTTCAGACTCATTTTGCTAAGGTAAACAAGTCATGTCTTCTAGTCTGATCTCCTACACTCTGCCCTTCCATGAAAACAAAGCTGTTTTCTTCTAAGACACCCCTTCTCAGAAGTTCTGAGAATTTCTACTTCAGTTCAATAAACGATTACAATAAATAATGTGTGTAATAATCGAAGTGAAGGCATCCTAAGAGCAGCTGATGTCTGCAAGGCAGCAGAGCAGCGTGGCTGCTGAGCCCAGCAGTACCTGGGAGCCCTCCTCGTTGTAGTGCCTGGCGTTGCGGAACATGAGCTTCATGTCCTCGATCATGGCCTCCTCCGCCGCGTACTTGTCATTGCGGATGTTGTGCTCTATCATCTTCAGGTCCATTGGCTCCAGGATGATTTTGTAGTAGTCTGGATAGTCCTTTTTGGATGGTTTAACCATGAACAGATCACAGAGCCTCCTGCCTGTGCCGGGCTCTCGAGCTTCCAGAACCGCATTGTACAAGATCTTCATGCGCTGCTTCCGGATGTTCTTTTTACTGTTGGGTTAAGAAGAACACAAAGGAAAAGAATAAATGCCAGGGGTTCTTATCCCCACTTCCAACACTAATATCAAAATGATATTATCCTCTACCATGAAGAGACAACCAGAACCACCTAAACACACACAAGAAATTCAACATTAAGAGCAGAATTTGCAATTGACAACAGCATCACAATCAGGAGCCTGACACAGAAACAGGAAATGACTCTTCCAGATGATTGTTCTCTCATTGACCCTGAGTTCAAGTGTTCTACAAAATAAACCAACTAATTCATTTGTCAAAGTGCAGAGGCCAAAAGGAGCTCTGAGCACTTTCGAGATGCAGAGAAAACAGACCAGTCAGGATCAGGCATCTGAATTCAAGAGCTCAAGATCCAGAGTGAACAGGGTAAAAAACACCAGTCAGTACCTTCATGATTACTTCTGGTGAACACAGAATATCAAAGACATAAGCCATTTATCTCAGAGCAATTTTGTACATTCTTCAGTACCAAGTAAGGACATCAAGGATGCAGCAGAAAGAATTGCTTAAATATCTGTCAATCCAAATGAAGTTTGAAGTCAATAAAGCTCACCAGGACTGCAAGCCCAGGTAGAAAATGATACGTGCTTATCCCCACAAATGTTACAGTCACCCTGTATGTAGCTGTTATGGTTGTCTCAAGAAATCTGACAGCACAACCAAGACACAGCTTATCACAAAAAAGTACATGGCTCCCTGCACACATAGTACATGGCCTATAAGCAAATCAAATGAGGGAAAAGAAAATTCATGCCAATAATGTGTAGTCTCAGCTCAGATACTGTGGCACTCAGCAATACACTCACTACAAAGCACTTGTAAACAGGCTTCCAATCTGCAATCTCCTCAAGACTTATTCAGATAGTTATAACTTTGACTATTACATTATCTGCAAAGACAACAACCACCACAAAAAAATATCTTCAATTGCAGAATGTGCAAAATATCCCAGTACAATTTATCAGAAACCAAACTGCAACACAGATTCCCCATGATGTGGCTCTTTTCATTACACATTTAAAATAAACCTAATTCAGCATAATCTCATGCCTCAGATATCTCTTACTCCTTGGTGAGATCAGCAAAATAACTAAAGAAAACTAACAACAAAGAAAACTTAAAATATAGTCTATAGGCTAAACATTACCATTGTTGGCAAATGTTGGTTAGTTGTTCCCACTAGCAGATGAGCAATGCCAGAACACAGACTTGTTGCCAAATCCCTCTCATTTTAACGTGTTTCCAGGTTTTTCTCACTCATTTCAACAGATATAGGCAAAGCAAAACCAAAGCAGAAACAGAAAAAGGGCCTGCCAATACTCAAGATTCATGTCATGCATCTGATACATAAAAGGGGACATTCGAACAACTTTCTTCTGGGTAACTGTTATTTTGCCAACAGGATGAATTTTGCATGGGTTATTAGTTTCCTCTCCAGCAACATTTTGGAACTCCTCTCATTGCTTCACTTCTGTGATCAGCAGCATTTATGATCTTTTCCTTGCTATCATTCAGCAAGTGAATGGGTAACAAGCATCAAAGTGACAACATCAAAAGCGTTTTCAGGTGCTCTTCAGGCATCATTGTGATCTCCCTTGCCTACCAACACAGGAAATCCCTTGTTCCCTTTCCTCTTTCATTGTTCTTAGATGACAGGGCCTGACAGATTTTTACCTTTTAAGCATTTCAGTAGTGTCTGGCACAGGGTGATCAAAAGCAACATGGGGTTAAAAGGACTCTGATGACAATTTGACTTGCTTGATTAGGTTAGTACTTCTTTTTGAATCTGAAGATCACAAAGCTAGTCATTTTTGCAATTTGTTCCTTCTTGATTACGTGGTTCTGTGGTCTGCCTTTCCTTTCCATTACATTTCTTCTTCCCAGCATCCTAGACTGCACCACCTCCTAAATCCATGTTCATATTTTCCCTCTGAAGCTTTTTAATGAGTGTACATTTCTGCACTTATTTGGTTGTTCTTCAGTGACTCTCTGCTGATGCTCTACTCCATTCCCTTCCTCTCCTCAAGACTGTTGTTCCTTTGATAAAAAAAGAAATAAATACCCAGGGAAGCCAATGTTCATAAGCAACACCAAAGAAAGATGCTGAATTGCAATTTTATACTGGCTGTTGCTACCACTGCAATAATATTATTTGAGCTGGACTTTACTTCAAATGACACCATAAGGCAGACTAGAGAAACTACCTCTTGCTGGAGTGAAATGCATCACTAATTACTAATGCATCATTAATTACAAAACAGCTATCACCATAAAGAATACCTTCCATAAGGCATCATTATGCTCAAGAGAAGAGTCTATTGCAAATCACTGGGAATTTGGTTTATGTTACAGGACCCTAAGTAATCAACCTCTTATAGTCAGTTTATCTATTTGTCAGGCTAAAATAAAACAACTCTACCCAAAAAATCCTGAAATCCACTGAGAAAATCACAGAGTTCAGTGCAATTACAGTGCCCATTTTACTTACTGATGTGATAACTGCCAACTAATAGACCAAAATAGGGAATTAAAAGTCAGCAAATAGTTTTGAATTAATTAGAATCAACACTTAATGATGTTTCAGAATTACAAATCCTTACACAAATGCTAAAAACCATTATTTAATACTCTCTGTAAAAAAAGAGATGCAGCAATGTTATGGCCTGCAGGAACTACAGAAGGAGATACCTTTTCCTTTTTGAGCTTCCAGTATCAGATGTAGCAGAAGAAATCATGCTGTCCCCATCCTCAATGTCATCTCTCCTAGCAAGCTCCTTCTTCTTTGCCTGAAAAAAGAACAAAGCCCTGAAGCCAAACTCATTGCTGGACACTTACAGAACAGAATTAAAGAGCAGTATAGTTCCTTCTAACTGACAGAACAATTTTTGAGGAACCAACTTGAAAACAATGCCATTTCAGACTACAGCACTTATCTGGAACACTTAATGAAATCTGAAAGGTTTCAGCCTTATTCAGTTAAAGGCAAACTCCAAAAAAACCCTACATCAATTTTCTCACAATTTAATTAGGTTAGGAGTCACAGTAAGGAATAAAGTCACTGAAAGAAATCACAGAAGGCAGCAGGTGTGCTGAGGAAAAATCACTTAATGATGCTCTCCACTCCCATACTTCCCTCTAAGCAAGAAAATACTTCTGCAAACACAGGTCTAGTTAAAAATTATTCTGGAAAAATATCCTTTAGGAAAATAAATTTACATGTGAAGTTATATCCCTTTGCTTGCTCTCCTCCACATACCTGCATAACCTGCTGCATTTTCAGCACCCTTTTATAGATGGCAGAATTGGGGACATTGTAGCGCTTGGCATTTTCAAACATCAAATTCAGATCAGCCTCCAACTGATCTAAAGTTTCATACTCATGGTTCTTCAGCTTGGTTCTGCAAAAGACAAATACTAGTCAGCTATTTCACTAGTTACACAGTGTAAAACAGTTCTTTAATATCATCATTTTCATGATAAAGCAATAGTCAAAGAGCTCTAACTAGAGAAATGGGATTTACTCTTTGATTCTCTAGCAACATCTTCCAGTTGTAACTGTAATGGGAAATGTATCTCCTCAAAGAATGGTTTCAGTAATTTTGGAAGTTGTGGGGACTGAAGTCCTGTTTTATACTGGGGTGAGATGTTACAGGTGAGGCAGCAGCACAGGCTGCTGACACTGCTGCAGTGCCCCTGAGACCTGAGCTGGCCAGGCCAGCTCTACACAGCCCCAAGTGCTGCCTTCCCTCCATCAATTCCACTCATCTTCAGTGAGAGCCCAAAGTGTCCAGATCCTCTCATGTTAAACCCTCCAATCTGTGCCTTCCCTTAAAAAAACACCTGATTGTTGACTGGTGATACAGCAAAGTGCACTTCACCTGGAAACAGTTACAAGAGGAGTAACAGCAACACCAAAGTCATTTTTCACATGCTAAACACATGAATCAACATGAGTCAATGCTTAACTTAATGTGTTTTCTTGCACAATGCTGGAAGTTCTAGCCACCTTTGTTAAACCTTCCAATACTTCATCACACACACACACACACAGAAAATACTAATCTGCAGCAACACAAGCCCCAAAGGCTGTCACAGCTGCAACAGAACTTCCTCCCCCTCCTGCCTGCACATTCAGCAGTCTCACACCAGTCACACACCACCTTAAAACCCAGCCCAGCTTCTGCAGCACCTGGCTGAATGTGTCCCTGCCTGATGGAGCATCATCACTACCATGAAATAAATTTCATATAAAGCCTTTCAGCCCCAAGCTTGCTCCTACCACTATTTGTTTATCCACTACCCAACAACCAAGGTGCAGGCCATCTGATTTTAAGCAAACAATTTACATTCACAGCTGTGCTCATCAAAGGCCTGAAGCAAAAGTAAAAACCCAGACTTAAGACTGAATGGTTTGGAAAGTGACAGCTTCCAGCCAGGGACATGAGGAATGAAAAATGAACAGGCACAGAAGTGATCCTGTTCTAGCCTGCAAAGAAATTCCTCTCCTACCATCCTCTGTGCTGCTGTTAGCAAACAATAGGATGATTAATTAGGTAGGTTATTTACATAAGTACTTTGAACAGATTTAATTACACTCAAACTCAGCAGAACTCAAGCATCATGACTTCTCTGGATTTAGAAGATGAAGTGCAGCTTTTCACAATAAATTTTTAACAAGCCATCTCACCAATCTTGGGAAGACAGGATTTTATAAACATCAGTTTATTTCCCAAAGTGGGGCTGAAACTAACCAAACTCATGGCTCTACAGAAAGCCACTGCAAATATAACACAAATCATAGACTAGAACTAAGAGAAATTTCTGTAAAAATTATTGACAGGGATATAACAGTACCTGAAAGCAGGAGTAAAACCAGAAAGAATTTACTTTTAAGCAAAATGACCTTTGCAAAACGAAGAAAAAAAAATTTAAAATAAGGTTTAAAAGTACAGTTTCATAAGACCAATAAGCCCAAAACAACACTGACATGACATTTAATTTGGTTGAAATCAGAATATTAATTAAAAGAATACTGTAAGTTGGCACTCAACTCCCTAAAATGCCTACTGCAAACTCATCAGTCTGTCCAGGTGGAATATCTGGAAGGAGTAAAGGTGAGACATACTCTTTCCATGTAACCAAAAGATCCACTTATTAGACAAACAGCCTAAAAATTCCCTACTGAAAAATATTCCAACACCAGGATAAGATCAGTTATGCAACTTCTTTTATTCAGAAATTGTGAAGTGCTAGTCCTGCCTCTTAGTGGGAAAAACAACCCACTAACAAAGAATGAGTGGGATCAAGAGATGCATTTGACAAATGTCCTATTGAAGATGACAGTCTTCTTCTAAAATACATTGGGAACCTTCTTTACTAGAATCTGTGATTTTATAAACATACAACATGCACTGAAAGTATTGCTAAGGTAGGAAAACTGGTTACACAAACAGAAGATTTCAAAAATATACAATACTCACCAAATAATAAGTTATATTAAGTGACAAAAGGAGTGAAAGAACTCCTAAATCTCAGATAAAGTGAAAATTTACAGTGTATTCAAAATATCAGAGGCATCATTTTCTCTTCCCAATTGACTCATTTATGAATCAAGCAAACAAAAACATAGTTCTCTTCTATAAACCCTTCAAACTAGCCCAGGTACCAGTCTCTAATACTTCAAAATTAGTTCCACTTTTTGATTTGCCATATTGCTAAAACTGTTTAAGTTATATGGCAAAATATGCTTGACCAGGTGATGACATTTACTATAAGCTCCACTCAAATAATTTATAACTGATCCAAAACCACCACAAAATTCAAGAGAACCCAAACACATCACATAAATGCAAACATTTAAATTCTTGTGTTACAGAGCATTGTCCAAAAGGATCACACTCATTAGGAAAAATTGATTTGAATTCCCCAAAAAGTAGCTATCACACAAACCCAAGTGTGTTTGACACCAGATCCCGTTTTTAAACCTCAGCTGCAGCCCTAGGAGCACAAGACACCAGGGTGTGTTGTGAAGGTACCAATTTCAGTGCCTGTACGCCCACACACGTTTCAGAGACAGCTGCTGCCAGGGAATTCCTTGGCACACCTTCCTCCTCTGGGATAAAAAAGCCTGACCCACTTGCCTAGGGGATGATACTTCCCAACACTGTAAAATTTAATAAGGAGCAGTGTTCTTGTAGGCCTGCCAGGATCTAGCACTTGTGCACTTGGGAACTGAACTCATTCTCCTGCATCTTCTCCTGACTGGTCCTGTGGTTTGTCATTAACAGAATGGCTCTTCCCCAGCAATGTCAACTTTGCATTAGGCACTTTCACCACATGTCAAAGCCTTGACAGCCTCATGCCTTTCTTTTTACATAGGATTTTCTTGTTCTCCAGCTCTGAGCTTTGCTCTCTTTGAGGCAGGGAATTCTCATCAATGTGCTCAGCATCTGCTGGGAGGGAACAAAGGGGACAGCCAGGGTCACCTCAGCTGTGTCCACTGACTGGCCAAGAGGTGGGTGGAACAAAGGGCAACACAGGAAATTTCAGCTGAACATAAATGGTTTTTACTGTGAGGGTGCTCAAACACTGGCACTGGCTGCCCTGGGAGGATGTGGAGTCTCCATGGGTGGAGACCATCAAAACCTGACTGGACACAGCCTGGACACGAGGCTCTGGGTGAGCCTGCCACAGGGCTTGGGCAGGATGGTTTCCCTTCCAACTCAGCTGTTCTGTGATCTGTGAGCAGCAGACAGGAGGAAATCAGGAGACAACTAAAAGCCATCAGCATGATTACCTCCCACAGCCAGGAACAGCTCAGCATCAGCATCAGCTCAAATGACTGAGGTTCAGAACACTCAAAGTGACTGAGAGGCTGGGATAGGTAAAATCTCATTAAACCAAAACACACACACAATCCCTCTGGAAATCATGAATTATTTTAAAGACTTTTCCTGCTTTTAGCACACACAAACCCCTCTGAAATACATGACAAGCTGTAAAATGTCAACAGCCACACATTTCACAGCTCACTCTGGCAGGACAGCTGAGGCAGGCAGATGCCAGAGCCCAACAGCCACGAAACAGGAATGGCAGGCTTCACTCCACCTCCTTCAGCTTTCCACTGGGACCTGAGCTTTTCTGTCCCCATCTGGGAACAGAAGATATGCTCTATTTATGTACATCTCAAAAAAATCCCCAAACCACCACCACAAGAAAGGAAAGGAAAACCAAACCACAGAAAACCAAACAGCCAAAACCCCATAAAGAATCTCCACCCCTAATGAGTGGCAGTTCTAAATACCAAAGACACATTAGCAGCATCAGCAAAGCCCTGATGCTTCAGTTTCCCCTAAAGCCCATCAATTAAGAGTACATATGCATGACTTCAAGGCTTTTGAGGTATAGTAAGAAGTGAAGATTACAAGGTAATTTAAAAGACAGCTGAATTTCAGAATGTGGAGGAAATTAGATTCTACAAACATTGTACTTTAATTTGTGAGCCTCAAACACTATTTCTAAAAAGCCTGGCTGTTCTTTTTTCATTTTTTAAGCCCCCAGACAGTAAGTCAAGTTACTTTTTTCTACAGTTCTTCATACACTGGTATGGAATTTCTGTGCTGCTCACACAGCCAGATGCAACCTGCCTACACTGTAAGGAAAGCAGAAATGCAGCTGCCTCTCTATAGCAAGTTATTTGTTCTATAATTGATATCAAGGGTATTTTTAATGGAAAATCTCTCCCAAACAAATCTGTTTATATATAATTTGAGCCAGTACTTTTAGGTAGATTCAGGCACAAAATGTCAATGATTCTTCTTAATTTCACTGTTTGGTTTTTTTTCATGAAGTACATTTTGTGCTTTGTTCAAGGCAAGACACTTTCTTTACCACTATTACAGCTGTACTAAGACATAAGAAAAAATGCTTTAAAGCCACTAACGGGAGAGATAACCAGTATGGCAGCTTTTATTCCCCAGCACATGCAAAACACCCTCTGACAAGATAAAAAACCAAAAAGCAGCTTTATTAGCTTCTGATTTAACAAAGACCCTGCTCATTCAACAATTTCATCAAGTCTGACAGATTATATTATGGGATAGCTAAAATGTACAGACCTGTGCATCAGAGGGGATTACAAAGGGATGAGCAGTGGGAGGGTGCAGGGCTCCCTCCCTGGGGCTGAAGGACTGGTACTCCCAGGGTGTGGCTGGGGCAGGGCCTGGAGCCCCAGTGGCCACTGGGCAGCACCATCAAAGCCTATTCATGCTCCCAGGACCCTGCTCACACCCATCACACTGGCCTATCTTGAGCCACCAAAGAAAGACACTGCTCACTTCACCCAGGCCTTTAATCTGACAACTGCACTCTGGCAGCTCACAGACCTTTCATGGCTCACACATTTATAAATGCTGGCTTCAGTCCAGACCAGCTACACCATCATGAAAATAATTACTCTCCACAGTTACACAGTGACCTAGACAGCAGGATTGTAATTGCAACCATCTTCCTACAATTCACACTGAAGACTTTTAACTTAAAGAATATGGCAGTAAGAGGTAATCAAGCCATCAGGTCAGGGAAAAACAAAAATGGGAGTTCTGCAAAAACTTTCATCTCCGCTGCACACCTACCCTTCAGAATTATTCATATGGCAATTTTCAAGCACATTACAAATGAAATTCAATGAAAAATAAACCAAACAGCAGCCATGCACCACAGATGATCTAAAGACTGATGCAGACTGAGCTGAAACAAGCAGCAGTCAGATGTAGAGAAGAGATGGTGCAAACACTGCATTAGGTACCACCAACCTGACCATAAGAGAAGATTCTGGGAATGAAAGAAACCCTTGAATAGTTTCACACCAGATGTAATTTGCATTCTGTTCTCTTACCTGATCTGCTGCAGTGAAATGGGTGTTTTAATTTGCTGATAATAATCAGGGTACTTTTTCTTGGAGGGCAAGTGGAAAAAGGGTTCAGAGATGAGCTGGCCCTGGTTATTACGGCAACTTCTCACTGTGTCATAAAGCTGGTACAGAGGATTGGAGGTGTCCATGAAGGAGGTGATGCTCTCAGCCTCAGACTCTCCCTCTTCATAACGAGCAGCAGCTGCACAGGGAGAAAAGAAAAACAGGAAACTCAGCAGGACAACTCAGAGTGGGTGCTTTGGTTGATACAGGTGTAAAGCAGAAGGAGAGGAAAGCCCTCTCTGGCAGTCAGATTCACACCTCAGAAAATGACACAACACACATCTAATGAGCCTCAAGCTGACAAAAACAAAAAGCACTTTCTTGCAATCCTTTAGACAATATTAATCACAGCTCAATACAGAATTGTGAAGCTTAACAGAAAAAATTGATACTAAAGCCTGATGATGCTCCTCTAATATATAAAGAAAATGAAGAAGAAATAAATGTTTTACAGTGATTATGTAATAAGCCTACAAAATTCATAGTAAGTATTTAAAAATTTCATAGCAAACTTTTCTGGTTATCTTGTTTCAGGATTAGGATGAATGAAAGAAAAGCTATGGAGAGCTAACACTTACTGCAGATAAAATTAGGAGAAACATTACATGAACAACAGAAATACACCAAGAAAGAGAAAACACTGGTACTGGAAACAGGATAGGAAGCAATAAATGGCCAATCCTTCTACACTTCCAAGTCACATGAACAGTGCACTTTGTACCTTGCAGACAGACATAACATAAAATCTCCATGGCTTTGCACATGCTAGAGTTAAATTATTCACCCCTTTTCCCCTCTGAGTCTGCAGGACAGCCTGGCAGATGACACACTGTCATTCAGCTGTACAGCTCTGCTAACACCTGGTTACCAGCTGGCATTTCCATAACTGCTCAGAGGAGGCTGCCACAGCTTCAAGCTCTCTATCCACCTTCAGTGAAGTCACACAGAAATGGTGACAAAGCCAGGGGACACTCAGACTGTAACAGCACATGGTGTCATTGCTCCCTGCAGCCTGACACCAGATCTACATCAGTGTGTGGGACCTGCCAGGGTCAGAAGCAAAGCTAAAACACAACCAGGCATCAGCAGATGTGCAAACATGCACTGAGGATGTGCATTACGGATTGGGGAGACACCCAAAATTATCCTAATGGTGCCAATCAGCATCACTTAATGACCAGCATCTACTACACCACAGCCAGCACAGCAGGAGCTGGACAGAATAACTCAGGTAGAAACAAACCAGTGGAGCTACCACTGAAATCAGGTGAAGCTTCAAAAATAGATTATGGTTTAGTTTACTCAAACAGTTTGGTGTGTTTACTCAAATTGTTCAGTTCTGAGTACTCCACCAAAAGTAAGAAACAAACTGAAAAAGTAACATAACTTGTTTCTATGAAAGAGAAAACACAAAGGGACCAAGTATTTGCTGTTCTCTGCTGTGTGTGAGCAGCAACAAAACAGTTCAACACCCTAAATAAGAAATGTACTTTCTCTGTGTTCAAAGTAGGCGCTCCCTAAAAAGAAATCTAAGTAAATTAGATATTATTTAGTGATTTAAAAGTGTACTAAAATGAAAGGATTTATGTATTATAGTTTTACTGTATTTATATTTATATAATATAGAGCTATAAAGAAATACAGAGATACATTATATATATAAATATATAACTATATTTACATAATATACAGTTTTAAATAAAATAAATATACAGCTACATTTCCATTATGATGTGCCTGTTCTTTAAAAGTGATATGTAAACATAATATATTCTTACATATCTAGAAAATTATTCTGATCTCCTAATATGAAACCTGCTCTATTGAGAGCCAAAGAAGATGTATTACTCAGACTAGAAGACAGAAAAAATCTTCTTTTTTCAATAATAATATTTTTGCTCTAATAGAGCAAATAATCTGATGCAAGACTGCACTTTCTTTAATGTGCAGCAGCACCAGGTCCCATATCCCCAGCAAGCACTGGCAGAGGAGAGGGACAGGCAGTGCTTTTGTGCTGTTACCACAACTACAGTTTGCAGATACCACTAAAAACCCCACTGTCCCCTCTGTGGTCCCAGAGCACCCAAACAACAATGAAAGCTCCATGTCCAACTGAAGATGGTTGCCAGTAAAACCAAAAGCAGCACCCAATCTTAAACCATCTCTAAATGAGACGGGAAAAACAAAACAGCCTTGTTTACAAAATTAAGTACATGCAAGTAATACATAATGACCACCTATGCCTGCCTCTGTAGACTTATAATGAGGAGCAAGGGAGCTGCTGAAGCTGCTCCCAACTTTTACACTGGGGCTGGAAATGTTCTACAAGCTCCACCACAGCAAACATCATCTGCAGCTGTCAGGATAAACTCTCAGTTGGAAACTGATACTGTTCATTGCTTAGGCAACAGCTACAACCAAAGAAGATCATAAAGATTCAGCTCTCTGTTTCAAGGAGAGAGTTCTATTAATGTTCAGCCATGCAGCCCTGTTCTCATTTATTTTAACAAGCATTAGAGGAATGAAAAAAAAGAGACAGCAGAGCAATTAATAAAAATACCACTTGATTTAAAGAAAAGCCCTTGTCACCCAGAGACTGGCAGCACAGGGCTGTCCAAGTAGTACGCTGGAAGCACAGAAAATCCTAGGGGGTGACAGGTCTGCCAAAAGAAATAACATTGCCTCTTAGCTGAATGCAATAAAGACAGGAGAGCTTCAACAGCAGCAAGGCAAAAGCCTCACACACAGAGAGAGGCCTTTAAAAAAATTACAATAATGTCCATAGCAAAGGTGGCACCTGAAAGTGGTTCAACCAGTTCAAGAATTTAAATCACTAAAACATAAAAAGCTGCATGTTTTTACAGCACTGCAACTTGAAAAAATAACAGCTAACAAACAAGCAAAACCCAGCTAATAAATACTCCCCACACCTCCCAGAAAACTGCTCTGAAACAGTAACTGAACTCTGAGCTAACCAGGAATCAAAATGCTTTTGCTTACAGCAAGAGCTAAAATCCAAAAAATTCTACATATCCATCCAGTAGAAAACTGTCCAGAGTACACCTCAATTACCAGGTAAGAAATAAATGCCCCAATAACACATATTGAACAGATGCATCTTTCAACATCAACGAAGAAATAATGTAAACAAAAAATTAAACAAAGAAACAATTCCAGCACTACCAATCTCTTTTGTTGCATGGAGCACCCAACGTCTTCTCCAGTATCTCCTCTTCTGTTCCATTTCAGAAGGAATAAAACCAAGGAACAGCTCCCTAAAGCTTGGGTAAATATACTTAAAACACACAGAAAATTCAAAGTATGCCAGCAAGTTTGGCCTGCCCTATCTCACTAGCTGTAAGAGTCAAAGGAATAACACACTGAGTACAAAATATTTTTGAAATAAATGTATCTGAGTTTATCAGGAGCGCTACAGATTTGGTCATTGTGAACATTCTAATGAAAGGAATTAGAGAAACTGCATTTCAGCTCCTACCAGCCAAAGCTGCATCCTCATCGCTCTCTGATCCATATTGCAGTGCCATGGTTATTGCTGATAAACGATCCCCTTGGGCTGATCTTTTGTTACTAGGAAAGAGAAAAAGTAAAGGAATTTTAAAAATGAAAAATAAAAAAAAGAGAAAATTATAATGAAAAAAAAAGGAAAGGGTTATCACATTAACCATTAACAGCCACCCAGAGTGTGTGAGGAAACAAGTCATGACTCCATAAGCAGGAACACAGCTGTGACTAAAGAAGGCCAGAGCCTTTAACAGGAGAAATTCTTACCAAGCCATGAGTCTGCCTCTATTTTATGAGCTGGTCCATCCAACATAGTCAGAAAACTGAGCTCCAACCTACTACCTTCTGTCCTGTTTTGTATACTTGAATATTTGATTAATTGCAAGAGAAAGGGAATGATAAGAAGTCTCTCCCAATTAATAACTTTGTTATTTGATCCTGTTTAATTGGCATTTGTCTACAGGAAAGAATTCAACACACTAAAAGCTGTATATTCTATCTCCTCCCATTCCCTCATCCCCACCTCTGGCATTTTCAGCACACACAGTGCCTGCACATGAAGCAGCCTCCTATGCTAGGTGGATTAAACTGGCATCCACACTGGCTACAGTCTCATCTGGACTTCTCCAGCATCCCTCTCTTTTGTCCCAAACCTGGGGCACAGCATTTCATACCACACTACATAAGCTATGCCTGACATTCTCTGCCTTTTTACAAGATCAGCTCTTTAGGCACCTCCAGAAATCCTCTTTAGGCACCTCAGCCTTGTCCTGCAGGGGCCAAATGAAGACTGGATAAAAGCAGATGGGCTGAGGGCATGCCTGGGCCCTACACTCTCCTGTACATCCTTTCCTGCCTTTTGATACAAACACACAGATATCATTTCCTTAGTGTGTGGGCCATCCCTCTAAAATATCCACTGAGCTCCTTGAGTCCATGACTCTGGGTTCCCTCTGTCCCTGCAGCCCTGCAGGGCAGCAGTGCTGGTGCTGGGCTCTGCCTGATGAAGCCATTTCTGCTTTTGTCCTTGCTGGGCTTTGCCTCTTTTCACCAAAAAGGCTTCATTCACCTGGCTCATTGTTATTGCAGCAGCACTGACAGGGTGTGCAAGGCCACACCTGGATCATGAGCACATCCACTTGGAGTACCTCCTCCCAAAGGACCCTGGAGCTGAAATTCACCTTCCCACTGCCAGGGCAGATCCACCTGGGCCACTCCAGCCTCAGCACCCTGAGCCAGCCTGGCTGCTGTGCTGCTGATCAGTGGCCCAGCCCTTGGGTCCATGAGCATGAGGCACTTTCACAACCAGGCTCTGAGCCTGAGCAGCAGCATCCAGGCACAGCTGAGCAGCCCAGGTGGTTTTATCCCTGTGCTGCAGTGTCAGCTGCTGTAGCCAGTATGGACTGCACACACCTCCCAGTCAGCAATAACCACACTATCAATGTCTAATCTCATTCATCTCATCCTAATCCAAAGCCCAGCACCACAGCAGGGATGAGGAAGAAAATCAAACAAAATTCAGCATTTCCATAGGATGAGGACCCAGCTTTTCCTCCAAGGGCACAATTTACTTACCGATAATATTTGTTAGAAGAATTTCTCTCATCCCCAACACTGCCTTTACCCTGTGAGGAAGGACCTGTCAGCTTGGAAGCAGCCAAATTTGATGCAGTCCTTAAGGCAGGAGAGGCAAGCCAAGGAAAGGGGGGGAGGAAAAAAAACAGGCCCACCTTAAACCCATGAAAAGACGCAGCAAGAAAAAAAAGCTTTTTACAGAATCACTTTGATAGATCAGCCAAAAAGTTCAGAGACAGATGTTTGGAAGCTAAAAGAAAAGTGAGATCCTTTCAGTGCTCCAGCATTTATGTGGATGTTGTTTATAAAGTCAGAGGAAAGTAACGTTCAGCTCAAGCATTGATAGCTGTACACACAGCTCAGCCTAAATAGCAGTGAAAGCAGCCAACAAAATGTTCCTTAGCATCCAGATAAAGCCAATCACACAGGTCCAGTCATGTTTTATCAACAATTAAAGTCACTGTCAGGTTGGCTGAGAGTGCATATTATCAAACAATTCAATTCTGTCACTTTAAGGGAGGACAGTTAAATGCACCCACACCCACAAAGAGCAGTTTAGGATGGCAAAGGAGACAATAAGCTCTAAAACAAAAACCATTATTTTTGACACAGGGGCAACATATAAAGCTTAGGTCAGTAGCATTATGATGATTTGAGTTTGAGCCATCAATGACAAAGAACAGATGCAAATTCAGAAGAAAAATACAGGAAATGCACTTGAAGTGAACTTATGAGGGAGTTTTACCCAAATCAGCAATAGGTAAAGAACTCCCCTTTAACACAATTAAACATTTAGGAATTTAAATAAGAATAATGATTCTGTGAAGCAGATTCTTGAGAAAGAAACAAACAAACAAAAAAGAATGGTTAAACAGAAAAAGCAACCAGTGAAATACACAATAGCAGGTGAAAGGTTGGGTTTTCATGGCACTTCTCTTATCCCAATTCTTTCTGCATTCAGCCCAGTATTATTGTAGCCTGCTTCAGGAATTATTTTCCCCCCCAAGTTAGAGAAACAAAGAAGGGAGCTGTCAATGATTCTGACAGATTACTTCAGGATTTGAAGGTCTGTTGAGAACACAATACACAAGAGAACAGCTAGAATAAGGCAGCTGAGAAGTGGAAATGGGCTGGCAGTGCAAGAGAGGAATTCAGCTAACAAATATCAGTGTGATTTATCTGTCATCCCTTCTTACACAATCAGATTTTAAAGAAAAAACATTGAGCCTCAGAAATAAATAGGACACACACCCTGACATGCTGAGCTTCATCAATGGCCAACACAGTGACAAAAATAAAATACAATCACAATTTAAATAGAAAATCTCTGTGCTTCTGTGTAATTCTAGTTACTGCAAAGCAAACACACATGTATGTGTCTGCAGAATCCAAATCTTCTGGCACTACACATGCTTTTATGAAGGAAAATTATTCACCTCGGTGTCAGAAATTACTCCTTAAGGAGTATTTCTGCTTTTTATTTTTATATGCTCCAACAATGATTCACCCAACCATGGGAAGAATGCTGATGCTGAACAAACCAACCAAAAAATCCTCTTCTCAAAACACCAAGCAGTAAAAAATCAACCAGGCAACTTCCACTTCTTTCACACAATAATCCTAGGCAACACTTTTAATACTGACACCATATACACAGAAAAAATGAAACTACCTTTCAGTTAAGTAAGGCAGTGACAGTGTTTCCAGTTGTACCATACAAATCTTGGCAGGAAATGACAAGAGCACCAAATATCAGTAAACAGCTCCAATAGATAAAGAGATTCCACCTTGTAAATTTTCAAACTCCTTGAATTGCTTGCAGGACACTGCTTAGTTTTTTTGAGATAAATGACACAGCTCACACTGGCAAATAATATCTAAACCTACTCTTGAGTGTTGCTCATAAATAAAATGTTTACATGAGAAGAAATTTAATTGCATTTCAGCTAAGAAACATTTATAATTACTGCATCACTTCTCTGTACACTATGGATTTTCACAGGAAGAAAATGCTGTTTCCTAAGTAAAATCACCCCATGAAACAAATAGAGCTATCAACTTTCATCAAGTGTTTTATACCTGCATATTCAGGGCCAAATCTCTGCTTCACTGATTAATAAATCTGGATCTTCAGGTTCCTGTGCCTCTCTTCATAGCTAAAATTGCTTTTCAAACATGAATGGATTTCCCTCTGAGTATCTTTTGACCAAGGTTTTGTTCCTATGTTTCTGCCCCTACCTGTGAGCCCTTTGGTTTCAGTTCCTAACAAGGTTCAAGAATATCCAGCACTTTTCAATAAAACAAAGCATCTTGTTCCTCACTATTCCTTTTCTGTATTAACTTACAAACATGTGGTGGAAATTTGCCATAACTTATTAAACATCCACTGACAGTATTTTTCATAATCAAGTACATCACAAAAATATTTCACCATAGAAGTATTTCAACGAAAAAAGCTTTCTTTCAAAAACTATTTTAACCAATGTACAACTTATAAAACACTAATATAAGTTTTCAAGCCATTATTTCCCACTATACTCTCCACAGCACAATTAAGGGAATGTCAATAGAGGTTTTCATATGAGATTATAGAATTTGCAGTACCTCATTCGGAGACTCGACTTGGCCAACTCACTGTGCTCAATCTCAGCCTTTTTCATATTAAATATCTTTTTAATTGCATTTGCATCCTGTCAATGAAAAGATTTTTTTTGTTTAATGTTGAAAGTGAATAATATTGTTATCAGATATATCCAGCTATCTAAAACAAAAATTAAGGTGTTTTTACATTTAGATATTAAACAATTTTGCATAAGAAATGAAGCATGGAACAAAGTCTGCCTGAAATACTCCCACACAGTATTTTTACAGTGGCTTGAAAAAAATGAATAGAAGACCTGTGCAGCTTCAGGCTCATTTTTTGTCATTGTTGCACCCCAATTCTACTAAAAGCAATATAAAAAAGAAAAACTCACTAAAAGCTATTTAAAAAAATGCAATCAGGGTCTTGAGAGCCTTATGTTCAAGACTTATTTAAGGATCAACCAGCATAGAGAGTAGTCAAGAAAATCTGAACTCAAATCACACTGTAAACAACTGAAACTAACCTTGAAGACTTGGGATCCAGGCTCATTGTAGGTTTTGGCATTCTTTGCCAGAAGATCTATGTCCTTGGCCATGGCATGAATGCTTTTATAAGTTCCATTCTATACAACAAGAAGCAGAACTGGTTAAAGTGGCAAACTTCAGACAGCATGAGAACTAAGCCAATAGTGAAAAGCAAAGGAAGTCATATTCAATAAAGGGAATGTGCATAGAAAAGCAACTTTCTGTAAAGACAATAGATAAGTATCTGCAAAAAGTAATCAAAGACAGTGGCACACATATATGCCAAGTCTTTATAAAGCTCATGAATGCTAAGATTGAAAAAATGCTGACTAGATCATACTATCTCTACTTTGAAGAGTTCTGACAAAATGCTGGTTTAACTTTATTCTCTAGTTCAATCAGTGTCCCATCCCTACTATACAAAATGCTAGAATTACAGAACAGTATTTCAAATTACTGGAGAAGTAAGATGAAAAATGCATCAGTACAAAACATCTATTTATAGCACTAGAACAGAAGTAGGTGATGATAATGCACAACCAAGCCTCAGTACTCCAATGTTTTACATGAGCAGCACTTGTCAAGGAACTGCTTTAAGCCATTAAACATCAAGGAACCCGAGATACTCTGGCTCAAAGCCAGCACTCCACAGCTCACAATGCCTGATCTTCCACACAGCTTCTTCTGCAGCACTAACCCAGCACAGAACATTGAATCACCACAATGTGCAGGTTTTTTAATAGCAGAGGGAAAACAAACTGACACCATAAATCCTGACTTCTAACAATTCTGGAATGCTTACTGTTAAAAAAGGCTGTACCCAGACACATGAATATGTTCATACCTGTATCCTCTGGGCAATGGTTTTAAGATCTATGGGTTCCTTTATTATTGCATAATAATCTGGATATTGCTGGAAGACAGAAATAATTTATGTATTACTATAAACAGTCACAAATGTTTTGTTCTAACAGCTCACAGAATGAGCCATTAGATGAACTGAAGGCAAGAACAGTTTAAGCCTCAAATAAGGCAGATACAAGGATTCATCAATAAACTGACACAAGGGACCAGTTCTGATTGAAAATCAAATCCATGGTGATGGTTCTCAGAATATTTATTCTGCTGATTAAAACTTTCACCACAAAAACAGAACACCACTGTTCTGAAACAGAGCAGTACAAACAGGTACAGGTGAGGTACCACTGACGAGGCAGAAACAGAGAACTGCACCCTGAGCACGGCCATCAGAGCCTGTAACATCAGTTATAGAAATGTCCAGGCTTCCAATTTAGCACACAACCCACAATACTAAAATACTCACCACTTTAGAAGGAAGTTTCTGAAACAGTTCACTTATGAGTCGTCCTGAGGGGTTTGTGGCAACAGCTATAGCATCAAGAAGCTGTTCCAGAATTTCCTTCAGGTAACCTGGAGATGACTAATGTAAGAAACAAAAATTACAGAAAGTTTTAACAGCAGCCAGAGTGGAGGGCTTCAAGCTGTGCTGAAATACAGGAACTTGCACTTCAAAGGCAGAAAAAAATCAGCTACAAAATACAGATGCAACTTTTGAAGACAAATTGTTTGTGCAGGTAAAGGTACACTAAAAAACTCTAATTTCAGCTTTACACTGCAGACTGTCAGACACATATCACAGTTACTGAAAATGTGCATCCCAACATCACAAAAACCAGATTAGCCAAATTTCCCCTCATAACACTCCAGGAACAGCTGCACTGACTGAATGGGGGACCTGCTGATAACTGATGCCATTAGACATGAATCTTGCTTGCAACAAACCTCAGTGCTGGCATGAACTCAAGCACGCTTCATATTATTGCAACTAAACCAGAGCCATGCTTTACCCATATCAGAAACCCTCACAGCCTTTTTTTGCTAGGCAAAAGTGAAACACACATCCAATGCTGTGAAGTGATTAACTAATAAATTTGCATAAGAAATACCCTTTGGGGCATAATTTAACAAGGGAAATGTTACTCAATGAATTTCACCCTCTCAGACTCAGCTGACATCCACAGTTATAGCCTTCCCCTTCTGCAGCTGTCATGCCCACACTTACTAATTCAGAATTTGCTTGATTGTCATGTCCTTCCTCATCATCATCATCATCCTCAGCATCACCTTTCTGAACAAATTCATTTTTTGTGCGCAAATACAGCTCCCACAGTTTGCAGGCAGCTTTATATTCAGGAGAATCTGGCTGCAAAAACAAATCAAATATTCCAGTCAAAATTCAGGGCATTCTCATCTGAGAGAAATTTGTAAGTTATCAGCTGAAAGTTATTAAATATGAGTAATAGAAAACTTGGGAAATTACTGCTTCATTTGTTCTTTGACAGAGGAGTTAAGAATCACACTAAACATTAGAAAATATAACCTGTATCACCCAAAAGCATCCAAGTCTTTCAGAAAACTTTGCAATAAAACTAGCTGGGTTGAGGCTTGGACAAACCAACTAGATCAATCTGGAGAAATCACTGGCTTTTGTTGAAGTACACCACCAGCATTTAAAACAGATTAAATTTCAGTATGCCAGAAATCTGATTTAAGCCAATACTGCTGTCATTGCGTGGCACTTGAAAATGAACTTCTGTAGAAGAATGCCAATAAATATCTTTGAAAGCATTGCAATGGTTTACTCAGCATTAACTGGGAAATTCCAAAGAACCTGACAACATCCTACCACCTGGGTACACCTCTGGATACATCTTTTAGAAGAGGTAGAAGCATTAGTTAGAAAATTGACTTTTAAAAATACAGAGCTGGTAGTGGCAGACAAGCACGTGCCTATTACCCACTACACAGAACAAAGAGAGCTTTTCCACCCATGTATTTTTCCTTCCCTTTCCTCTGTCATTTAGGCTCTATTTCAGGTATCCCTGCTGATAATATCACCTTATTACTGCTGATTGCATTCTTCTCACTTCACTCTCTCAACCTCTGACAGCTTGTAATACAAATGAGAAACCAACATGAGAACTGTTCTTAATCTTGCCTTATTAGGCTTAAATATTCTTAGCACATTAGACCAGAGGTTGTTTATGAAGAGCAGATTTTTTAAGGGTATCCTGCTCCACAAATCTGCTTCCTTCTGTATTAATACAAGATGCTCAGGAGTGAGAGACTTGACCAGAAATACAAAAAAAAAAAACCCCAAAGGCTGCTGTTCTGCTGGAGCACTGCCAATAAAACATCTGCTGGAATAAAGACCTTGACAATCAATCACTGTCCCTGGTTTGCCCATGCCATGGAGCTGCCTGGGGAAGGTAAAAGGTGAAAAGAAGAAGAGGTTAAGTTTGTGTGCCACAGCTCCACAATTCTCTGGAAATGCCAACATTCCTTCATCCTGGAATAATGGATACCTATTTTAGTCTAATGTGAGATCTCTATGACACAGTTAAATTTTGAGCCCACAATTCTATAGGCAAAGGCAGCACACATTCTGTAAAACCCCAATCATTCTCTTCTGCCACCAACCCATTAATGTTGGGGTTTTCACACTGAGTGCCTTGCAAAGCTCCAGGAGTACAAAATGGATTTGGAAATCCTTGTGCTTTTCCTCCTGGAAGCAGAATGTGCAAATGCATTAAGCCATAAATCTGATTGTTGTCAAGAAGCTACTACACACACACACACAAGTGAAACAAACACTGCCTTTCTGGATGTCACCTGGCTACCCCAGCTGGGTTATTCAGAATGAATTCATTTGGATCATCTCCAAAGTCAAAGATATGTGAAAGGCAATATTAGCAGGTTTAGATTTGCTGTATCATCTCATTCACCACATACAATTTCACTGGTTTATGGATTTAACATAGCCTTTCATTAAACAAGATTAATCCAATTTTTTCCCCAATTCCTTCTATAAAACCCATTAGTATCCACAATAAAACACACACCCAGTCTGGGGAAATCACCACGGGGATGTCTTGATGACATTACATTCACATCTATCATCACTGACCATGACAGTCAATGTGTTTTTTTCATTTTTTTAAGTGGCAAATGGAAGAGAAAGATTCAACACTCCTATCATAAGCTTGCTGTTAGCATAAACTTTTCCTTCTGGGAAGGAAAAAAAAAAAAGAAATTTTTCTCCATTTCAAAGGCGGAGAGGGTGTTGTAAAATGAGAAGGCTTTGACAGAGGAATATTTTTCTCATTTCATATCTCCATTTTTGCTTTTGACCTCTTTTGGAAAACTACATGAAGATCATCCCCACATTATTTTATGATTTGCCACAGAAAAATTGTTATAGCAGGGCATTTTAGAAAAATACAGTCAACATTATGGAAATTTATGCAAATAACTGCAATATGTGCTGTTCTCTTACCAATAATATTTCAGCCTAAATTGAAGAGGTTTTAGCCAAACCAAGGCAGAATTTGAACATCTCTACTCCTTTTACAATGGATTTGAGCCTTTAGTTTGCTCACCTTATAGTAAGCCTTTGCATTGTTAAAGAGAAGCTGGAAATCAGCAGTCAGCACATTCACATCATCATATTCCTCCATCTTCAGCTTTTGTTGGATTTTCATTAAATCAATTGGCTGAGAAACCACTTCATAATAATCTGGCTGATTTCTGTTGCAATGACAAAAACAGGCATCATGTTCCAAGCAGTAAAACCCAAACCACAGAACTAAAACTTGTGCATGTTTATGACTAAATAAACCAAAGAAAGTTCCAATACATTTCTTTTACAGCTAAAGATGTGGGCAGTGCTCTATCAATCAGCTCACTTCATGTATGTTCTGTTACTGTCCTCAATTTTCTGAGTAAAGAGAAAATTCAGCCTCTTACTTAGCTACTGCATTTTCAAGGGTCACTTCTATTAACCCTCCAAAGCTGTGTCCTTAGTATTACATCCCACCACTTGTACAGAATATCTTACAATCAAAGGCACGGATGTTTTAAGCAGGTATTACAAATTAATTCAGTGTATCCTTTTTTTTTCCTGAAGAAGAGCACCAATGTAATCACATCCCACTGAATAATTACATCAAACACTGATGTGAAATGATGACAAATGTAGCTTATTTTTCACAAATTATTGCTGAAGTATTTATCAATTTCCACTTCTCCCTGATTAAATCTCAGGTTCAAGGTTTAACCAGACCTGTGGCCTTACCTTCTCTTGGGTGCCCTGATGAAGAGCTCACAAAGGAGCCTGCCCTGCTCATCTTTGTAGTCTCTGATGGTGTTGTAGAGCTCATGGCAGACAGCAATCTGAAAGGCAAGAACAATGAAACAAGGAAAAGGGAGAGAATTTTAAGGAGGTAACAAACAAAAGCCTGCTTACAAAGGGAAGGACAAGCTGCCAATCCACAGCATGCTCTAAAGCAGAAGTGAGAAGCAACTGGAGCACCTCACACTTTAGCAGGATACCTGACAAGTGTGCCAGGTACTGCAGGATCCCCATTTATTTTTTGAACACAGGGAGCTTTATTTCAATACTAATTCTAAGTAAAATACCCAACATGTAAATTAATTCGCTGCAATTTTCTCCAAGCTACAGGCATCTACAATAACAACAGGGGTTCTTCTGCCCTGCAGTTAATTAACATTAGACTGCTCATGCAAAGGCATAGCAGAGGCATTGTACACTTCAGCAATCACTGCCTGTGCTATTCCCCACTCATCCCTCTGCATTTGCTATGCAGACACAGCTCTCTACTTCTGCACATTATGATTTCAGCTCATTCTCCAATATCCTTCCATCTGCTAAAATCATCAGCAAAAAGAGAAAAGCAGCAAAAACAAAACAGCAAAGAAAAACATGAAAGTGGTGAGCCAGGACCAAGGCAAAGCCAAAGCTGAATGAGGTCTTAAACAGAGCTCAGCCAAGGCAGGAACAGATTCAGGACCAGCGTACATGTGCTAGATATGGTCATTAATTTTACAGTCCAGCATATTCCACACAGGGATACAGTATCCCCAAGAAAAAAGGTGCCATCAGTAAGAAGGTACTAACAGGATCTACAGTTGGGAGGTTGGAAAGTCTCCTCCTCTTCCTGCTTGGGCCTGGTACATTGGTGGAGTGATGGGCGTCGTCGAAGTCTCCGCCGCTGACGCTGCTGGAAGGAGAGGTAGCTCTTCGCCTCTTGGAACCCATGGAATCCAACTTCTTCTATAATGAACAGAAACCTTCTTAAAGCCCTGGCATTGCATCCAAACCCTCTGCTCAGAGCTAGCAAAGCTTCTGATGATACATTTGCCAAATGCTACAGGTCAGTGAAGCCATTTCTGTAAACTCCAACTTGGTGGAAAATCCCAAAGGGAATAAAGGGAAATCAAAATGCTCCTACAGTTTTACAGTCACCAATGACAGCAAGGCCAGAAACCCCCAAGCTCACACTGAAGTAGCAACTCTTCACAGAATATATTCTTAAACTCCACATTTTCATACCCCATCACATGCACAACAACTAAGCAAGAACCACTGTTTTCAACAAGAAAGCTGTCCAGAGACACATGCTCAGTCCTGGTGTAAAAACACTTCATTCCATGTCAAACTAAAAAACCATGAAAAACAGAGAAAGAAAAAAGAAAGAAAAAAACAACCAACCAAAACAAATTACAAATGAAAAGGCCCACAGAATACCTTGTGTTACAGTCAAGTGAAAAGAAGGTCTGGATCACCGTGGGACCTCCTACTCCCACTTTATGTGTGGGATGAATGGCTCAACCATGGAGAAGCAGGGAAAGCCCCTCCTCTTTTGGCCATAGTTTTGCATTTACCAACACAAGCAGTGACAAATGAATAACCACCATCCAACAACTATGGTAATTTATGGAACAAGTTGTTGGCTCTTTCCCAACTTCCAGTGAAAGCATCAGAAAAGTTGGGGGTTTTTTATTTGGGGCTATCTCAAAGGCTGAGGACAGAACAGATGCATCTATCCCAGCCTATCCCCAGTTTCCAACCAAATCCAGGGATTTCTTTTAGGAGGCACTCAGATGACTAACAAGGTATGGCAGCACAATGTAACTGCATTAAAGCATTTTTGTTAGAGACAGAGATAACTCCAGGCACACACGTGAGATGAATAAGGTAGGAATAATTAACAGTTAGGAAAAAGAAAAGCAAAAGGCCAAGGCAGAGGGATGGAGACACAATCAATAATTTACCAGATTTACCAGAGTAGAACCAGCACCTCGAAAAGCCAATCTCCTCATAGTGTCTGATGGGCAAGCACAGATACTGCGAGAAGGGGACACTCTAAGAGTGCCAAACCAGTAATGGTGTTAGTACAGCCACAACTGGAAGACAAGAAAAAGAAAAGAGAGAGGGAAGAAAATTCAGAGTAGGCAGATAAAGAATAAAATCAAAGAATAAAGTGGATAATTACAGTGACAGAGAAAAAAAGCAAGAAACAGAAGGCAACTTTTTTTAGCCCAGCAGAAACTCTACAAAGTAATTTTGTACACAGAATGCTAGACACTTCTGTCATTGTCACAGTAAAAATATATTTCTCTAATGTTCCTGAATATGCATTACAGATTTCACAGCCACTTGCTAGAGAATGATTCATCAAGCAGAGCAGAAAGTAAACAGAAGTGATACCTGACCTGAGAGTACAAACCAGAAAGCTGTAAGTTACAGAATGCAAAGCAGAAAAGTGCTTATAACAATATAATCTTAAGGTCAACAAACACTTAATAAACTCTAAGATGATGCACCTCCAACACTCTTCAGAGTAGATTTTTATACTCAGAAGTAAGCACAAAATATGCAGCCATACACTAAAAAACCAGTTTCAATTTCTTTGCAGTGTCCAAGCCTGATTCTTTTCACAGAAATTCCATGTGAAATATACAGAACCATTTTATGGCAAAATGTTTGTTTCTATGTAGTTCTTCCAACTCCTGCCTTCAATCAAGCCCCAGAGAGGTTCTTTTCCTGTTCACCACTCTGGACATTTTCATCACACCGACATGCAGAGAAGCTCTGTGGTTTATCAGCAGGCAATTCATTTTGGGAACTGACAACAGCCTCAAGCCTTGGCACTGCCTCCAGCTTCCATCTGAAGGCTACAGTCTGGAGTGGCTGCACCAGGCACGTGCTGGGAAACACAAGCCCTTGGCTGTGGAAGAAAGGCAGGAGGGACTACCAGAATCAATAATTCTGCTTCAACCAGGAACTCAAGAGTACACTCAGTCCAGTCCCATCCTGAAATAAAGATCTGGGAACCTCCCAACCAGCACCTGCCTGCAGGCTGCACATCAGCTGCTGCATGTCCACTGTCCGAGGCACAATGCTGTGGCTCTCAGCCATACTCTGACACTGCTGTGATCAAGGTACTCTCACCACTCATACACAGCCTCCAAAACACAGAGGTTTTCCTCCTCTAATAACTGTGCAAAATATGGATCAGTCTGGACAACATCACAAACACTCAGTGAGAGACCTGCTGATGTAACACTCACTGAAGGTGAGGCTCCAAAACACAAACTTCTCCCTAAACTGCCACACTCCTAAGCACAGAGAACTCAGCTGTGCACAGAAACACAGTTTTACTGCAGAACCTCTCTCCCAGAGCTTCTTCTGCAATTGCACTGCTGGCTCACAAGTCTCTCAACAGTCACACCAAGACTCTCCACTGCTATCAATGAGCACCTCCAATGCAACAGGAGCTTGAGCATCTCCTCAGTCATTGCCCTCACCAACCATAAAAATGTCACAAAACCACAGCAAGAAACGC